>NC_061867.1:3717358-4331048 GCF_907164915.1 Impatiens glandulifera | reverse complement strand
GAGTAATAAATTAGTGATTAATTGATCAGAGAAAAATGAAATGATATTTGAATAGGTTAAATTATTTAAAAACTCAAACCAAATAAGTGATTATGAATGTAATAATATTTTTTTTTATTATAATAGAATTGAAATTATATTTTGGTGTAAGATTTGAGGATTTGTTTGATGAGGGTTAATTGAATGATTTATTAAATTATTTAAATAATGTATTATTTTATATATTTTATTAATTAATTAATTAAAATACTAAAATATATTCTATTTAATTTTTAAGATAACAGCTTTTTTATTAAATAATAATATTTTTAATTTTTTATTACTAATTCAATTGTATAAATAACCTAATACCAACTAAGATTATTTAAATAATCTTAATGGATTATTCTAATCCAAACAAGGCCTTAAAATTGGGATTTGAATTATTGGTGGAATAAATGAGGGCAGTGGGATAGGAATTAATTTGGACACATGGATGATTGACTTGGCCCTTTTATTACAAATCAACAATATATTAATAAATTAAATTTATTAAATAAAAATAAATAAATAAATAATATGCCACTTGTCTCATTGTGAGCTGCCTTTCTCGACTTTTAGCTGGCTTATAATTTTTTTATTGGTTGAATTGTTTAATATATAGTCAATGAATCAGTAAAAAAAAATTAAATGAATTATTTTATATTTTAGAAAAAAAAACTTGATTAATCACCATATATTTTAAAAACTGATTTTGACAATTTAGAAGTCTTAAACCAGTACCAGGTCAATTGATCTCTTTTAATTTTAGTATGTAGTTTAGGTCAAATTCATTTATTTAATTTTTTTTTCTTTAAAGAAGGTCCACTTTATAAAATGATAGTTAGCTTCCTTTTTTTCATAACAATTTGATATAGTAATTGTATGAATTTTAAGCTAATAAATCGAATAACTTAAAACAAATAAAAATGATATATCAAATACACTTAACATTTGTAATTTGAATAAGCTAATGATATTAGATTTTGATGAAATTTATTCAAGCCAAAATTAGTTAAATAGTGAGAAATCAAAAAATATCACTAAGATTGTATCTCAACCTTGACAAATTAAAAGCACTTTATATTCAAGATTTTCTTAAGCAAACTTAACTATTCATATGGTAAATAAAATAAGATCTTGTTCGGATTTGAGTTATAAAAATTATTTTTGTTTAAAAGATGAACACAAAAGAGTTAGGTGAGCCTTATTAGATATGATCCAGGTGAATTTTTAAATAATATTTTGATTAATAAATTGACTGATTTGAACAAAATATATGTAAGAATGTAAATGAGTTATTTAAATAATTTTTAATGAACAATACTTAAATACTTACATTTTTCAAAAAGAACAAAAAGAGAAAAGTGAACCTATTTTAGTATAAGTTTATAAGATATGGTTCTCCCACGTTTTTTTTATCATTAGGTACATTCATTATTCGATTTAACATGTATTTCCAAATGAATTGTCATATATGAGTGTCATATACCTCATGGAATCTTATAAAATTGGATCCCCATCACACCCATTAAGAGTGACACTAATTAAAGAAGTCATTGTTTAACTTATCAAAAACCATCTTACCTACTATGTATATAAATATAAATTAATGTAATGAAATAATAAATAAATAAAAGCACTACCAATAAGACAATTGTAAAGAATGTAGTTGATGTTAGGTACCCATCTTGTAGAGACATGTTCATTACCCTTCAATTTTTTCCACATTTCATTTCACCAAACTCATCACATCCAAAAAAATAATATTTCTTTTACTAAACTTTGTCTTTTTCCCACCTTCTATTGTGATTGCTTAGAGTTTGAATACAAAATGGTAAAAGGAAAAACTAGACCAAAATGTCTTTTATAGGACAGACAATAATGATATTGTCTAATTTGAGAGTTTCATAAATTTGGGGAACTACATTTTTTATTTTGGGCCTTTTGTATATGAAATAAAAAGAATTAAATAAGGATAGTTAATTTATTCCAAAGATATATAAAACAATTTGGACTACATCCTCTAAACAAATTCAAGATAGGAAATAGTATCACTATAAGATAAATTTTCAAATATTCATTGATAAATTGAACAAAACTAAAGAAGAGGATTTAATAAAAAACGATAATCATAATTGTTGAGAATTACGAGTTCGTTAATCATGTTTGTATTTCTTTTTATTCTTATGTCATGTTTAATTGTTGTGATGGAACGATTCTTATCAATTTTAATATACACGATTCAATGGAAAATTTGAAACAAAAGAAGTAAACTATCTCATAATCCCAAATTAAACATGTTATCGCCTACCCGAGTCCTTGAAAGACAGTTTGTAGGGAATGTCGCGACCCGAATACAATGGAATGAAATTGTAATATGAAGGCATTATCTTCTGGAATGAAGGCATTTTTATCTTGGGTTTGATCTACTTATTAGGGTATCTGATAGCCCCATGACCCAAACTATTATTATTATATATATATATAACTAAATGATTTAGGAAGATTTTGTTTGGACTATAAATTTTGTGAATCTTTTTTAATCGAGATAAATTTCAAATTCTAAATTTTCCCTCATCTTCTTACAAATATATTATATAGATAAAAGAGGTTATTATTAAAAATAAAAGAAAAGTAATCGTTGAATGGTAATTTGTCTAAACTAAAATATTCAATGTCCTGAATAAGAAACACATGGTTAATTGACTTAACCGACATTAATAATAATTAATAAAATTTAATTTGTAAAGTTGAGAAGACTAACACTGAGATGAGATTGATGATAATTATGCATAGTTTACCATTTTTTTTTTACGTTGAAAGTTAGTATAATCCTAACCGCGGTAACATTCATTTCAACTTAAATGTTTTGAGTGATAATCGATTAAATTTAAATAAACATTCAAATTATTAATCAAATAGTCAATTTTTTCGTCGAACAAGATTTTAAAATCGTAACTCACTCGATAATTAGTGGGATGGATTATAGCTGGCCTGGCCTGAGATTGAGATGGAATGATTTTACGGCTGTGGGTGGCGGCTGGCCGACCAAATCTTTGAATTCCCATCTGCGAAATGTGTGGTAATTAGAGAGGAATTGGTCAAATTCTTCTTCTTCTTCTTATCTCATGATGTTTCTTTCAACCTTCCAATGGGTTGTCCTTTGAATTCTTATTCTCCTAATTTATTTACTAGTCAAATCTCTTTCATGTCCCAATTACATGCATTCACCTTATAAATATCAACATGTCAAATTGGAACATAGACCAATTCAATAGACGTGTTGTAACATCAATATATGTTCAAATTAATTCATTATTCAATATTATATTTGGACTTAAGTCAAATTTAATTAGGTAATTGAACTTAATTACTTGATGTGAATAATACCTAAAATCTAAAACCAATTTGAGTGCATTTTGACTATTTCCCCAAAAATTAAAGTTGTACTTTAAATCCATTGATTAGATAAGATTATGGAAAATGGTAAAAGGAACTAAAGAAATAACACAAATTTATCATGGTTTACCAAGATAAAAATTGTCTTTAAAGAAAATATTATTAAGAAGACCTCCCATTTTCTTTTAACGGCTAAAAAAAAAATTGTTATCATAGTAATTTAGAGTTATGATACGAGTTTAACACTAGTCCTCCGAAACTCTAACAAATATAGAAATGAGACTGGAAACGATGCTCTCAATAAAGATTTCAACTTTTTAAAATGTATAGTTGTACATTTATATAAGCTCAACTAGATATCACCAATATCATGTCCAAAACTTTTCAAGAATATTGAAAGTATTGCCATAATATTTTATTAGTTGTATTACTATATATAAAATAATTAATTTTCTTTTGTTAATCTTATTTTATTGTATCGTTTCCTTTTGTTTAATATTCTAATTTGTCATACTAAACAATTTAAGAGTTTTTTTTATTGAAATACTAAGTTCTGTTTTATTCAAAGTGCTATTAATTTTCGCGTTTAAACAAATACACTTAACTTATTTAACCAGGACCTAGATACTTGTGATACCCACATCTTCTCTTATTGCGGTAGGAGAATAGAGTTCATCAACATTAGATGAGCCAATAATGAATAAGGAGAAATTGATCTTTGTGGCAATAAATACACTAAATAGTAATTACTTTTTAAAAAATAGATTAAAGAGAAGATTCATGTCTTTTATCTAATGTATGCATTATGAGGATGATAATTATTTATCAACAATAAGCATGCACTAAAGAATAAAGAGTCAATTGAAAAAAGAGAATAGAATAAAATTTATGTATTATATACATAGAGAAACAAATTGACACATTGCAAAAGCATAAAAGAAAAGTGTCAAATGAGGCTGCCCTACTTTTTCCATCTTTTATGTGCAAATTTCCCCTTTAGTAATTGTGTCCACATTTGGACATTAATTTGGTCCCACACTCATTTGATTCCACTTTCAAATAGTAATAATAATTCAAGGTAAATTGATATATCAAAACTTTAAAAGAAGAAATATAGATTTTAAAGTTGTGTGTCAACTCTAATATTCCTAAGCAACATATGAGGAGTTCTTAGAAAGGCTAGGATTCCCCCCCTTAAATAAATAAAATAATAATAATTTATGTGACAGACTTATGACAAGATATCAATTAAATCCATTATAAAATAACAAAAGAAGATGCTAAAGTTCACCATTAATAATATTTAAATTGGTAACACTTAACCATCATGTGCCTCATTTTTTTGGAAAATTTTATAGATTTCGGCCATCAATACTGGGCCTTATTCATTCATTCATATGGGCCTTATATGTTCCCTTTAAAATAAACATTAATACCGGGCCTTAGCCCATATATTCAGTCTGCTCAATAAAATTATTTAGTTCGAGATCCAATCCAATCCGTTCCTTATTTCTTTAGCCTAGGATGGTTAAGATCTGAACTCTTAAACTCTTTAATTAAACCAATAAAATTCTACATAATAATAGATTGAAAATTTATAAATAATTTTGATTTTACCAGTTTTAAAAAAAATAGTGAATTTATATTTTGAAATTAATATTATTTATTTATTTTTAATTCAAATAAATAAATTTATAATACAGTTATTTTATAATATATTTTATGCCCAATTTCTATTTAAAGTTCCAACTTACTTCGTTTTTTATAAATATGGAACTATGAATTGTTTAATATTTGACTCAATCTATTACATTACCGATTTAATTATAAACAAATGAAGATTTATCTTATATTTTAATATAATATTTTATTTTCTTAATTAATTTAAGAGCTAAGCTTAGGTTGGTAAGGCGAGATTTGAATACTCAAGGAAGGTGGCGCACCCCCAACACAAGGACCTCACGACAAAGGGGTATTTATAAAAATAAAATAACAATAATTTTTTATTATTTTATTGATTACACATTGAATACTGATTATTTTAAACACGTATATTTAAAAAACTTAATTTAAAATACAATATAGTCCAAATTGGTATATCAAATACAAAGAGATGTTGCTATTTACTTTTTGAAAAATAAATACCAAATTTATAACTCCAATTTCTGTTTAAATACATACACATTTTTGTAGCAGCATTGGGTGTAACTACTTCAAGCTGTTCCCTCTCGGGCAAAACAGTAATTAATATATATTGTTAAATATCCTAAACGTCTATAAATATCATATGAATAACAATAACCGTAACTTTAAATAAAGAAGACATTTTGTCATTATAGTCACACCATGACCGAAATACAAACTTGGGTCAATATTTATTTATTATTATTATTATTATTATTTATATATTTTTTTTCTAAAATAATTAATCCTAAACATTCTTAATAATAATATAAACTTATGTGCTTTTAAATACTCTTGTACCATTTTAAGTAAACTCCTTATTTACCACAAATCTATTATACACGTATCTATTTATTCAAGAATATCAACATACTTCCATTTTGCATATATATTAACTGGAATATATATAAATGGGTTTAAATGGGAAGGCTCATGATGCTAAAATAAAAATGAAATACTTCATGGCCTGAATAAGAGTAAATATATAAACTAAATAAACATTAAAAAGAAGAGTAAATAGTAAAAGTTAATAATCCTGATTAATTTAACGTTACCCCAAAAAAAAACAAAAGGCCACAAAAATAAAGAGGAAGTCAATGCCCGAACCACCACCCTGCCCTTCCAAAGTGTATAATAAAGGCCATTAAATGATAAAAAGATGACAATCTGGCGCATTTTAGCCTTTACCACCCCCTTTAAACAGCAAAGGTCACATCTGTGTTTGGTTCGCTCTTGACTTCCACCACCACCACCACAACCTAAATAAATATCCAACTACATAATAATAATAATATTCAATTCCTATCTTACTCTTGCCCTTCTTTTACTAATTACCCATAACACTCCCACCCATCAAATAAAACATAAGGGTATGTTTGCCCCTTAAAAATCCTAAGAGAGGGACGTTTGGTAATTAACATATGCAAACAGAAAGTAAAGAAAGAAATGGGCTCATACTAAACTTCTTGTTTGGGTTGTGGTGGTGGTGCGGTCAGCTCGACTGACTCGGAACCGCCAAGGGCAGTGTTGATTTGGTTGACACATTGTGAAGATGGTTGTTGATTGCGGTTACGTTAGATAGGCTTAGTTTTGAGTTTGGAATTGTACTGGCTAGCACTTGACAGGCCACCGGTTAAGAGACATCCCTTGTTGTTATTGTTACCCATGTTTTTGTTTTTTGTTTGGGAGAATTACAAAGCCCAATGGAAGGAGAACGATGGAGGAGGCCAAAGATGATGATGACGATGATGATGGATCGTCCAGGCTGGCAGTCATGGCTAGCTGGATGGCATCCACGTGGACTGTCGAGTAATGACTAGGCTGCCGAATCATCGGTGCAGCTCTCTTGCAGCATTAGTTCCACGTTTTGGGACGAGTTGCTTGCTACCTGTATTGTAAATTTTACCAATTCGGATCAACAATCAAATCAAATCAATACTAAAATACTCTTATTTATTTGACATGGGTTATTTGAAAAAGTCATTATGAAATTGAAATATGGTCGAAAAAAACAGATGCGAGAAGAAGTTGTACTTACGTTAACACGAAGAAGAGATATTGCAATTGCCAGGATGAGAGCCGTTGGCAATATGAGCCCCTTCATGCAATGAATTTCCATTTGATAAAACATCAGCTGCATGGATCATATTCAATTTTTTTTATTATTAATAAGGAACACGAAGTAAGATTAATTATGCTAGAGATCTGACCTGGGCTCTACTCTGCTTCTCCCTCAAGAGATCAAGCTGGTAATGATGGTAAGGTAGCCAAGTTGTTTGAAACAGCGGTCCGGATTAACCATTCGGCTGCCCTGGCTCGGTCATCTTCCTAGTCGCGATTCTGACAGTGTCGTCGGGTAATTCTGACAGTGCAGTCCATGATAAACCGCATGACGTGCTAATGTATTGGCGCAAAACGTTCTGATCATTCTCTGTGAAATATTCATCAAGTTCTTCCCTAGCTTCCGGGGAAGGAACACTGATTCAAATAAAAAAAAATATCAATTTCTATTTGGGCATGTATTCTTAATATTATTAGATAAAGTTTAAGGTTTACCTCCAAGATCAGGATGTTTCTAGCCATTAGGCTAGCGAACCTTCACACTGCCTCTGCAAAACAGCTAGCCAACGAGAAGCCCGAAAGCCAATCCACCTGTTAACATAATCGTTGAATATTTCATGAATTGTTTCTTCTTGCACCTCAGCATGCTCCACCCAAGTAACCTAAATCAATATGTTCGGTTATCTTGAAACCACCAAAAAAAAAGAAAACTAGGTATGTTGTGGATTACCCTCGAGTAACCATTGGGCATGTCTTGAATGCGCAGCGGAGGGCTTTCTCTTGTACCTCGGAAATGAATTACTAGAAGATTGTAAGTGAAAGTTTTCGATGCCTCAACTGGAAATCGACAATGATCAACTTCCTTCTTCAACGTTTTGCTGGCAATAACGGAGGAAGCATCTCTCTTGTGGGCACAATGGAGTCAGCACTTGGTATCTCTGCATACATCTGCCAATAACAAAGAAAAGGAATTAACTACTTATAGTATGAATAAATTTTAAATCTTTGATGAAATTTAATAACATAATTACCAGACGAAGGGAGCCACTAGGATGTCCGTTTGCATCGGAGGGCTATGATTTGAGTAGTGTTCGCTTTCGAAATATAGAAGGAAAGAGTTCCATCCATTTATCCTAATAAAATCGGAAAATAATCATCACGATCATGTAAGCGTATTTAAAAAAATGAAAAATTTACGCGCTAAGTAAGTTGAAGAAAAGTGCAAAAGCTACAGCATCGAGGAACGCATCCACTAGATGATGCTATTCATAATGACAACATCGCTGCTGCGGGTGGCTTCAGTTCTCATCATCTGGCGGTTACCCCCTACTAAACGTTGAAACATCTTAGCATGTTCTTCAACATTTAGTACTTCATGTTCCGAATCATCTTCATTTCTCACCCACAACGGTGTCTCCAAATCGGCACATCTTGATTAGCTCGTCATGGACGATTAGGCCATATCAATAACAAGCGGTTTTTTATCTTCATCCAAGATCATAAGTCCCTCCAGAAGAAGGAGCAGCAACGAGTAGGGAGTCTGTCAGTTGGGATCATGTCGGAAAATGCCTAGGATAGATATTCATTCTAGATCCAAGGAAGGATGCAAATATAATCACGGGATTGGTTCCATTTGTTGAGGTTCTTTCGCTATATCTTGATGCAAGTGCAGCAAACTCTTTCAAACTGCGTCCAAACGAAGAAAACAAAAGATTACAAAAGCTATTTGAAAATGTCAATAATCGTTAAATTTACCTCTTCTTTGAGACGGGCGTTTTGAAGACGGAGGTGGTGTTGATCAGATGAGCATATGTCGCCTCCGATACTCATACCGGGTGGATCACCACAAGTAGTGCAAATTAGACTCCTTAAGGCGGCTTGAAGCCTGTAATTCTCATTTCTTAGGTTCTCATTTTCCGACCTAAGTATCACATTGTCACCCCTATCTTGATGAGCCTGCAATTCAATTTGTTACTTGTTAATATATTTTTTTTTGTATTTTGAGCTTGTTACATTTCATTTAATTGTCTCCAATAAAATCCAGCTCTATTCTACTCCTAATTGTCACTATGGATTATAATCCAGAAAACTATATTGTAAAAAAAACACAACAACCCATCAAATGAAGCAAGAAATCACACTATAATTAATAAAATAATGATTATGGATCTAAATAATCGAAAATAAATAAATAAATTAGAAGGTTTTTTTAATAATAATTTTCAAATAAACTCAATAATAGATAGAAAGAAAGAAACAGGCTTTGCATGCTGGCAAGCACTTGGTTGAACAGCTCATTTAACAAACCCTAACCCTAAGAGGACATGCATTTATGTTAAAGGCTACACACTCTACAGTCTCAACCCTAAAATTAATGGCGCAAGCTAGCATATTAATGGTGATTCAGAATCAACTGTATATGTATACCCTAGTTAATGGGTAGCTAGCAAAACATTTAAGACCACTGTGCGCATGTTAATGACGATGGCGAAGTTTTACTTTTATTTTTTCATCCCCATTTTCAAACAGTACTAAATAAATATCTACTTAATTATGCTAAAAATGCGCACCTTCATTTGCGTTCTACGGTTCTGAAACCAAAACTTGACTTGGCCCTAGGGTTTAATCCGAGCTATTGGCTTAATCTTAGCCCTTTGCTTATCATCTGGATGAGGACATTCCCTTGAATAATCTGTAATCAGGAATCCATTAGTGCATAAATTAGCAAACAAAGAAATGGATTAAATCAAATAATAGTAATGAAGAACAAATACGATTCCCATTCTTGGATCTGACGAGCTGTATGACGATGATAACGTTTCTTCTAGGATTCTTCTTCTGATTCTTCTGTTGATACTGATCGGGCAATCCTGTTCGTTTCCTGAAACTCCTCCTTGTTCACTTCCCGATCCACTCTCCATCTCCTCTTTTCCTCTTCTATTCAGCATCATCTCCTCTTTCTATCGCCGAAAATGAAGAAACCGTGAAACTTAGGCGAAAATCAAAGAAGATTGATAGATAGATAGATCGAGTAGAGGAAATAAACTTACAGGATTAAGGTGAGAATGAATGGAAGGCAAGCTTGATATGAAGCTAAATTAGGATCTGACCGACGGTAGACGGAAAACAGAGTCTCCGATGATATACCTCCCATAGTAAATCTCCTAAACCTGACGTCAACACCTGGCAATCTCCATACAATGCTACTGTTTTCAACTAAGGAATGCGACATTTTCATATCAGATTCAAGTAGAATGCCTAGGGTTTACAGTTTACTTAGATTATAACTATTGATACTGTCATACTGATTCAGGTAATGAAGATTGATGAGAAATTGAGAATCGAAAGAAGGAAAAGAGTGAAATACCGGAAACCGCCGTTGAATTTCTTCAAGTCTTTTCAACTTCTGTGATTTTCTTCTTTGAGATGATGATGATGATTCAAGCTTTTTACACTACACTAGAATATATATATATATATATCACTGAAAAAATTGCAAATGAAGAGAGAGAAAGAGAAATAAGCTTGATCCAAGAAACTTAATTTAAGCCATTCCAAATAAAAATAGTAATTTATGACAATGCTTAAAACAAAATATTACAATCTTTATATTTTTTTTCACAAAAAATCCTAAAAATATATAAGTGTTAATTTCATTATTAAAAAATAAGAGTTTTAATTTGATCCCAATCAAAAAAAATCTAACTAATATATAACTCATAAATACGTTCTTAAACTATAAATAAATATTTCATCCCAAAATATTTTTTTAACTAATTAATTTTTTAAAATTTTAATCAGGATTCAAAATTCAAAGTGTTTATATTTTAACTTTGATAAAAAATTATTTTGATATAATATTTTTTTAGTTAAGTGTTACCATAATAAATTTTATCAATTATATATCTTACTAATAATGTTTTTCAAACAAATATAATAGCTTATTCTATTGGATTATTTTAATATTTTAATTTAAAAATAACATTACTTAATAATTAACAAAAATATTAAATAATTTATATTATAAATTATATTTTTTATTCTATCATTATATAATAATATTTTTTAAAACTTTTTATTAAAAAAATCTACAACTATTAAACAAAACATCACCCATAATTATTTTTTTAATAATAAATTCTTGAAATATCCAATCCTATATAAAAATATATATATATAAATAATCAATTTAAGGATGATTTGTTTGTTCTATATGCAGTATAGATTGTTTAAATTTGACGGAAATACAGCTAATTTTTTTTAATATTAACTTATGAAATAATAGAAAAAAATTAAGTTTATATATTTTTTTCATATTTTAATATCTATCCTTGCTAAATTCCAAAATATGTAATTGATAGGCCTGTTAGATTTAATTTATTAATATACGCTCAAAGTTACTTTAATAATTAATTTACATCTTATTGCGATGAAAATAATCAAAATTAATTTAAATATATAGTTTTCAATTTTATAAATAATATTTCAAATTTTTAGCCCTTATAAATTTTAGAAAACAACAGCTATATAAGGTTACATTCGCTGGATTCTATTAATATTTCAGCAGACGAATTAATGAAGAGCAGAGAGAAGAAAGAGAGGAGAGAGAGAGTAACGGACGTCTGTTTCGGACAACGTGTTTGATTTCTAACGGAAAGACTGACCGTTTTTATTTTATTTTCAAAGTCAAATCACTATTTACGTCATCTCTCTCTATTTGCATGCATAGCGCGTGTCTACACTCTCTTCATAATTAATTCTCTATGCTTGTTTTTTTCAATTTTTTTTTTTAATTTTTAAGAAATAATAATAATAATATAAAAGTGTATTTCAGTTAGAGCCGAACATTTTGAGGATAAATCATAATTTAAATCAGATTGAATTAAGTTTAGATGAAATTAAACTCTAAATAAATTAGGATTATTCAAATTATAAAAATAAAAATATTTTTACAACTTTTTTCACTCAAAAAAAAATTATACATTTTTTTCTCCTATTATCAATCCACAAGCAGTTTTTATTTTATATATATTATTTAGTGTAACTATTAATTTTTTTTTGTTTAAATAAAAAAAATTCATTAAAATATTATTTTAGTGAAAATAAATTTCTAATTATTATTTGACAAATAAAAAAAATATTGACTACACTATCTTATCATTATTATAAACATAAAAAAATTAATTATAACAAAAATGTATTATTAAAAAAAACGATTAACAATAAATTGAAACAAGTGGGTTTATAAAAAATATAAAAAAATAATAAATTTTAATTAGAAAAAAAAACCTATTAAGTTAGGAGAGATATAAAAATGTTAAATTGGATTATCTAAACCTATCTAATTCAAATCCAATATAAATATAATTTGGATTGAGTATAAAACAAATATGTTTTACTAATTTGTTCATCACTAATTCTTTCATTTAATATTAATTATTCATGAGCTTACTAATATTGAAAAAAGGAAAAATCAGAGTCACAACCTACATTTGAATGCCTCATTTACCAATGACTTTAGATAGATGTTAAATTTGTGTAGTTTCTTCAAAACCTCCATTATAAGAAGAAGTTTGACTGTGATTAAAACAAGTAGTGTTTAATATTTAATGAGGTTCAATTTATTCAACTTGTTAATTAGTATTTAGCATCTATAGATTGAGTTCAAAGATAGTTTATTTAAATTTAATATATAGTTTTAAATGTATTGAATACAAATTTATTGAACTAATTTTCTAATTCTAGACATTTGAAAAAAATAAACAAATTCATTGAGTTTGTTCATATTTTCGGTTTCATTTAATAAATAGACTAATATAGTATAAGCTCTTAACTAAGTTAACTTTAGTTAAATATAAATTCAATTCAATAGGATTAAATAAGGGTAAGCCATATCATTTTGGTTCCTTCAATTTTTCTGTGCGAACTCTCTTGAACAAAAATCACAAGTTTTATTTTCAATTAAAATATTTTAATTACGACCAGTGAAATTAATATTAACTTTCTTAAATAAAAATAATAATATTTGTTTAATAAATTTTAGTAGACAAAATAATGAAAATATATAATAAGGGAAATAAATCATAAAGTGAAAAAAGTCATTATTTCATCGTAAAAATACAATATTAATTAAGGTATCATCCATCGAAAGTTAGAAGAGAACATTCCCATCATGTATATTTTATATTAAGATAAAACCTGGTTAATTCATATTTTTTGTTTGTTGGGCCAAAGTGGTTTAACAAATATTTCACATTAATGAGTTATTTTCACTTAATAAATATATATGAATTATTTTAATATTTAAATGATAGAAATCTTATTGATAGCAAAATTATAAAAAAAAACATATATTTATATGGTATTTGATTAATATGGACCTATAGGATTGATAGATTTACTAATTATTTTTTAATGGGCTGGTATTATCTAGGACCGAAACTTACCCAATTTAACCCCCTAATTAGTTAACATTTTTATTGGCATATGATCAGCAAAATGAAACCAACTCCAAATCTTACATTTAAATTCTCTTTTAATTGATGCTAAAAAAAATCAAGATAAATCGTTACAACAATTATTTCTCGTAAACTTCTAACTTCATACCATATTGATTCATATATACAAGGTCTCGAATTCTCCTAGCCTAGCAGGAACAAGAGCCTTCAGGGCTGATCCCAAAGCTTAAATATTTATGAGTGCCTATGCAACTTCTAATTTTATTAAAAAATTTAATACCTTTAAAAATAATATAGAAATGTATAATATATTAATAATATAATTTATTTAACATAGTTGATTAATTTTCTTCCTTGATAGTAAGTTGACTATAAGTCTAATATTCAAACTTGAACAAAAAAATACATTTTGTTTTTGTAAAACCCTATAAGGTGGGATCTATGTAAATGTTTATGTTATATTACTCTTAGATCGGCCTTATCAGTCTCTCTAAAGACTTGAGTTTTAACTCGTGAGATAACAAGTTTCGTTCGTGTAGTTAATTGGTTTAGTATATTTACGACTATGTACTTAACCCACATTAATTAGTCGCATTCTAAAAGAGAAACATACATTATAAAATTAATCTAGAATCAAAATTCAAAACGGAAGAGGGGATGACGTGACGCAATTTGATTGACTTGAAAAAATTAAATAAATTTTCTGTTTAATCTCTTTCCTCTCACTATTTTTTTTCACGGTGATGCCACATTATTCACTTTCCCATTCCCTTCCCTTCTCCTATCACTTCTCTTTCATTTATTTGAATAATTAATAACTTATTTTTAAATTATAGGTAGGGTGAATCAAATCCGAATCCGAAATATTAATTAAGAATGTATATTTCGAATTGAATTGAGATTGAATCACTTTGAATTATGATTATTCAAATTATCTGAACAATCCAAATAAAAATAATATTCTAACTGTTTTTCTCAAAATTATATTTCACCTTAATCTAATATATATATATATATTTTTACTTATTTCTCCACCAATTCTTTTTTTAGATTCAAATTTTTTTAATTAAAATATTCATAACGAATTAGAGGTTTTAGTAAAAAAATAAAATAAAAAATAATATTAAAACTAGAAAAAATTAATTATAACATTAAAATTTAATATTTTTTTTATAATTAAAAATATTAAATAGTATAACAAATAAAAAATCAAATAATTAGATTAAATAAAAATATATTAAATTAACCAAATTCAATCCATCTTAATAATATAATATTTTAAATTACCATTAAATAAATATAATTTGACTTTAATATGAATTGGACAAATAATATCGGATTTAACTATTATATAAAACGCTAAACAGATGGCAAAGCCCAATCCAAACTTCACATTTGGAATATAAGAGACTCTGTTAACCGGCCCACAATAGCCCATCAATTAAAAACAAAATAATAAAATAATGAATAAAAATGAATCCAAACACTGCCTTCCCGTGGCCGGCAGTTAGGTTTGTTTAATCACGGACTTGGCGCCAATTTTGCCGCTAGTGATTGGCTCTTATTACTAGTGTTTGTTAGTTGACCTCATTATTTAACCAAAAATAAATAAAAATTAAAAATTAAATTTATATATGATGATCATGATCATCAATATACTCAACTCCAAAAAGTCATTTCCCAGATCTTCTTCTTCCTCATCCGATCATCATCATCATTATCATCCGATTTGTAGATCCATCGAATAATATGAATAACAAGGAACCTGCAAAGTTAGATGACGAGCAATTAGCAGAACTTCGAGAGATTTTTCGATCATTTGATCGAAACAATGACGGAAGTCTAACGCAATTAGAACTCGGTTCGCTGTTACGTTCACTCGGTCTGAAACCTAGCCCTGATCAACTCGAAACCTTAATTCAAAGGGCGGATACGAATAGCAACGGTCTAGTTGAATTCTCGGAATTTGTTGCTCTAGTGGCACCAGAGCTTTTACCCGAGAAATCGCCTTACACGGAAGAACAATTGCAGCAGCTATTCAGGATGTTCGATCGAGATGGTAATGGATTTATAACGGCTGCAGAACTTGCGCATTCTATGGCTAAATTAGGTCATGCTCTTACAGCTGAAGAACTTACTGGGATGATTAAGGAAGCTGACACTGATGGTGATGGAAGGATTAGCTTTTCTGAATTTTCTCATGCTATAACTTTGGCTGCTTTTGATAATTCATGGGCTTAAATAAGGTGTGTTTATGAATTAATGATTTATTTACATAAATAAATATGTAATTGTTTGTAATTGTAGTCAGAATATTATTAATTTTCAAATATTATGAATAACTTTGGATGAATTAGAATATAGTGGCTATAGTTATATCATCAAAATTTGTGTTTGATATTTGAGGTTTAGAGGATCTAATACATAAAAGTAGTGTTTTCATGCATAGATCCTTAAATATAATAAAGTGTTTTGAAATAGTTTCTTTCCGAAAATTCCCAATTGTTTATGTCGTTGTGTTTGGTGATTATGTAATCACTCGTGTTTTTATTGATTTTGTCTATTTAATCGACTTAAATTTATATATGTTGACAGACAATTAATGTTTAAGTATATATATTCTTAACACATTTATAAGTAAAACATAAACAATAATAATAAAAATGTTAATGAATCAAACCAAAATAAATCAGATTGAGTATGAAAAATCAATTCAAAACGCAATAATTCTATTATATACTATTGATGTATCAATGTTATATTTTTAATAGTTCAATGAGGGATTAAAATTCTCTTAACTAAAGAGTTTAGGTAAATATATATTAAAAATAACTATTGTGATCAAAATTGTTATTTTTTTATATTAATTAAAATGGAGTTAAGATATAATGTATTTGTAGTGAAAACAATCAAATAAGAATTAAGAAATAAATATTATTATTTGTCTTCACTCCTTTATATTATTACTGCAAGAAGAAATTACAAGATAATTAATAATGGATGAATATAATAATAATAATAATTATTATTATTATTTTTGTTAGTACCTTCTATTTGACTCTTCTTCTTCTGCTATTCATTTATATATTTACGGCTTTTTCTGAAAACACCAACTTAGGACAATATTCAGTATCTAATATGTGAATTATTATTAAAATTAAGGTTTTCAACACTTTACTCAAGGATACATATAAAAAGAAAAAAAAAATCCATTCATGAATGTTATGAATGTAATCATTCTCTAATTAATTATTTAAGAGAAAGATTGAATTAATATTATTGATTAAATGAATAATCTTTATAATAGTTTATTTATTTATAATATATAATAGTAATAGAGAAATATGAAAAAATATATGAATCGGTTATTATATTTAGTCTAATTAATAAAAGATAAATAAATAATTTCTCTTATTTATTTAATACTTTATCATCCCCTTCAAGCGAAAAGGTGAGGCACAAACCGTGAGCTTGCTACGTAAAAGAGCAAATCGATGAGAAGAAAGACATTTAGTGAAGATATTAGCCACTTGATCTTCAGAAGGAATATACTAAATGAGTAGTTGTTTACGAGCAACTTTTTTTCCCGAACAAAGTGAAAATCGATTTCAATATGTTTTGTGCGAGCATGAAATACCGGGTTTGCTGATAAGAATGCGACACTAATATTATCACACTATAGAACCGGGGAAGAAGAAAGTGAAACTCGAAGTTCACTAAGTAGAGATTGAATCCAAAAAAGATCAGCAGTTGTATATGCAAGAGCACGGTATTCAGATTCAGTACTAAATATGTGACTGTTTCAAAAGCTTCACTCCAATAATGTAGTGGCATAGATGCATGAGCCAATAAAGTGAGACCAGTTTCCGTAATATGACGAATTTTTCGTTCAGCAATGCCATTTTGCTCACTAGTATGTGGGCAAGATAAACGATGTAAAATACCATGATTATCTGTTAATGATTTGAAATTTCTATATTCTCCTCCCCAATCAATTTGCAATATTTTGATTTTACGACTAAATAAATTTTCAACAAGTCGAAGAAAGTTGATAAACGTATTCAAGACATCCGACTTTTTCTTTAGCGGATATATCCACGTGAATTTTCATCTAATGGTTGTCGTTATTTTGTACATTTTGTGGATGATTACAAGTTAGATTTCTTGAATGGATAAAATAAACAAGAACTATATGATTGAGTTCGAGAAAGATTGAATTAATATTATTGATTGAATAAATAATCTTTACAATAGTTTATTTATTTATAATAGTAATAGAGAAATAACTAAATTAAGAAAATATATGAATTGGTTATTATATTTAGTCTAATTAATTAATAAGAGATAAATAACTTATTTATTTAATACTTTATCAGTTTCTAAAATAATTAAAATTTGAATTATTTTTAAATAAAACATAAATTATAAAATATTTCGAATTTATCTTGTATTTTATTTGTTACAGAATATCAAGAATAACATAATTATTTAGATAAATATAATCTACAACAAACAAAATCATAATATTTTAATTTTAAAATTTATTAATTTTTGAGATTGATTATATATATATAATATATTAATTATTACTGTTTAATATTTTTTTTTTAATTAAATTTTAAAATAATAATTTTATTTATTTATATTTATTATTAAATAAAAAATAAAGAAATAAATTATTATAAAAAGTTTAATTTCTTTTGTAATTAATTAAACTCTCTCTTAACAAATATAAATTATAGAGATTCACAATTATATATAAATTATATATATATATATATTTTTTTTTGTATTTTTAAAATATATAATAAATACATATTATTTTAATATAATTAAATAAATTTTTATTCTTAAAATTTATTAATGATATATATATATATATTATTTGTTTTTTTTTTAAAATATGTAGTGAATACATTTTTATTTTAATATATTTTATTAAATTTTAATTTTAAAATTTATTAATTAATGAGGTTGATTATATATATATATATATATTTAAACGAATAATGCTGATTTATAATGTTATTTTAATTAAATAAGACTTCAAAATTTTATATTATTAATTATTCAAATATATATATATATATATATAATATGATATTATTTGTTTTTAAAATGTCTAATAAATACTTATTATTGTAATATTTTTTAAATAAATTTTTATTTTTAAAATTTATTAATTTTTAGATTGATTATATATATATATGAATGAATTATTATTTTAATATTAATGTTGATTTTTTAAAATATTAATTTCATTTATTTATTATTATTAAAATAAAATTATAGAAATAAGTTAATAAAAAAGTCAATTTCTTCCCTAATTAATTAATCCCACTTTTTACAAATATAAATTACAGATAATAAACACCTATTATTAAAATATAATTAAAATACTTTTTATTTTTAAATTTTATTAATTATTATATTGTTAATATTAATTATACATATCATTTAATAATTACATGTATAAATGAGAGAAAAGTTTGTTTTTATTAATTTAATTTATTATTAGAAAGAAAATAAGTTAATATAAAAATAAGTTTAATTATTTTCATAATTAATTAAACTATCTTTTAACAAATATAAATTACAAATATTAAATTTCTTATATTATTAATTATTTAAATATATGTATTTAAAATTTTAAAATATATAATAAATAATTATTATTTTATTATAATTAATTAAAAAAAATTATTTTTTAAATTTGATTAATTATATATTTCATTAATTAATTATAGGGATAAATGATTGAAAAGAATACAATTTTATTATTAATTTAATTAATTTATTTATATTATTATTAAAATAAAAAAATAAATTAATAACTTTTTATTATTATTGTTTGATTTGTTTTATTTGGTATAAATTTTTATTTCATTTATATATATATATATATTCTATAATTTCTATTACATACAAAATTATAGTTTAGAAATGTGTAATATTAATATAATTATAATATAAAATAAACAAAATAAAGTGGAGATTTTAAAAATTTTTATGTCCTCAATTTAATCTTTTATCAAGTAAGGTAAGGTTGTGTGTTAAAACCTATTGATATAATCAATAAACTCAATTTAATTCATTAAATTTGAATTTGATAAATACAAATATAAATAATTAAAATAAATAATTAGTTTGAAAAAATTTGTATAAGTTAATTTCTAAAATAATTAATTTTGAATTATTTATAAATAAAACCAAAATATCTAGAATTTATCTTATTTTTTATTTGTTAAAGAATTAAAATAAAATATCAAGAATATATATGGCACAAATGAGCAATAAAATTAAAAATGCATGTTAATTTATTTTGAAGTTTTAATAACTTTTTATTATTATTGATTTATTTGGTATAATTTTTTATTTCATTTATATATATGTATATTCTATTACATATAAAATTATAGTTTTGAAATGTGTAATAATATAATTATTTAGATAAATATAATCTAAAACAAACAAAATCATAATATTTTATTTTTAAAATTTATTAATTTTTGAGATTTATTATATATAAATAATATGAATTATTACTGTACTAGAATTTTTAATATTTTGTTTTAATTAAATTTTAAAATAATAATTTTATTTATTATTAAATAAAAAATAAAGAAATAAATTAATATAAAAAAGTTTAATTTCTTTAGTAATTAATTAAACTCTCTTTTAATAAATATAAATTATAGATATTCACAATTATATATATATTTGTATTTTTAAAATATATAATAAATACTTAATATTTTAATATAATTAAATCAATTTTTATTCTTAAAATTTGTTAATGATATATATTATTTGTTTTTTTAAAAATATCTAGTGAATACATTTTTATTTTAATATATTTTATTAAATTTTAGTTTTAAAATTTATTAATTAATGAGGTTGATTATATATATGAATAATGCTGATTTATAATGCTTTATTCATATATATTATTAGCTATTCAAATATATATATATATATATATATATATATATATATATATATATTATATTATTTGTTTTAAAATTTTTAATAAATATTTATTATTGTAATATTTTTTTAATTAAATTTTTATTTTTATAATTTATTAATTTTTGAGATTGATTATATATATGAATGAATTATTATTTTAATATTAATGTTTATTTTTTAAAATATTAATTTCATTTATTTATAATTATTATTAAAATAAAATTATAGAAATAAGTTAATAAAAAAAAAAAAGTCAATTTTTTCCTTAATTAATTAATCCCACTTTTTACAAATATAAATTATAGATATTCAACCTCTTATATTATTAATTTTCTAAATATTTGTATTTTTATTTTTAAAATATATAATTAAATTAATTTTTATTCTCTTATATTATTAATTTTCTAAATATTTGTATTTTTAAAATATATAATTAAATTAATTTTTATTCTTAAAATTGATTAATGATATATATAGTATTTATATTTTAAAATATCAAATAAATACTTATTATTATTATTGTAATATATTTCAATTAAAATTTTATTTTCAAAATTGATTAATTATTGAGATTGATTATATATATATTTAAATAAATTATTATTATACTATTTAATTTCAAATAAATTTGAAATATTAATTTTATTAATTTATATTTATTATTAAAATAAAAAATAAATTAATATAATAAAGTTTAATTCCTTTCCAAATTAATTAAACTCCTTCTTAACAAATATAAAATATAAGTTATATATATTCAACTTCTTATATTATTAATTATTTAAATATATTATAAATATTAAATATTTTAATATAATTAAATTTAATTATTATTTATAAACTTTTATTAATTATTGGATTGCTAAGATTATTATATATTTTGTTTATTAAGTAGATGGATTATCTTTTTTATTAAAATTGACACACAATGTTATCCTTATGCTCATTTTAAAAAAAAAATTAATCAAACAATTTTGATTTATTTAAATTAAAAATAAGTTCAATTCTTTTTATAATTAATTAAACTCTCTTTTAACAAATATAAATTACAAACATTATATTTTTTATATTATTAATTATTTAAATATATGTATTTATATTTTTAAAATATATAATAAACACTTATTATTTTATTATAATTAATTAAAAGAATTTATTTCTTAAATTTGATTAATTTTTACCATGCTAATATTAATTATATATTTCATTAATTAATTATAGATATAATTGAGAGAAAAGAATACAATTTTATTATTATTTTTATTTATTTATTTATATTATTATTAAAATAAAAAATAAATTAATATAAAAATAAATTCAATTATTTTCTTAATTAATTAAACTCTCTTTTAACAAATATAAATTATAAATATTCAACTTCTTATATTATTAATTATTTAAATATTTAAAAATATATATTTATATTTTTAAAATATATAATAAACACTTATTATTTTAATATAATTAAATTACTTTTTTATTCTTAAAATTTATTAATTAAAGTTGATTAAATATTTAATTTAAGAGAGAAATATTTATCTTCTTATATTATTAATTATTTAAATATATTATAAATATTTATTATTTTAATATAATTAAATTTAATTATTATTTATAAACTTTTATTAATTATTGGATTGATAAGATTATTATATATTTTGTTTATTAAGTAGATGGATTATACAGTTTTTTATTCAAATTGACCCACAATGTTATCTTATGCTCATTTTTGAAGAAAAAAATTAATCAAACAATTTAGATTTATTCATGACTTGTTTATTCATTCTCTCAAATTGCTTACCATTTATTTGTATTTCGATATAGGAGAAGAAAAAAAATATTACTTTGCATTTTTTTTAAGAGGAGAACGGAATGAGTAGGTATCTAAGAGTAAGAAAATTAGAAATGATATGAGAACTGTATTAAATTTTAATAAAAAAATGATAGATTTATAATTTAATTTATTTAACTTTTAAACTAAAAAATTTATAATAAAGTAAATTTGTATAAAAATTAATCAAACTAAAATTTTAAAAGTAATTTAAAAAACTTCTCATTTAATATTAAAAAGGAATAATTTCTGGTGTTCCAATCTTCCTTTAAGACGTTAAGCAGACAAGCAGTAGCTAGCTAGGTCCTACACTTCTTGTAACAATGATCAACTCGTGAAGTTCCGAGTTCGACTGAAGTTAAGTGATCGTTTTGTTTTTATTAAGTGAAGATGATGATCCTGACCATTATTCGATCTCTAGTTCGACATTGCTGAGCCAGAATTCTGACCCGTCCAAGTAGCCTATGGAAGGAACGAAGTTGACGACGGAGTTTTGCTGAGATGTCAGCCATCCTCACACAAGTATTAAACGATGACCTATCAGAGATTTATGTTATATTTGTTGGTGAGCATTTTTGACCTATATTTTCATTGATGCTTCCTATAAAAATTATATTTTTACACCACAATTAATAATTTAAAATAATTCCGATGTATGGAACTTATTTTCTAAAAATGGGCTCAATATTAAAAATGATTCGTACAATCGGTTTCTAAAATAATTAAAACTTGGACTATTTTTAAATAAAATATAAATAAAAAACATATAGAAAATATCTTGTTTTTTATATTTATTGCAGAATTAAAAAGAAAGGTAACACAGACAACATATATTGCACAAATGACACGGATAACATAAATTATCCAAATTTGAAGGTAAAGATTATTTTACTAAAGGATCTAGAAAAAAAACTAAATCAACATAGTAGACTAATGAGCTCATAAAAATTATTGTGGCACGGATAACATGGATGACACTAAATTCTTGAGCTCTCCGGTCCAAGGATAACATCGTCATGAGAATAATTTAAACCCCTCCATTAGAAATAAATTAGGAATGAAAATATATTTATATTTTAAAATTTGAAAACCGCAACTATTCAGGACATACGTTTTAAACACGTACAAGTTGAGAACCATGATAATGTTATAACTTGAAGTCAAAGTATATGTGACATTTTAGTTTAGAATTTCACAATATCAGTTGGAGGTGTTGTTATGTCAAATTAAAACTTCTTTTGATATTTGTAGGTCACATGGGGAGACCTGATTCGAAATTCAATATTCTCAGTTTGGCTTTAATAGAAACATAAAGGAGGAGGAAGGATTCAGTGGAATTGATCCAAAACATCATAAGGAGAAACATATTTATGTCCACCTACAAGTGTTATATGCAGGCTTGGAGAATATTTATATAATTTGTCTTCATCTTGTAGTTCAGTATGGGTGATGTCTTCCTCAAGTGTAACTAAATAATTATATGTATGTTTTTTCTACTGACATTCATAAAATAACATGTTATTTCTTAAACTAAGAGATGAGGTCATAATGGTTAGTTTTGTTGGAAAATATTACTGCAAATCACATAAATCACATAAGAGATTAGGTCATTATGGTCATAAACTATGAATTTGTTCTCAAAACAATGCATATAGTTAAGTATATTCTCGAAAATCGAATGTGTAAAACTATTTTGTGGAATGTTTGTGGGAAAGAGTGCGGAGTATAGAAAAATAAATGAAAGAGAATATGGAGTGTCGACTAAGAGTGTGGAGTATAGAAAAATAAATGAAAAACAATATTATTATATAAAAAATTATTTTTTAGAGAATATGATATGAACGGTGCCTCACAGGTTTTCCTGAAACCAAACAGGACGGGGATGGTAATAAAAAAATTCCTCAAAATAAAATGGAGCGAAGAAGATAAATACATTCTCCGTCTCAAACTGCCCCGCCCCATTATTATCCTTAATAAAGAAAAACGTAAAGAGAATTATAGATTATATATATATCTTTTAAAAAGTAAATATTATATAGTTTTTAATAATATCTTTTTATAAGGTAAATTTTATGTAGAATTTTAAAATCTAAAAAATATTACTAAAAATATAATTTATGTATAAATATAAGTAATTTTATTCAAATATAATTAATTTTGAATGAGTTTAATTTTATTTGATAAAATTAAGTTCATTTAAAAATTAATGTTAACATCGGCCCACACATACGCACCTTTGATGTGCACATCTCCCGTTTTTATTTGTAGAAGATTCATCTAAGCAAGTATCTCTACATTTGAAAGCATCAAAACATAAGCCCTTGCGCTATAGTTGTCACATAAATTTGTCCCTTTATGAGGATGACATCGGCCAATACACAGGCATGGCTGAAATCTACAAATCCCATTTTTATTTGTAGTAGATTCGGCTAAGCATGTGTTTTTACAATTTTCATTGTCAAAACATAAGCCATTGAAACGAGCGCTCCCGTTTTGACATAATTGTGACATTCCTTTACTTTTCTCTATAAAAATAAATAGTCATGAATGTTATTATTAGTAGTTCTATAATTGAATTTCAACTTAATTTAATTAAAGATAAAATTAAATGAGTAAAAATAATACCAAAATAAGATTGATAATTGATTGAAGAACAAACGAGCGTATTTAAACTAAATCTGAAAGTGCATGAGATTTTAAAAATAAATTAATAATGAAAATATTATATAGGTTTTAATAATCTCTTCTATAAGTAAATTTTAGGCAGAATTTTAAAATCTAAAATTTATTACTAAAATAACTAGTATTAATTTTGTGCATTTGATTGACTATAATATAAACAAAATATAATTTATGTTAAATATTTTAATTATAAGTAATTTTATTCAAATATAATTAATTTTGAATGAGTTTTATTTGATAAAATTAAGTTCAATTGAAATTTATTGTTAACATAAAACTTTAAATTAATCACATATCTAATATTACAAATTTGAAATTTATATGAATTTGAAATTTAATTTTTTATTATTTAAAAACTACTAACAAAAATAAATCAAATATATAACAAATCACATAAAAATTGACAACATGAGTTATGTTGTGACAAAAAAAAAAAAATTAGGTTTGCTAAAATATTTTAAACTATTGAGGTTTAGATCAAATTACCTATAAAATTATATAAAGTTTACTTAGTATAATATTCTTGAGGGTGGATATGCTTATTTAAAAAATCACATAATCAAATTTATTTAAGTTTTTTTTTTATATTTCTTATATCTATATTTATTTTGATTAATTAGTAAGAATTGAAATTTATCCAAAATAAATAAATTTAATTTAATATAATTAATTATTTTAATTATTAGAAAAGATAAATGGACAAATATTATTAAACATTTAAATATAATATATATAAATCAATAAAAAATATGTGATAATGAATATTTTTCTTTATAAATTTTATATTAATTTTGGTCTTTCAAATCTATAATGTCTCAATTTATTTATTTATAATAATTAAAACTCTCAAATCTATAGTGTATCCTTTCCCCTTTCTTTTGCAATGAAAAAGGGATTAATTGGAGAGGTGGATAAATACTGTATATTCTAATTTTGATTTTTTTTTTCTATATATGAACCCGTTCTAATTTGATAAATGAATTATTCTTCAGTATTTCTGAGCTCTTCACCTTGTTGTTCTCAACTTGAATTTTGAGATTACTATCTTTATTTTCTTCATCAACTTTGGCTTCCTCTATATCAACATTGAAATTCTCTTCTTTCTCTTGATTAGCCTAAGTATCTTTCTTTCTGTTTTTATCAGCAACCACTTCAACTTAATTTGATTGAGAATCCTCAATTATCTCTTCAATGTGATTAGGTTGAGGTTTCACCTCCTTCTTCGTACTGCTTTCGTCTTGTACATAATTTTCTTTATTTTCTGTTTCCTGATCTTTAACCATATTTTTCTCTTTGATAATAGGCACCCAGGGGCGGAGCCACCCATGGGCTAGGGTGGGCTCCAGCCCCACCTAAATTAAAATGCTAAAAGAAATTTCTTTATATATATGTTAGATATGTGAGTCTTAGCCCAGTTGGTTAGATTATTGAAATGTGAATATGAGGTCAGGTGATCAAACCCTGGCCTCATCTTATTTTTTTTTATAATAATACAAATAAGATTTATTTAATAATAATAATAGTGTTTTATATTTCTTAATTTTAAATTTTTTCAAAAATTTATAAGAAAAATATAAATTAATATTAATAAACAAGTTAAAATAAAGAATTTGATATCCCTACTCAAGAACTTAACAAATCTCCTAGAATTGATGTTGATGTAAGTTCTCTTAAACTTGATCCAACATTACGTATTCCGATATGGAAATATCCTTTTAATCAAAGGGATGAAATTAGACGAGCTTATATCAAGATGAGGTCATATCAACCTATTAAGGATGAGTACCCGCCGACCAAATTTGGAAATCAAAATCGACGGTTCCAAAGTCATTGGTGTAAAAAATTTACTTGGTTAGAATACTCTCCTTTGAAAGATGCTGCTTTTTGTTTCCCATGTTTCTTGTTTTAACATAAGCAACCCCAAAACCTACATTTATAATAGATGGATTCAAATATTGAAAACGAGTTAATGATGAGGATAAATGTTCTTTTGTTATGCATATAGGATATAATATTTCACCACATAATAGGGCAATTGAATATCTTGATAATCTAATGAATATCCTTGTCATATTGACAAAGTACTAAATGAAGTCTTCAGATGAAAAACAAAATAACAGATTACGGCTTACAACAACTATTGAAAGCACTCGGTGGCTCACTTTGCAAACGTGTGCATTGAGAAGGCATGACGAGTTTCCATCTTCTAATAATCGTGAAAATTTTATTGAAAAAAAAGCGAAACATAGAAAGTTAAATCTGAGATACAAGTTGGAGTCAGCCACAGGTAATTTTTCATCCTGGCTCCGCCCCTGTAGGCACCTATGTTTCATTTTCCTATATCTTTACTCTCTGGCATTTATTAATTTTCTGATCTTCTTTCTTGACCGAATCATGATTTGGGCTTGCATGTTGGAAGGTATTGCAGAAAGTGCATTTGTATGGCCTCCACTCATAAGTGATTTCCATGATAGTAAGTTTTCTTTTTCTGTCTACTACTGTTATACTATTCGGTAGTATGCTTCTAGGATGCACTTCAATGCTAATTCTAAAAAATGATATGTGCTCTCCTTTTTCAGTAATTGGGTCCATGTTAATGGTGTACCCAATAAACCTGTAAAATGACTAAGAGAGATTCAACATTATGCATGTGTACAAGAATATTCCACAGTTTGAACCATATCTAAGCTGTTTCCTTAGGCTTTCTTAATTGGTTCAAATCTTCAGACCATTTTTCAAACTTCATACAGTTGGATCCAATATATTATCCAAATTTGATCCCTTCTTAAATTTCAGAAAGTAGAGATCATGTACATTTGCTACAAGTGAAAGTATAGTCGAGTTAGGTTGCAGTATGGAATTGGTTAATGCTGAAAAATCAAATCAAGGTGGTGATTTTGACACTATCAGGTCCATAAGTGGTGGTGTAAGGTCTGGGCTAATGGTAGGAAGTCCTATCGAGTCTAGATGGAGCAATGGTCTTGTTGAAAAACATGCTAGAGTGTTATCTGGTTGGCCAATGTTGGTTAATTGAAGGCTTTAGTTGCTGAAATTGAGGGGTCAAAGTATGCTGGAAAACTGGGATCTGAAGACGGGCTAGCAAGAAGTAAAGGGTCTAGGTCTGTAGCTGATGATGGCAGATTAGGAGATGGTTTCTGGATTTGAGGGTGCAGGGGTTGTAGGAAAATTGACTGGGTCAGGTTCTGATAAGGAAGTTGATGCAAGAAAAGATTCAGGTCTGGGTGATAAAGATGAGGTATTTTATTTGAGTTTAGCTAAAGGTAGTTTCTTGTGTTCAGATATAGAGTTAAACAACATGTTGGGGTCTGAGTCAAAGACGGATGGAAGGCTAAGTGCTGGAAAAGAATCGGGTCTGGATCAGAGTGCTGTGGAAAAATTTGGTGTACTGAACTTTTGTTTGAAGTCGATAAAAGGTACTAGTGCAGGGACTGAGGTGCTGCAGAATCTGGAAGCCAAAAATGTTAAGTCTAGAATGAAGCTGGTTTCTAGTTTTTTTCTCGGTCAGGGTCAGTCCGTTTATGATTTGAAAGTGGATTTAGCTGAGGAACGTGAATTGATGGATCTGGATATTGAAAATGTTGGGTCTGACCAAGTGGTAGTGATTATGCTGGAAGTCTGACTAAATGGATTGATAGATCCGATCCGAAAAATCTTGTATTTGGGAATCCTCACCATGCCAATCTTCACAACTATCATTCTCACAAGGCCAGTCCCCGCAAAGACCATTTTCACAAGGTCAATTCTCGCAAAGACCCTTCTCACAAGGCCAGTCATCACAAAGATCATTCTCACAAGGCGAATTCTCACAACAACCATTCTCACAAAGGCAATCCTCATAAGGAGAATTTTCTATTAGGTAATATTAAAAAACTTATAACTTATGATATTATTTTATGATATTATTTTAAGTTTGTATATTTTAAAATAATATTTTTTTATCAATCATTACATTAATTGGTATAGGTACTGTAACAGTTACACATTCAGGTGGAGTTGCAAAAATTGGTACAGATAAAGATATAGAAATTGGTGGAAGTGGAGGTGTAGATGGACCAATTATTATTGGTGCCACTAAATTACAAGTATAAGGCCATCAGACTTGATATGGAGAGGTACACCTAGGGGTGAGCATAATTTGGGTTTACCCAAACCCAAAATATTAATTTGGGTTGGTTAATTTGGGTTGAGTTGAGTATGGGTTGGGTTAAGTATAGGTTGAGTTTAATTTGGGTTGGGTTAAGGTTACCCAAATTATATAAATTTAATTTAATTCTCTATTATTAATCTAATATAAACTAATCATCTTCCAACTTTAAGTCGAACACGTTTTTGACATGTTTAACACGTTTAACACGTTTTTAATATTTTTAACACGTTTTCACACTCATAACACATTTTCACACATTTTCACGTTTTTGGCATGTTTAACATGTTTTTGATATAATTAACACGTTTTCACACTAATAACACATTTTTACATGTTTTTATCATGTTTAACACGTTTTTGACAAGTTTAACACGTTTTTCACGTTTTTGGTACGTTTAACACGTTTGTTAGGATCGGGATCGCCCTTGGAGGACCGGGGTCCGACATTAAAGAGAGAATGCTTAACAACACAACACACATTGGTAATAGTCCGGTTAGAGACTAGAACCGCTTCTTAACACTACACAAGATGTCACAAACCTCTTGAACCGGGTTAATGTGTCGTACCAGGCTCTTGGAGCTTGTTTTAAACCGTAAAGGGCTTTGTTTAGCCAGTAAACATGATTCATTTGTTCTGGACTTTTGAAACCTGGAGGTTGTTCGACATACACCTCTTCATTTATTTTACCGTTTAGAAAAACACTTTTAACATCCATTTGAAAAATTTTGAAATTTTTGAAAGCCGCAAATGCTAAAAATATTCTAATGGCCTCAAGTCTAGCCACATGAACAAATGATTCTTCGAAATCAATGCCTTCTTCCTGTTTGTAACCTTGAACCACTAGCCGGGCTTTGTTCCTCGTAACTAAACCGTCTTCATTGAGTTTATTTCTGAATACCCATCTTGTTCCTATAACCGATTGCCGTTCCGGTCTTGGAACTAGGTACCAGACTTTATTTCTCTCAAACTCGTTTAGTTCCTCTTGCATTGCTAAAATCCAATCGGGATCTAGCAAAGCTTCATCCACCTTTTTCGGCTCAATTTGTGATATGAAAGCTGAGTTTTCATATTGTTCCAAATTATGTCGCCTAGTTCGGACGGGTGATGAGATGTTACCTATTACTAGTTCAAGAGGATAATTTTATTCCTTCTGAGGTTAATTCTGGTAGTGTTTTCCAAGTGTCCGGTTGACTGATCAAGGTTAGACGGATCAGTAGGCTGAACAGAGTCAAACCGACCGATTTCTTTAGTGGAAACTGAAACATCAACTTTTTGCGGTAAAGCAACTTGATCAGGCTGAGGTTCAGCATCAACCGCTTGATCATTGACAAACCGTCTATAGACCGGAACCTCATCTTCATTATCAAAATAAATATTGAAATTTTCCATTCTGTTGTGAAGATCGAAGGGTACTACAATATTATGTTCTACTGATTCATCAAAAACAACATGAGATGTTTTTTCAACCGTTAAAGTTCTAGTATTGTAAATTCTATATGCCTTACTTACGGCTGAATAGCCCAACATTATTCCTTCATCGGATTTTGCATCAAAAGCGGTCAAATAATTTTTGTCGTTGATGTGAACGTAACACTTACAGCCAAAGATCCTAAGATACCGGATGTTAGGAACTTTGTCATGGTATATTTCAAAAGGAGTTTTAGTGAACCGTTTAGTAATTAAACACCGATATTGAGTATAGCAAGCAGTATTGATAGCTTCAGCCCAAAATTTTTGAGAAACACCCGAATCGGCTATCATGGACCTTGCGGCTTCCTTGAGAGATCAGTTTCTTCTCTCAGCCATGTCATTTTGTTGAGGTGTTCTAGCACTAAAAAACTCGTGCCTAATGCCGGAATTATCAAGAAAAGTAGTTAAATTACTATTTGTGAATTCAGTTCCTCTATCACTTCTGATTCTGTCTACTAAAATAGATTTCTCATTTTGTATTCTTAAGAGTAGTTTGATCAAGTTTGGAGTAGCTTGATTTTTAGATTCCAAAAATGTTACCCAAGTAAATTTAGAATAATTATCAACAACTACCATGGTATATTGCATGCCTCCTAGACTTGTTACTCTAACCGGGCCAAACAGATCCATATGTAGAAGTTCTAAACATCGTTCGGATTGATAGTTTCCATTGTTTTTGAAAGATGATTTTATTTGTTTTCCCATTTGACATGCAACACATACTTTATCTTTCGAAAATTTGATGTTTAGAAAACCATGAACTAATTCCTTAGAGCATATGAGATTTATTGTTTTAAAGTTTAAATGATTTAGCCGTTTGTGTTAGAGCCAATTTGGATCATTCCCAGCTATCATACAAACAGGATTTTCAATTTTAGTTTTCCAATCGACTTTGTAAATGTTTCCCATCCGGTTTCCGGTTAGTAGTGTATCATCGTGATGATTTTTAACTATGCATGCATGTTTATGAAATTCAACCGTGTACCATATATCACACATTTGACTTATACTTAACAAGTTAAAATGCAGGTTTTCCACTAAAAGCACGTTATTTATAGACAGGTTACCGTGAACAATCTTACCCTTGCCCACGGTTCTACCTTTTGAGTATTCACCAAAAGTGATCATTGCTCCGGTTTCATGAATGATATCGGCTAGAAGTCCGTTGTTGCCGGTCATGTGTCTTGAACACCCGCTGTCCAAGTACCATTCCGAGTTTTCTAACCGCTTGCTCCTCCTAACCTGCAAAAAATAAATATTTACGCCTTTCTGGTACCCACATTCAGTTGGGTCCGTGGTTGATTAGTCCCTTTGGGATCCAAACTTTAATAAGTCAGATCACTTTCCTAGTGATAGATTTAATTGATTTTCCGGTACTCAACTTGACAACTTCTTGTCTTCCAAATAGTACCTTATATTGTCGTGATGGTGTATTAGTTCTTTTTGAACGTGTGTCGGTTTGTCTGTTTACTGACCGGTTGACTTTCTTTCTCTCAGGATGAAGCCATTTCTTCGATTCGATTGGACCTACATATTTTATCTCTTTTTCCAGTTTTAAATCATGTTCTGCCTCATTGTCGGCTGAAAAGCTCTTGACAAATCTTACAAAAGGAAGATTGTCTTTTGTGAGTTTCATCCCATTTGGAGAGGTCTTGTTGGCGGATCTGTCGTTTTTGTAACCGAGACCAAATTTGCATTTGGGATGTCTTTTATATTTACACATTTGATTTACGGCTTCACGAGATCTTTCCCAAGCAGCCGTGATATATTTGGTTCTTTCATCTTCTTCAGTTACCGGTTGAACTGTCTCCTTGAGCTTCTCATTCTCTAAGGATAGTTCGATCAGTTCATATACTATGGTTTCGCATGGCTCACCAGCGGTACCACTTTACTCTCCGGTTTCATAGTTTGACCGAGTCAGTATATAAGTAGACAAGTTTCTGAACTCAACGACCATGTCATTGAGTGCAGTAACTAGATCTTCTTTAGAATATTCATCAAATGCGAAATCAAATACCTCTTCTTCATGTGCCACGAATCATGTAACTCTTTCTTCGTCGTTTTCGGTGTCGAAGTATGCCTAGTCGTTTCCACCGTCAAATGTTATGAGTGCCTTCTGGATTTCTTTTCCTTCATCGGTTTTCTGGTTGTTGTTCCTTTGATAGTTGTTTCCTTGGTTGTCATTTCTTTGGTAATCATTCCTGTGGTAGTTGTTTACTTGATAATTGTTTCCTTGGTAGTTGTTTCCCGACTTTCGGTCGTCTATCTCGGTTTTCTGCATTCTGACATGTAATGACCAAAACCGTCATAGTTAAAGCATCTTACATTGGATTTGTCGACATAGTTATAGTTGAAGTTGTTGTTCGATGGTTGATTATTCTTCATGAATCTCCCAAATTTTTGTGCTAGCATAGCCATCACGTCTTCATTGATCTGGTCAGCGCTTTTGATAGGAACCAGAACGGATGATACACGGATCGTTGGTTCCACCGATGTCACCAGAGCTCTGGTTGCGGTTGATGTTGATGCTTCATCTTCGATCCGAGATTTTATTTCGAATTCGTAAGCTTTCAGGTCCTCAAACACGTCGTGCAACTTCATCTGTCCGAGGTTGCTTGTTTCCCTCATCACCATAGTTTTGATGTCCCATGCACTTGGTAAAGATCTCAAAGCTTTTATGATGATCTCCCGATTATCATACCTTTTTCCAAGTGTATGTAGCTCGTTGACCACACTGGTGAACTGATCACTGAATTCTTTCATGTTTTCTCCCGGTTTCATTTTGATGTTTTCATATTTTTGGGTTGCCACCAAAATTTTGTTCTCCTTAGTTCTATCATTTCCCTCATGAACTTGAATGATCGTTTCCCAGGCTTCCTTTGCATTTTGACAATCTGAAATTTTGTTGAACGTGTTGTCGTCTATAGCTTTGAAAATGTGTCTCATGAAATGGTTGTCCAGGTTGTTTCTTCTTCGATCTTCATCCGTCCATGTTTCTATCTCCTTGTTAATCTTTATCGGTCCCTCCTTTATAAGTTTACTCATCTCATCATCCAGCGTGATTAGATGTAAGTACATCTGTTTTTTTCAGCCGCTAAACGCTTCATTATTTAGCATCGGTGGCTTGTCGCTGTGGGTCATGATTCCCATCTTCTTTCTGTTGCTTGAGTGTTAAGATTCCTGCTCTGATACCACTTGTTAGGATCGAGATCGCCCTTAGAGGACCGGTGTCCGGCTTTAAAGGGAGAACGCTTAACAACACAACACACTAGTAATAGTCCGGTTAGAGACTAGAACCACTTCTTAACACAACACAAGCTGTCACAAACCTCTTGAACCGGGTTCAAGTGCGGAAGTGATTTGTTTCAGCTTGAAACAACACACACAGTTCGGTTTGGAAGGTATTTAGGAGATATCGGTTTAATGAGAAATCTGGTTAGATTTAGGAAATTTGTTATTTCAGTTCGGTTTAAATGTTTCGGTTAGGTTTGAGTGAGTAAGCCGGAATATGAAAGTAAAAAACACGAGACATGATTTTTATGCATGTTCGGAGTTTAATCTTCTACGTCACCCCTTCTTCTCAAATAGTGAGAAGGATATTCACTAAGGAATATTACACAACCAGAACACACAATCCGAACGAGTCTTATTTACTGCTCGTCGGTTACACCACTCACAATGATGCAATACAATACTTTTTACTCAATGGTAAAATACACACACAATACAAAGACACTTTCGGAAATTCAATCACTGTTCAAGGTCGCGCGTAAGATCTTATGTTTGCTGTTACTTCTCTCTTGTATGAACTTTTCGTAGTAATTTCACGCGTATATATCTTCGGCACCATGAGCTTCTATTTATATTAGAAATATGACAACGATCATAATTTTCTCTCTCCGCTGGATTGATCAACTGAAGCCGCGCCGGTCAGGTTTAGATTGCGTGCACGCTTTGTCATTTTGGACACTTGTCAACCATGCACTTAGGCCGGCTTGTATTTTGGACACATGGCATACATGCACTAGGTCTGCCGCCTGAATCAGACGTTGCTTGTAGATTTAGATAAACAGTTCATCATTGTTTTCGTTGCATGCTTCTGATCCGGATCTCTTCTTCTTGTATATTTCCGAGAAATCTCTATATCATCATATTACGTCATCTTCTCAGATTCATCACCTTTCAAAGTTTTCCGTTGAGTTTTATGATCTTCAATAAAGATTGAGTCAGCCGGATGAGTCAGCCGGATGATGACACTTTTACTAGCCGATCTGGTTAAAGGAGTTCAGCCGGTTTCACAGATTGTAACCGGATCATTGATGCATGTGCTTCAGCCGGTATTATGCGGTTTGATCTGTACCTGCATAAGAAAATTGAGACTGATTAAGTTCTTTGACCGATTAAAATTAATTTACTTAATTTTTCTAACAATTTCTCCCTTTTTGATTATTTAGAATAAATATTCAAAACTTGTAATGTATGGTCAGTTTTAAAAAAATTAACTTTCTTAATTTTTCTAACAACGTTTTTGACATATTTAACACGTTTAACACGTTTTTGATAAGTTTAACACGGTTTTCATGTTTTTGGCACGTTTAACATGTTTTGACATTTTAACATGTTTAATACGTTTTTGGCATGTTTAACACATTTTTGACATATTTGACACGTTTTTACACGTTTTTCATATTTTTGGCACGTTTAACACGTTTTAACATGTTAAACACATTCAATATGTTTTTGACTCATTTAACACATTTTTAGCACGTTTAATACGTTTTGGTACGTTTAATACATTTTTCACGTTTTTGACACATTTTTCATGTTTTTCTCACGTTTAACATGTTTTTAACATTTTAACTAGCAGGCAGCATTACTGGTTGTGAGATATCTGAAGAATTCCCTAGGACAAGGTATACTCTTGAGGAGTGATTATGATCTTTGGTTATCTGGATGGTGCAATTCGGACTGGGCATCATGTTCCAAGTCTCGTAGATCGGTTACTGGTGGTTGGTGTTTCTTGGCTCTTCTCTCGTGTCCTGGAAGTCCAAGAAATAATCAACGGTGGCCTTATCTTCCGCTGAGGCTGAGTATCGATCTTTAACAGCTTTAATTTATGAGTTGAAGTGGCTACAAGGGGTCATGGTGTTCCTTGGAGTACCTCAATCGAGTATGCATGTGTATTCAGACAGCCAATCAGCTCTTCATATGGCTCAGAATCCAGTGTTTCATGAGCGTAGCAAGCACATTGAAGTAGATTTACATTTCTTACGGGATCATATCCAGGATGTGACTATTATTGCTTCCCATGTTCCCAAGACTTCTCAATTGGCTGATATTCTCACTAAGCCTCTTGGGAAACAATTATTCAACCATTTTAGATCCAAGTTGGGCATCTATGACTTGGATGCTCCAACTTGAGGAGAGGTGTTAGACTATGTTATATTAGTTGATATTCTATTATTATATATGATTAAATGGGTCGTTCAGGTTATAGGTTATAGAATGTTCATTTATATATATACTCTACACAAACCCTATTCAGGATTATGAAAGAAATTACATTTGACAAAAACGTATTAAACGTGTCAAAATGTGAGAAACGTGCTAAACATGTCAAAACGTGCCAAAAACGTGGAAAATGTGTTAAACGTGTCAAAACGTGTTAAACCTGTCAAAACATGTTAAACGTGTCAAAATATGTAAAACGTGCAAAAAATGAAAAAAACTGTGTGAAACACGTGTTAAACATGTTAAAAACGTGTTAAACGTGTCAAAAACGTGAAAAACATGTTAAACGTGCCAACAACGTAAAATGTGTCAAAATGTGTTAAATGTGTCTTAATCGTGAAAATGTGTCAAACTTATAAAAAACGTGTTAAAAACGTGTTCAAATGCCAAAAACATGAAAAACGTGTTCAACGTGTCAAAATGTGAAAAACGTGTTTAACATGTCAAAAATGTGTTAAACGTGTGAAAAACGTATTAAACGTGTCAAAAACATGAAAAACGTGTTAAATGTGTCAAAAACGTGGTAAATATGTCAAAATATGTCAAAAACGTGAAAAATGTGAAAAAGATGTTAAACATGTCAAAAACGTGTTAAATGGATAAAAATGTGTTAAATTAGTCAAATACATGTTAAATGAAAAAATAAACAAAAAATAATTTGGGTTACCCTAACCCATATTAGTAAATAATATGGGATGAGTTATGGGTTGAATAAATTTAATTTAGGTTTAATATGGGTTGGGTTTACCCGTTTGCTCACCCACCGACTAAAAAAAATTGTTTGAAAAAGACAAACTTACTAATTGAATAGGTTTTGGTATATGAAGTTTTTGTAAGGAGATAAATTTTTAATTTTAGGTAGATGTATATAATGAATAGAGTAATATGAATTTGGGTGAATGTATAAATAAATGTATGTGATGAATGAAGTATTTTGAATTTGGGATGGATGATGAATTTTGTTGTTATATAATTTATGATATAATATGAATTTTTATTAATATTATGTAGGTATGTTTTTAGTTTATTTTTTGACTACTTACCGTTTTGTTTTATTATTTAGAAATATTAATAAAAATAAATGTTAAAAATATATTAATTTTAAAAAAATATTGTTAATGCCTATAAAAAAAAAGTAGGTTATTTGGTTAATGCATTTAAAATATAAATATTTTATTATTTAGAGTTATGAATAAAAATAAATATGTAATATATATTAATTTTTAAAAAATAGTTTAGTAATATACATAAATATTCCTTTATATATAATTCAATAATAAAATTGATATTTTTCCATAATTTAATCCTTATTAATAAATAAATTTTCAAAACAATATATATATAAATAAATGGGTAAGACTCAACAATAATCTTAAATATTTATTCACTCATTTTATTATATTAATAAAATTTTCTTAACTCACATTTCAACTTTTCTTCTATTTTGTATATATAAAAGATGTTTATGGAAATAATTATTAGTAGATAAATTATGTATACATATTATTTAACTCAAATAAATTATCCACATTTTAAAAAGACTAATTAATCAAAATATATTTCCATATTTTAAGTAATAGCCTATTTTTCACTAATTAATTTATTAAATAAGAATTTAATTTAGTAACTAACTCTTACCATTACATATCCTAAAAACTTATCACTGTTATATGCTCACACTATATAAATATATTTAATTTTTTTTATTAAAGATTTATTTCTATCATATTAATTTTATATTCATATAATCATATAACTGTCTCATTACTAATTTGGTAAATAATTATATCCGATTGAAAATTTTATAGGAAAGAGAATTTTCATATTTTATTCTACTTTCAATGAATTTCCACATTTATTCTCTACACTTTTCTTTTCAAGATTTTTTTTTCAGCTCTATGTCATTTCTCTAATATTAATAATGAATTGATTGTAAAATAATTTATTATTTTTATTATTTCTTGATCAAAATTAATTAAATTAATTAGTTTATAAATAAGTTTCTAAAATAATGCAAATTAGGAAGGGAAGATTTACATCCTAAAATTATGCATATTATGAATATAAAAAATTATATTTCAAACTATTTCTAAAATTACATATATAAATAAACTTAGTCTACCTCTATATATTTATGTATTTGTTCCTAAAACTTAGGAACCAAACTTGGTCAAGTTCATATCACTTCAATTCTCATAATCATCACATATTTGATGTCTTTTCTCTAGGTTATTGTCAACCCAAATAACAATTCATTTTATCATTATTTATAATTAATTACTTATAAGCCATTATCTTTAAATATTAAGCATAGATATATAAACTAATATATAGTGCACCATTTCATTTCTCATTTATACTTCAAATCACATAAATCATATCATTAATATTTATATTCGAACTAACAAGAAATATAAGACTTATATTTAAAGAACTAATTGATTGAGCATGCTGAGAAACTTGTCTTTAAGAATAATTTCGCCTCCTTGAGTAAATTACTTGTTGCAGTAGAATTTTTATGGCGGCCATCTCTATAATTCAACAATTTTATTTCGCTAGCACTACACTTGGATGACGAGGTCTCATGAACAACTTGTATTGATTTGCTATCGAAATGGATGCTTAGTTAAAAGAGATTTTATTTTCACAGTTGTTTATATTCATAGTCTAAAATTGTCAATGATAAATTCTAATTTAGAAAATTAATATTGCAGGAATTATACATGTACTCAAGAAAAAAGTGAAAAAACTATAAAATTAATGGTGAGAAAAGAGCACTAAGAATTGTAATATTTAGTTTTCCATTTTTGTTTTTAAATTAAAAAAAAAATAGAACATAAGTAAGAACTATCTAATATTGGATTGTATAGTTAGGAAAATAATTTTTTCATTTTGTTTGTTAGTCTTTTTTTTATTTGACTATTACATATTTTCTTATTCTATAGTATTATTAAATATAATTTAGTTAATTTATAATATTATGTTTTGGATATCAAAATAATATGTAACGAAATATTTCTTTCTAATTATCCAGCTTTAAAATAATAAAAATATAAAGAAATGGTTGTAATAAACCTTAAAAAATAAATAAAGAATAAAATAATTTTGGCGGCGCTTAAATTATTACCGTCGCTTAAATAGGCGACCTTTAATTGGCGACGTTTGAGGTAATAGGGCGACATGAGACTGGCTTGAGGTAAGCCCAAATAATCCTAAAAATAAAATAAAATTAGGCCCATCATTCTTTTCTTTCTTTTTTTTACTTTTTAATTCACGGCTCAATAGAATTCTAAACCTAATTCTTGATGAGTTCTTCTAAGCCGTCACCAGCCTCCAGAAATAATGTACATGGCATAAATTCGATTTTACCTGCAGTTGATAGCATCAACTAGTTTGTAGAAGATGGTGCAATTACCGGGTGAGATTCTGGAAGAGATTATGTGCCGATTGTCTGTTAAGGATCTGTTCCGCTTTAGATGTGTATCTAAATCTTGGCTTGCCCTAATCAACTGGCCCTATTTCGTCAAATTACATCTGAAACGATCAGTTCAAACCAAAAGAAACCTTAGCCTCTACCTGCCGAATGGCATTTACTGTCCGGAGGTTTATGATTTTCTTCAACCGGTGAATGTCGATTTCGTTCCATTGAGTTTTCGAAATTACAGACTTGTGCCTAGCGGTTCATGTAATGGTTTGCTTTGCATGTCAAGGCTCCGTGACATTCACAATGTCTTTTTATGGAATCCATCAACCAAAAAGTCTATAAAACTTCCCTATGAATCCATTGATTTCCCTAAAAATAGATTATATAATTGGTCGTGTGATTATCGAATTGCTTACGATAACACTAATGAAGATTACAAGGTGGTAAGAATTGGGGTGCTCTATGATAGAGGATACAATATTGTCGACTATGAGTTTAAGGTTTATAGTTTGAGACAAAATTCGTGGCGTAGGCTAGATAAGTTTGCTCACTATCCGAATTGGCAGAGCATTGGAGATTCCATAGCTGGTGGAGCTCTACACTGGATCTCCTCAAGTCTTGAGGGAGACTTGCTTGTTGCCTTTGATCTCGGGACAGAGATATACAGAGTACTTCCGCAGCCGGAGTACCGCGGTTCTTATGTCTATATATATTTGGATAATTTAGAAGGATGTCTTTCGTTAAATTGTCATTACGAATTATCGATTGTGGATGTGTTTGTGTTGAAGGAATATGGCGGGAAGAATGAACATTGGTCAAAATTAATTACACTGTCTCCAATAAGTTCTTTTCAAGAGGTTTATAGCCCTGTGAAACCTATTGCTTATTCAAAGAGTGATAAACAAGTACTGATTGCCTTGGGTAGTTTGAGACTTATTTTGTATAATTTAGAACAGAAGACAGTTAAGGAAGTTATGACTTTTGGTATGCTAGGAAGAGGATTAATCGACCTACATGTTTGCCTTGAAAGTCTCGTCTCTGTCGATATTCCTGTATGTAACCATTATATAAATGTCAAATTTGATTTTCAAATTGAAAATTGGTTCTCTCTTTAATTTTCACATTTTTTTTTGCAGGAATAATTATTCCTATAAAAGGGGTTCACGATGGTGCTACAATTCTTACCTTTACAAGGTAGACTAATTGAAATTACTTGTTCATACTTTCGCCAACGGTGGATTGATATAAAGAAAAAGAATGTTTAGGAAATTTGCATTATTTGTAACACCCTTTCTGTCATATTTATCTTTAGGAGATCATATTTAGAAACTCGTTCCATACAAAAAAAAAAAAAAAAAAAATCAAATATGTTTATTGTTGTGCTATTCAACAATATTAATATGTTTTTCCAGAAGCCTTGATCATTTGAGTCTGAATTTAAAATTTGTTTTTTTGACAAAGATATAGGGGAATTGTTGAAGAAAGGGGACTTGTAAAATAGTTTATTTTACTTTTTCTTGCTGGCAGTGTCCTAAGAATATTTCAAAATATATAATATTAGATTTATACATTAATATATAAAACCCTCTCTTTTTCTTACATTATTCAGATCTTGCAACACCTTTCTTCTTTTTACTGAAAATTTTTAAATACTTCTGTATTATTTATTTTCTCATACACCAATCAATCACATAACTTCATATACTTAATGTATGATTGGTTACATTCAATTCAATGTCAATTGTATTGTGTAATATTTTGGTGGCACACATATACGCAGCAAATCTCTAATTTATGTATAGATAAAAACTATTTTTGATTAGTTAAAATATTAAAACATTTTTATTTTATTATTATAAAATTATACTTTAAAAATTATACTACAAAAATATTAAATAATAACCTACTTTATTTTATCAAACAATTGTTTTTTAAAATAATTCATAAACAAATATTAAAAAACCAAAATAATTTTAAAGTAGGATGACATGGCTGGTAGACTCAATAATATTAGAGTTGCAAGAATATTTCAAAATTTCAAAATAAAATTAGGCCCAACATTTGTAACCCACTTACCCTTCTTCTAACAGTGAAGTCCCGAGGTCGACTGAAGTTAAGTGATCGTTTTGTTTCCGATGTTAACGGAAGATGATGACCCTGACCATTATTCAATCGCTAGTTCGTTAGTGTTTTGAAATAGCTTCTTCCCGAAAATTCTCAATTGTTTATTTCGTTCAGGTTGGTGTTCATGTGAACACTCGTACTGTTTTGTATTGCTTTTGTTTGTTTAGTCTATTATCATATTTCATGAACTTTGTTTTACAATTCTTATATGGTTAGTAACTAATGGAAATATATTGTTGGTTATTCTAAAGAGATGATCATGAAAGCTATATATATATATGATGTAAGGTAAGTAATGGGTATTTAAGTACATATATAAAATACAAGGTTCTCAACACATTTACAAGTAAGTAAAAACATAAACAATAATAATAAATGTTCATGAATCAAACCAAATCAAAACAGATATTTGAGTGTGTAGATTTTTACCAATCCTTAACAAAATAGTTAGATCATGGTATTAAAATAAAGTCACCGCAGAGAAGGTTGATATTGAGATAACCGCTAAGAGGATTCATCACCATTCTTGCTCAAAGATCTCGCCAGAGTTCGCTACCAAAGCTTCTTTCAACTTGTAGAAACTGCTTCTAATTCATTCATAGTAAGCACTCTCCAATTGATAAATAATTAGTTTTTTTTAGTGAAGTTGTATCAATTGTTTTCTAAAATAATTAAAATTTGGACTACTTTTAAATAAAATATAAATTAAAAATATTTAAAAGTTATCTTGTTTTTTATTTGTTGCAGAATTAAAAAAGAAACTTAGCACGAACAACCAGATTGTTTTAAAATAATTTATGAATTATTTTAAAATTCTTAATTGATGATAATTTTGAAAAAATGTGATATTTTTGGTATAAAAAAAAAAGACTTAAATGATATTTAATATATAATAATAAAATATTATTTTAATATTTTAATTTTTGAATTGAATGGTATAATTGATAGAAAAAAAGTAAAATAATATTTTATTAGATTGTAATTATTTTAAAAAAATCAAAACTATGGGTGAATTTTTATGATATATCTTAATGTTTTATCCATACCTTATACTTTACCTAAACTTTCGGTATGCAAAAAATGCATACAATTACTTTACTTTGATTTCGGTATACCTTATTTCAATATACCTTAATTTCGGTATACAAAAAATTCATACCTTTACCTTACCTTAATTTCGGTATATCTTAATTTCGGTAGGGTATCGGTATTATACCTTTAATACTTAAAAATCATATTAACTTAAAAAAAAATTAATCTCATCGGTAAGGTAGAGATTGCATATATTGAATAATATTTTAAAAATTATATTTCTATAATTAACTTAATATAAAATCTATTTAATTATTTCCTTATAAGTATTGTATATATATTATATATTTTAACTTATAAATACTATTTCGCGATATACCAAAATTATAAAAATCTCATACATTTACCGTACTAATAATTTTGGTATCAGTATCATACCTTACCTTTTCTTTCGGTATACCTTAAAAATCGATATTTTTGATATATTGCGGTAAGATATATTTGATATACCTTTAATTTCGGTAATTTTTTCCACCCTTAATCAAAACTAACCAACTCTTTATTTGAATATCATATAAAATTAAAAAAAGATCGAATTTGAATAAACCGAATTCAAATTTCATTTTCGGTTTTTGGTTTTCTAATCAAATTTTAAACCAATTTAAATTCAAATACGATTTCTGAATTATTTTTCGAGTTAGGATGTAATTAAACCTAAGACCGAATTAAAGTTGTATTTTATTATATATTATATATTATATATTATATATTATATATTATATATTATATAATTCATAACAAATAATAAATAATAATTTTCTCCTATTTATATTCTTTAAACCTAATTTCTTATTATTTATATTCTCTAAATTTAATCAAATAATCTCATATTCTTCTCTCTAAACTTCTGCTCCACCTCCTTCCCTAGTCTCTTAACTTAATCTCCGATCTATGTCTCTATATCTTTCTCTTTTTATCCGCTTTTCTTCTTTTTCTTTGTTAGGCAACTTGTTTAATCCATTTTTTCAACACTACAAGGTGAAGCTATCAAATCGGATCGATATTTATTTATACAATTCTAAGGTAATTCTACAAATTATTCCTTCAACTTTACAAACATACTGTTGTTTTAGATAATATAATATTTTGGTGGCGCTTCAAAACCATAAAAACCTAAAAGAAATGGTTGAAATAAAACCGTTAAAAAACAAATAAAGAATATAATATTTTGGTGGTGCTTAAATTATTACCATAGCCTAAATAGGCGACCTTATAACTTTTATGGGCCCTTCATTCGGCGACGTTTGAGGTAATAGGGCGGCCCTAAAAATAAAAACTAAAATTAAGCCCATCATTCTTAATTCACTGCTCATTAGAATTTTAAACTTAATCCTTCGTGAGTTCTTCTAAACCAGTCTCTAGGTATTTATAAATAATGTATTTATTTTAGAATGCTTTGTTGGCTTCTAAGAAATATTCTTACATTTGTAGAAGATGGTGCAATTACCTGGTGAGATTTTAGAAGAGATTCTTTGCCGATTGCCTGTTAAGGATCTGCTCCGCTTTAGATGCGTATCTAAGTCCTGGCTTGCCCTAATCAACAACCCTTATTTCGTCAAATTGCATCTGAAACGATCAGTTCAAACCAAGAGAAACCTTAGCATCTACCTGAGCAGCCTTAGCATCTACATGATGAGGGGCATAGACTGTAAGGAGGTTTTTGATTTTCTTCAACCAGTGAAAGTGAATGTCGATTTACTTCCATTGAGTTTTCAGAATTATAGACTTGAGCCTAAAGGTTCCTGTAATGGCTTGCTTTGCATCTCAATGCACAATGACATTCGCAATGTCTTTTTATGGAATCCATCAACGAGAAAATCTATAAAACTGCCCTACGAATCTATTGATTTCCCAAAAAGTAGATTATACAAATGGTCGTGTGATTATCGAATTGCTTACGATAACACTAATGAAGATTACAAGGTGGTAAGAATTGGGGTTTTCTATGGTAGAAGTGGTAGAATTGGTAGAAGAGGCATTCTCGACTATGAGTTTAAGGTTTATAGTTTGAGACAAAATTCGTGGCGTATGCTAGATAAGTTTGCTCACTATCCTATTTGGAAGAGCATAGGAGATTCCATAGCCGGTGGAGCTCTACACTGGATCTCCTCAATGGAAGACTCAAAGGAAGACTTGCTTGTTGCCTTTGATCTTGGGACAGAGCTATACAGAGTAATTCCACAACCGAAGTACCGCGGTTCTTATGACTATATATATTTGGATAATTTAGAAGGATGTCTTTCTTTAAGTTGTCATTACCAATCATCAACTGTAGATGTGTTTTTGCTGAAGGAATATGGCGGGAAGAATGAACATTGGTCGAGATTGATTACACTATCACCACCAACAAGTTCTTTTAATAAGATTTATAGCCCTGTGAAACCTATTTTTTATTCAAAGAGTGATAAACAAGTAGTGATTTCCTTGGGTGGTTCGAGGCTTATTTTGTATAATTTAGAACAGAATTCAGTTGAGGAAGTTATGACTCATGATGGGCTAAGAAGTGTATTAATCGACCTACACATCTGCCATGAAAGTCTCGTCTCTGTCGATGTTCCTATATGTAACAATTATATAAATGTCAAATTTGATTTACAAATTGGAATTTGGTTCTCTCTTTAATCTTCATGTTTTTCTTTTGCAGGAGTAATTATTCCTATAAAAAGGGTTTATGCTGGTGCTACAATTCCTACTTTACAAGGTAGACTAATTTAAATTAATTGTTCATACTTTTCGACAATGGTGGATTGATATAAATTAAGAGGATGTTTAGGAAATTTCCATTCTTTGTAACACCCTTTCTATCATATTTATCTTTAGGAAACTCGATCCATACAAAAAAAATATTTTCAAATATGTTTATTGTTGTGCTATACAACAATATTAATATGTTTTTCCAGAAGTCTTGATTTGAATTTGAATTCAAAATTTGTTTGTTTTATTTGACAGGAGATAAGGGAATGGTTGAAGAAAGAGGACTGTAAAATGGTTTATATTACTTTTTCTTACTCTTCTTTTCTTACATTATTCAGGTCTTGCAACACCTTTCTTTTTTTTATTAAAAATTTTCAAATACTTTTATTATTTATTTTCTCATATTTTGATTTGTCACTACCATAACTGTCAATTGTTGTAATATTTTGGTGGCACATATATATGCCTCAAATCTCTGATTTATGTGCCAATAAAAGTTATTTTTTATTAGTTAAAATATAAAAACACTTTTATTTTATCTTTATTAAATTTTAATTTTAAATTACACATTAATAATTATACTACAAAAATATTAAATAATAACCTACTTTCTATTATCAAACAATTGTTTTTTAAATAATTCATAAAAAAAATATTAAAAACTTAAAATAATTTTGAAGTTGGATGACTTGGCTGGCAGGCTCAATATTAGAGTTGCAAGAATATTTCAAAATTTCAAAATAAAATTAGGCACAACATTTGTAACCCAGTTACTCTTATCTTTGTTTATTGTTTAATTATATTTTTCCAATGGAGGATTGATGTAAAAAGGATGTTTCGGAAAATTGAGTTCTTTTGTGATTATTTTTTTTCATTAATATTAACGAAATTTGAAACATAAATGTCGCTAAAAAGTACAATTTTATAATACAAACGTCGCTAATATCAAAATAAATTGGAATTAATCTCTCTAACAAAAACTGCTAGACATAGTTAATACAAGCGTCGCTAATAAGGAGAACAAACAATCTCGACTATGGTTGAGACAGGGGTGTAAATGAGCTGAGCCGCTCATGAGTTGCTCGGTCAAAACTCAATTCGAGTTCGGTCAAAATTGAATTCGAACCGACCTCGAGTCAACTCGTTTAAGATTCGAGCCGAATTCGAGCTTATGTAAGACTTGCTTGATGACTCGTCAAGCTTTTTCGAGCCTAATCATATAATTTGTTTTATTATATTTTACTTTTTAATCAAAAATTGAAACATAACCATAAGACTATCTACGAGCTTATTGCTTATGAGCCTCCTCAAAATCCAATTATCCACATAACCCTATTTTTTATCTTGTTTTTCAAATTCCAAATCGTCCTATGACTCTTTGAATGGTTTGATTGTCCCTAGTCATCTCCTGTTCGGATCTATCTATAACAATTGTAGATAAAAAAAATAATTCTTTGTAAATTTTGATAAATGGAATTAGCCAGGAAAAAAAATATACTATAAAATTTAAATTTTAGAATACACTTTATATTAACAAAATATCTAACCCAACCTGACAATATTATTTTGGTTAATCATTATATAAAAATATTATATTTATTTAATATAACATAAAATATACACGGGTTGAAAAATATTATCGATATTATAGGTATATCAAAAATACAATACCGCTATATATTAAGAATATCGATTTTTTCGGTATACCGAAATTATTGGTACGGTAAAGGTATGAAATTTTCAATATTTTGGTATATCAAGATATACCAAAATAATATTTATAAATTAAAAATATATATTATATAATACTTATAAGAAAATAAAATAGATTTGATATTAATTTAATTACAGAAACATAATTTTTGAAAATCAAATCAAAATATAATTATACTAAAATATTATTTAATATATGCCATCTCAATGTATTATATTTTATAAGATATAAAAATATTATTATTTTATTATAAATTGTTTTATTTTCCAAAATAAACCTAATAGAGTTTAATATGTTTTCAAGTTTATCTCAACTACAATACACGATTTGAAAATATTCTTCTTCAGAAAACTCCCAACTTTCATTTGCATCTCACTCTATAGTCCACACAACACAACAATCTTTATTTTAATGAATTATGTTTTGATTTATGGTTGTTTGTTTTTATTAATATATTTTAATGAACCGGTGATTGGTGATTGATGAATGGTGATTTATATTTTTTTAATATAAGAAATTAATATATAAATATATTTACATTCGAGTCTTTTGATCCTTTAATTTTGAACCTTTCGAGTCGAACTCGAGCCTATGATTATATGATCGAGCCGAGTTCGAGCTTAATATTGAAATCTAGATCGAGCTCGAGCCAATAAGAAATGAGTGATCCAAACTCGAGCCATGACTACTTCGAACTCGACTCAGCTCGTTTACACCCTAGATTGAGGTGTTTTATAAGCGCCGTTAAATACAAAAATTCATTGAATAACTATATGTTATCATAGTTGTTTTAACGATGCTATCGGTATATCCCAATAATGTGTTGCATCTTCTAAATCCTAACCTATAACTCACATAGTCATCTATAACACCATTATCTCGCTTCTAACCTCACATAAGTTTTCCACAATCTATAGATCTTTTTAGTTTTCAAAGAAAATATATTGATATAAAAAATGTTGCTCTCATCAAGGTTAGGGATAGTGTATTCCATTCAAACGTCTTTAAGTGTTTATTTGCAGCTAGTGTTTATCACATTTGGATGGAGCGGAACGTTAGAGATTTTTTTAGAGTTCGAAGTGACATTGAGCATGTTTAGAGAGACATATTTTTCGATGGAAATGCACTCATTTGAACGTGGAGGCGAATACTCATTTATGAAACAAATTGGTTGATATGTCAAAGATGGTACATCCCCTATGAAAAAGTCACTCAGTCTATTGATTTCAAGGCGGTTTAAATTTCTAAGTGTAATTAGTTGTTTGTAATACGTTCTATTGGTTATTTTCTAATTGTTGTCTATTTTCCGTCTAAAATAAGGCAAATGTTTGTTTTCCCTTAATTTTTAAACTCGTGTAGGTTTTTTTTACTTTTTGGAGTTTTTTTATTTAAATGACACCTTATCGTTTAAAAAAACAAATAAAAAATAAAACACAACCAAACCAAGAATCATCTTCTCCACACAAATTATGTTTTTAGTTTACATAAATAGCTCAACAAAGAACGTTTTAATTTGAAGGACATGACTATGAAGTAATGCTAGATATTTCAAAAATAAATCAATTACACAACAAAATAAATCTCAACTGTGAAAACCCTCAAAATAATAATAATAATAATAATATTAATAATAATAATAATCAGTTAAATTCAAGTTATAAAAAAAAGATGTCATAAATTATAAAATAAACATCAATGAAAAAATCACTAACACATATGATCACCAAAACAATACAACTTCAGGGCTACAAAACATCACTTGCCACATCATTTTTATTTTTAAATATTTCAAATCAATTATCTTCTTCTATATTTGATTCTTTATGTTTTAAATTAAAATTTTCACCTAATTTATTAAAATTTTAATTAAATTAAGTATTTCACTAAATTAACATAATTAAATTTTAAATTGAATAAATAATTTTGATCCAAGTAACCCCACCAAAATATCATGGGAATGAGTGGATGACTATTCACCTTTCAACAATGTGCATGCCTTGCAATTTGCAGATATGACTAAATACGTTTTGAAGAATGCCTAGGTCAAACAAAGCTTTTATTCATATTGATATCAAAGGTTTTATACATTGTAATTTATTTTCTCTACAAGAGTGTTTTCCATTATATGGAGTTTGGACCACTTGACATGGGTCAGGGTGGGTTTAGGTTAGGACTCGTGTGTCGAATGTTTTTTTATTTTTACGGTAGAAATGTGACATAACCCTCTAATTTTATTTTATTATATAATTTATTTGTTTATATAATTATTAAAAAAATGGATAAAACTTACGTTTATTCATTCTTTTTATTTATATTTTTTCATTATTTCTTAAGCCCATTTCAAATATTTTTCAAGCCCACCTCAACTTAAATTCCTGGATTCATCCAGTTGCAATGACTTGAGGGAAAACTACAAATAACTATTTTTTTTATTATAAAGTTCCTAAACTTTGTTTTCATATTCAGTTAGGCCTTCAACAATTATTGTGAGTTAAAAAACTTTGGTTTAAAAAAACAATCCACACAAAAAGGGGAGTGCTAGAGTCAAGTAGGAATGAAAGATGGTGATTGGATACTCATATTTACAAAGTCATGAGTTTGAATCTTCAACTATTTTCATCATGTTGTTAGGTAAGCTACAATTTTATTCATTATTTTTTCTTTGACACTATGAAGGTGAAACAATTAATAAAAAATGAAATGAATATATAATTGGGAAATGTTTTCTTTCTATGTGGAAATTAATGTAATGAAAAAAAGATGTCCCACTGATGGTATTAATTGTATACCTAATTATTAAATTTGAAAGTCAACAAAGGGGTGCTCTCCTAAATTCCTAATATGACAACAACAAAAAGAAGACTTGGTAAAATAGTATTGGACCTCCAATAGAATTTGAATATAAATTTAGTAGTTATTAAAACACAATATAAATAGTTATTAAATAGAATTAGTGTACCTAAAGAGTTTAAGCAGTAAGTTGTTGATATTTGATTTGAAATAAAATTATAAGCCAATATTAATTTATACTTAATTCTTTCATGTGAGAATAGATTAATTTAATCTAATATAAAAGAAATTTTGTTAACTTATAAGTTAAGATCTGTCAATAATTAATTCTCAGAAATTTCAAAAGAAATTGTGGGTCATGCATGCTATGGTCCACACGGAAAATGTGGTCCATTTTGTATGTGATTTATTTCAATTTATGTTCATTCATCTGATTATTCAAATATATGTGATTTAACATTTGTGATAAATTTATTCATCTGATTTATTGAGAGAGTAATCAATTACCATCATGGTTGATGCAGCTCTAATCAACGGTTTGCTTTCAAACTTGGTACCTCTGATTAAGGATGAGTTCTCCTTGTTTTGGAGTTTTGAGAATGAGTTTCAAAAGCTATCGAGCACTCTATCTTCAATTACTGCCGTACTTGAGGATGCTGAGAGAAAGAATGTGCATGAGAAGGACAAACAAACAAAAGATTGGTTGCGGAATCTCAAAGATGTAGCATACGAGGTTCGAGACATCATGGATGAGTGCACCTTTGAAGATCTTCGTCTTCAAGTCAAAAGTCTTAATGCCTCCTCTTCAACCCTGATCCAGGTAACCAACTTTATCACCCATCCTTTTAGCAACACTTGGTCGCGTCATGAAATTGGTTTCAAAATTAAGGATGTTCAAGAGAAACTTGATCAAATTTATTTAGAGATCACAAAGTTACATTTTCAAACCATGTCTCTTTCTAGTAGTAAAGTATATGGGAGAGATAAGGACAAGAAAGATATTAGTGATGAAAATGAATGGTGCAGAATAAGGTTGAGTTACTATGATCTCCCTTATCATTTGAGAAGATGCTTTGCTTATTGTGCTATATTTCCCAAGAATACTAAAATTGAAAAAGAAAAATTGATCCAAATGTGGATGGCCCATGATTTAATTCCTACAACTGAAAATCAAGAGTTAGATGATTCTGGAAATACAATTTGGAATGAGTTGTGTCGGAGATCATTTTTTCAAGACCAAACAGAGACAACATGTAAGATGCATGATCTTATGCACGATCTTGCTCAATATGTGATGGAAGGTGAATGCCATATCATAGGTTCTAAGAGTTCAAGTTATGTTTCTGAACTAGAAATTCGTCACATAACAGTAATGGTTAATAAAGAAATAGAAAAAGCACCGTTTCGTTATCCTGACAAAATAGGTTGCGATAAAAGCTTGCAATCAATAATACTTTATCACACAAACTTTCATAGTTTGAATGTCTTGAACGAGATTTTTAGTGACTTGAAGAAATACCTGTCTTTACGCGTCCTTCAAGTAGACCCCAATGTGGCTAATATTGCTCTGCGTTATGTGGGATATCTAAAACATCTTAGATACCTAGACCTTTCATTTAGTAGGATAGCAACGTTACCTGATAGTATATGTGATCTCTTGAACTTACAGACTCTGAACCTCTCTTGGTGTAGCAACTTAAAAAGTTTGCCTAGAAATACAAAAGACTTAATTAACCTGCGACATTTTTATTTGGAGGGGTGCAATGAGTTACAATACATGCCTCGAGGGATGGGGAAATTGAAACGCCTCAAAACATTAAACTTGTTTGTGATAGGAAATGAAATTGATCATTGCCAACTAGATGAATTAAAAGAATTGGATATCAGAGGATCTTTGGGAATTATGAATCTTGAAAGAGTTAGTGATACATCTATTGCAAAATGGGGGATAACTTTTGCTGTTAAAAGGTTAAATATCAATAGGTTGGAGTTAAAATGGACTTATGAGCGTGATACTTATGAGATGAAGAAAAGACATGAGGAAATGGGTGAAGCTCTTGACGTGCCGACGACGAGTCTTAAGACGTTGAGAATATGGAATTACAAAGGTGTGAATGTCCCCAAACTAGTAGGAAAGTCAGCTGGTTCTCTAACACACCTTGAGCTGTTCAGGTTGGAAAATGTGAAGCACATATTCCCCATCAACAACAACATGAACACTGATGATAGTAGTGATGACAATGGAATGGTAGTATTCCCTTTGTTAGAGAGATTGGAGATTCGTGTCATGAGGAATATGACAGAATTGGATTCTCCAAACTGTTGCAGTATCACTAAAGCATTCCCTAATCTATGCGAGATTGAGATATTTTATTGCCCAAAACTACATACATTGCCACATTTTGAATCACTCAAAATACTAACTATTGAAGGTTATTGTTCTGATGAACTGTTATGTAGCATCTCAAATCTCAGTGGTCTCACACATCTGAACCTTCATACATTGAAAATAATTGTTTTATTTAATGAAGCACAAGGAAGACAATCAACTTTCCAATCTCTTCAACATATGAAGATTATGTGGTCCTTCATGTTAAGTTGTTTGGTTGATGAGGGAGTGGTAATGCAACTCCCTTCTCTGCAAACCTTACACATTTCAGGTTGTAAGGAATTAGTGTCTCTTGGAGGAAAACCAACTAGAGGTGTCATGAACCTCAACTCTCTCAAAAATTTGCATATTGAGGATTGCCCCGAGTTGACGATATCACTGGATGAATTTGGAAGCCTCAATATAGATTCACTTCAGAGCTTGTATATCAGGAATTGTCCTAAGTTGTTGTTCTCTGAAGAAGCAGACAATGTTATCGCACTTTTACGTTCCCTTCGAGCAAGACTTGGTCATAGAAACTTCCATGTAGATATCCTATTGCAAGAGGAAGAGGAAGGGATTGCAGAAAAGGTAAATACAGAATTATATACTTCTACACTTCTATTTCATCTCTTAAGATTTTGTTTTATTAATAATACTTTCTGTATTTGTTTTCAGGTATGAAAAGGTATGTATTTCTCCTAGGATTTCTCTTGGTGGAGGAAGGGTTAATTGCATTTTTAGCTTGTTTTGCATTTGTTTTTACATATATATATAAAGCAATATAATTGTTCCATTGATTGAATAAAATATGTATTTTTCACAATTATTTATATATTTCACAATTAGAATGAAATACTTGTTTGTTTCTGTAAAATTTTATTGTTGTTTATTCAAAATCAAATAATAAATTAAAATATCATTAGTGTTTTTATCAATTTATAAAATTTAATTTGTGTAAATTTTATAATTGTTTGAATTTGTAAATTAAAAGAAAATAAATTTTAATAGAGAAAAGTTTGTTAATATATATTAAGAATTTTATTTTTTTTAATATTAAAAATATTTAATATATATGTCGCTAAAAGGTAGGTAGCGTCGCTAATAAGGTGAACAAACAATCTTTAACTAATAGAACCAGCCATCTTCTATTATTATATATGTTTTTACCATAGTTTAAAATTTCCTATTAATTATTATTTTTTGTTCAGATTATAAAATTAAGATTACATCCATAGTGAATTTTCTGCTGAGCTGTAGTTATATCATCATATATACCACTTTTCATAACAAAATCAATCCATCATCTATCAAGAAATTGATCAACTATTGATATTTATGCTTCATTGATTTCAACAGTTGTCCATTTTAGATCTGAACATAAATGACAAACATCATATTTCACTTGCTTTTCTAGAAAATCTTACATCTTGTAGTCCAAATATCACCCAGTTAAAGAGCATCACAAGAAAATAAAATTGAAATCCAAAAGCAGCAGGAAATCGAATGAAAATATCAAATACGTTGATAGAAACATTCACGGTTTGAGATTTGGCTGCATTGCTGAATCAGAATGTGAGGTCTGCACGCAGTTTTCCGGTATAGCTAGACAATAACTTTATAAATAACTTCCCCACACTTTCTAGAAGCAGAAGATGCCTGAATTTTCCTCCTGATGCAAGAGATTAGAACATATATGTTATATAATTAGCCATAAGTTTGAAGGATATATAATGGAAACCAGATATGTTGAAAGATATTCATATCGGAGAGAAAGTTAGAATTATGTTTTAGTAATAATAAATATTTGGTTAAAAAGAAATCATAGAAAGATACCAAATTTGCTTATATGGCACTATGTGTTGGGTTTTGCAACAGCAAAACTATGGATCTTCTTAGAAATCAAAACCTGTAGCAAATCAGATTCCAAATCGTCTATGACGATAAACAGATTACCAAGAACTGAAATAGCACAAAGCAATAAACGACAACACAATATACGTGGTTCGGTCAAAATCGACCTACGTCCACGGGAGGGATAAGTTTCACTAAATCAAACAAATGTCAATAGTAGAAACTTACATGCCCTGCTCTCAAATGAAAGAAGTGATTACACTAGGATTGATTGGACTACTCCACAATCAAAAGCTCCCCCAATCTCTCACTCTGGATCAGCCAAAGAACAAGAAGAAGAAGGAAACCTGAAACCCTAGATCTGTAATTCACTCTCTCTCTCTATTTGCTCTGTTATGAGAAAAATACCCAAAAAAAATATTTATACTCTAACCCGTTTTCTAAAAGAAAACCCTGACCCGTTTACCCGGAATTTTAAACTCGCCCACAATGGCAAGGAACACCTCAACAATTCTCCCCCTTCCGAGCCATGGGAGAATGTTGCTATAAACATTCATCATCGTGACGCTCCTGCCAGAACCATTCCGGCTTTGGCACAACATATCTCATGCTTGCCTCTTGGCAAGCCCTTTGTCATCATATCTGACCCGTTCTCATCTGTATGCACTTTCTCCAAGTATAACTCCTTCTTCTCGAGCACTTCACGGATCCAATGGTACCTTCTTTGGATGTGTTTTGAACGTGAATGGAAACTTGGATTCTTGCTCACATGTATAGCACTCTGTGAGTCACTAAACACCACAAACCTGTCTTGTGCAATGCCAATTTCTTTCAACAATTCTTTCATCCATCTCATTTCTTTACAACATTCAGTAATGGCAATATATTCAGCTTCTGTAGTAGACAAAGCAACACATTTCTGTAGACGAGACTGCCATGATACAGCTCCTCCTCCAAAAGTAAACAAATACCCTGAAGTTGATCTCATTGTGTCAATATCACCACTCATATCTGAATCAGAAAACCCTTCAACATGTGACTTTCCAGTACCATAACACAAAGCATATTTGGAGGTCCCTCGAAGATATCTCATTAGCCACTTAACCGCTTCCCAGTGTGTCTTACCAGGATTTGAAAGAAAACGACTAAGTACTCCAACCGCATGAGCTATATCCGGTCTTGTACAGACCATTGCATACATCAGACTGCCTATTGCTGAAGCATATGGAACACTGCACATTTCTTGTCTTTCCTCTTCATCCTTGGGAGACATTGTCTTGTTTATTTTCAAGTGTGTAGCCAATGGACAAGCAACTGGCTTTGCCTTGTCCATACAGAATCGTTTTAGAATCTTCTCAATATATCTTTCTTGAGAAAACCATAACTTTTTCTTCACCCGATCACGAATGACCTGCATTCCAAGAATTTGTCTTGCTTGACCCAAGTCTTTCATCTCAAAAGACTTAGCCAAATCCTTTTTCAACTTGGCAATCTTGAGCTTGTCTCTCCCAACAATCAGCATGTCATCAACATATAGGAGAAGTATAATAAAATCATTAGAAGCAAACTTTTGCACAAAGACACAATGATCTGTAGACGTCTTCATGTACCCATGGATGGTCATGAACGACTCAAACTTAAGATACCACTGCCTTGGTGCTTGCTTCAAACCATACAGACTTTTGACAAGTTTGCACACCTTGCTTTCCTCACCTTTCTTATTATAACCTTCAGGTTACTCCATATAAACATCTTCATCCAAATCACCATGGAGAAATGCAGTCTTGACATCAAGTTGTTCAACCTCAAGATCCATACAAGCAGCTAGACTTAACACCACCCGGATAGAAGTCATCTTCACTACCGGTGAGAAAATCTCATCATAATCGATTCCATGCTTCTGGCCAAAACCTTTGACAACCAGCCTAGCCTTGTATCTTGTCTTGCTATCATCACCTTCTTGCTTGATCTTGTACACCCATTTATTTTGTAATACTTTTCTGTTCTCTGGTCTTTCAACTAGATCATATGTGCCATTTTTCAGCAATGACTTCATCTCTTCATCCATGGCAGCTAGCCATTCTTTCTTATGAGCATCCTCAAGAGCCTCCTTATAGCATATAGGCTCCCCACAATCAGTTAGAAGAACATACTCTGTAACAGGATACTTAGAACTTGATCTTTTCTCCCTAGTAGACCTCCGAAGTACCTCTGTTTGTTGATTCTGTTGATTTCCATCTTCTTGTTGAACTTCAAAATCAACCTCAACATTATCACCAAGATCAGTTTCAGTATTAGTATCATTTCCATGGCCTACAGCTTGACCCTGAGGAACATCATCATCACTATCTGAGTCTGAAGCTACATGTGGCCTTGTCTCCTCAACATCATGAGACAACTCAAGACCAGAAAGGTCACGTATGTATGCATCAAGCTTTTCACCATCTTCAAAATTCTCAATAGTCTGATCTTCAAGGAATACCACATCCCGGCTTCTCAAAACCTTCTTATCAACTGGGTCATAACACCTGTATCCCCACTTTTCATCACCATACCCCAAAAATATGCATTGTCTGGTTTTTGCATCTAGCTTAGACCTCTCATCTTTTGGAACATGCACAAAAGCTCTGCAACCAAAAACACGTAAATAGTCATAATTAACATCTTTACCTGACCAGACGCTTTCTGCACACTTATTATTCAATGGCTTGGAGGGAGAACGGTTGATCACATACACTACAGTGCTCATGGCTTCAGCCCAGAAATGCTTAGCCAACCTGGCATGGGAGAGCATACTCCTCATCCGTTCCAACATTGTTCTGTTCATCCTCTCTGCCACACCATTTTGTTTTGGAGTCTTGGGCACAGTCTGTTCATGTCGAATACCATGCTCTTTGCAATAATCATCAAATGAGCCTATGTACTCTCCCCCATTATCTGACCGCACCCTCATCAGTTTTCTTCCTATCTCTCTTTCAACCAGCTTGTGAAAGACCTCAAACCTTGCTGCAACCTCATCCTTGGACTTTATAGCATAAGCCCAAACCTTCCTAGATGCATCGTCTATGAAGGTTACAAAATAGGAAGCACCGCCTATAGATTTAATCTTCATAGGACCACAAACATCTGTATGGACCAATTCAAGGACATTCTTTTTCAGTTCAACTTTTGACTTACTAAAGGAGACTCTATTCTGCTTACCCTTCAAGCAATGCTCACAATTTTCAAGATGAGCATCCTTGATATTCAGCAACTCATTCCTCTTGATCAAAACATTCAGCCCCTTTTCACTAATGTGACCTAATCTCTTGTGCCATAACTCAGAGGATGACTCCATTAAAACAGAATATGCTGCATCATAGACAATTTTCAAATTTGTCTTGTATAAGGAACAACATTTCTTACCTCGTGCAATAACCAATGAACCCTTGCTTAGCTTCCATGCTCCACCACTAAAAACATTATGGTAGCCTCCATCATCGAGCTTACCTGCTGAAATCAAATTCTTTCTCAAATCAGGAACATGTCTTACATCTCTCAATGTCAGGAAGCAGCCCATGTTTGTCTCAATTCTAACATCACCCAGACCAACTATCTTGGACACACCACTGTTACCCATGCGAACCTCACCATAATCACCAGCTTTGTAGGAATGGAAGTAACCTTTGTGCGGAGTTATATGGAATGAGGCACCTGTGTCAACAATTCATGTTGTTTCATTTGAAGATGTGCTAAGACAGGAGTCTTGACAGTTAGAAGCATATGTCAGTTCACCATCTGAAGCATAAGCAGATGTATCTGCACTCTGTTCTTTCTTTTCTCTGGGCTTCACTGTACCCTTCGCTTTATCATTTTTAAATTTTCAGCACTCATTTTTCCAGTGACCCATTTTGTCACAGTAATGGCAAGAACCATCCTTCTTTGGAGCTCTAGACTTGTTTCTAGACTTTCCCCTGCTCGAACCACTTCTATTATCTTTTGATCTTCCTCTATCAGCCACCAACATATCAGACTTAGAGGGTTTATCCCCCTTTCGATTCTCCTCATCAAGTAAGGAACTGGTGACAAATGCCATGTTTACTTTACCATTTGGTGCTGAGTTGCTGAGAGTGATAATAAGTGTCTCCCAACTTGCAGGCAAAGATCTAAGGACTAAAAGTGCTTGCACCTCATCATCAAAGTTTATCTTCATACTACTCAGCTGATTCAAAATATTTTGAAATTCATTCAAGTGCTCAGCAATTGATTTATTATCAATGTACTTCAGATTCACCAGCCTTCGTACCAGTGCTGCTTTATTCCCTGCTGACCTCCCAGCATAGAGAGCTTCAAGTTTGCTCCACACACCATACGCTGTAGTCTCATTCTCAACATGGTGCACAACATTTACACCAACCCAGGAACGAATAAAGCTGCAGGCCTTTCTATCTATCTTTTTCCAATCAGCTTCTTTTGTAGTCTCAGGTCTAACACCCTCATTTTCAATTGCTTCATTCAAATCATCTGAAACTAACAGATCACTGATCATCAGTTTCCATTGCCTGTAGTTTGTACCATTCAGACTCACCATATCAGGTATAGATTTCCCCATTATTACTGCCTTAACAACTGACAAAAACACCAGCAAAGAAACCAGTTGATCTCTTCTATGAATTTCGCCAAATAATCAGCAAAGCACTCTGCTCCAATGTTAAAACAGATAACCAATTAATACTGCTCTGATATCACTGTTGGGTTTTGCAACAGCAAAACTATGGATCTTCTTAGAAATCAAAACCTGTAGCAAATCAGATTCCAAATCGTCTATGACGATAAACAGATTACCAAGAACTGAAATAGCACAAAGCAATAAACGACAACACAATATACGTGGTTCGGTCAAAATCGACCTACGTCCACGGGAGGGATAAGTTTCACTAAATCAAACAAATGTCAATAGTAGAAACTTACATGCCCTGCTCTCAAATGAAAGAAGTGATTACACTAGGAATGATTGGACTACTCCACAATCAAAAGCTCCCCCAATCTCTCACTCTGGATCAGCCAAAGAACAAGAAGAAGAAGGAAACCTGAAACCCTAGATCTGTAATTCACTCTCTCTCTATTTGCTCTGTTATGAGAAAAATACCCAAAAAAAATATTTATACTCTAACCCGTTTTCTAAAAGAAAACCCTGACCCGTTTACCCGGAATTTTAAACCCGCCCGCAATGGCAAGGAACACCTCAACACTATGCTCTGGTCTCCGTCTTCCTTTTCCTCTAGAATATTTGGAAGGAAACGTAGGAGTGCGGTAAAACCGTCTGCTTCTTCTGAAGACACCAACTTAGGACAATCCTCAATATACAATCTCTCAATATTAATATTGAGGTTTTCAAATTCCTCAAGTGATATCATCAACTCAGGGCATCTCTCAATATGCAATTTCGTGAGAGAGTTCATGAGGTTCCTGCAGGCAGCTCTTGTTCTTTCTGTTTGTTGTTCTTGAAGAAGATGATGGTTTTGTTGGTTCTGGCAGGCAGGTACTAATATTTAATGTCTCTTAACTTGTCACAATACCCAATAGTCAGGGATTGAAGAGATTGAAAAGTTAACTGTCTTCCTTGTGTTTCATTATTGTTGGAAAGGGTTGGCGCGATGGTATATCATCAAACATTAATGCAGCTGGAAATAAAACACTTCTTTCATTAATCTTATAAAGAGAGAGATGAAGGATACCACTAAGATTTGAGATGCTATATAACAACTCATCCGAACATTCACCCCAAAGATATACATGTTTGAGTGCATTGAGATGTGGCGGCAACCTCTCTAGCTTTGGGCAATAAGATATCATCAATCTGCATAGATTAGGGAATGCTCCAGTACTCCCACAGCTGGGTGACACCAATTCCCTCAAATTAATCATGCCATCAATAACAAGTTCCTCTAACAAAGGGAATAATACTATCATTTCATTGTCATCGCTACTACTAGCAATAATACTCACATTGTGCAAGCCCCACAGCTCAAGGCGTGTTAGAGAAGGAAATGACTTTCCCACCCATTTAGGGGGATTCACACCTTTGTAACCACTCATTTTCAATATCTTCAGCCTCACAGTTAAAACCTCTAGAGCTTCACCTATTTTCTCATGTCTAGTACTCTTGCTCTCATTATCATCATCATCATGTGTCCATTCCAACTCCAACTCGTTGATACTCGACTTTTTAGCCATACTTACACCTCTTGCAATAGATGCATCACTTACTCTTTCAAGGTTCTTAATTGTCAATGACCCGCCAATATCCAATTCTTTTAACTCATCTAGTTGACAATCTCTTTTATTCTTGCCTATCACAAACAAACTTAACGTCTTGAGATGTTTTAATTTCCCCATTCCTCTAGGCATATATTTTAATCCATTACAACCATCCAAACATAGATGTTGTAGGTTATTAAGGTCTTTTGTATTTGTGGGTAAACTTTAAAGCTGATAACAATAATTGAGCTTCAGAGTCTTGAACTTTAAGTTCAAGAGATCACAAATACTATTAGGTAATATTTTTATCAAACTATTGGAAATGTCCAAGTATCTAAGATGCTTAAGGCATCCCACGTAATGCAAATATTGATATTGCACACCGTAGCTTACTTCAAAGACACGTAAAGTTGGAAGTTCTTTCAAGACACTCAAAATCTCCTCTCTGTCACGAAACATTATTGATTGCAATCCTCTAGTTTTCTTAAGAAAACAAACTGATGTTTTGTCTAACCCATGAATCTTTACTGTTACATGACGAATTTAATGGGCCAAACCATCATTTGAGCTATTAACATCTATGGTATAACATTCATCTTTCCAGACGATCGGAAAAGAAAGAAATGGTTAATATATTCAAGATAATTACGTATTTACAAAATACCGTCTCAATTCATCGTATTTCATCAGATCCAGGATGTGATATGGTTCCGAAGGATGAACCGGATATAGATTGGGCAACCTCGTGCATAAGATCGATCGTGCATCTTACATGTTGTATACACTTTATCATACACATAATCCTTGTTCTCTTTTTCATCTTGAAAAAAAGATTTCCAATACAACTCCTTCCAAATTGAATTAAGTATAATTTAATATTGGATTATAATTTTATTTCATACCAAATATCAACAGATTACTACTTCAAATCTATAGGGACAAAAATGTCATTACTCAGATCACCTACGGTAGTGACTTGCAAGATGCAAGATGTACGTAGAAGACTTTAAATATATTGTAAGTAGTCACAATTTCATTATTCATTTCTTGTTCAAAAACATAATAATTATTCATTTATATGAAAAAAAAAAAAGTGTATGTCAAAAAAACATTAATTGACTACTTAATGAATGTTATAAATATTTATATTGTGTTTAAAGTAAATAACTACTAAATCATGATTTTTTTTAATGTAAGTTAAAAAAAAAAAAAAAAAAAAACTATTGTTAACTAATCAAATTAATACTATTCTATTTTTTATTTTTATTTTAGAAATGTAGGAGAGTAGGAGAGCACCTCTTTGTTGACGTTGTCAAATCTTTTTCAATTGAATTAATTTTAAAAGTTAATTCAATTGTGTCAATTAATTATCTATAATAACGTATTTTTAAAAAGAACAAATCACAATCTTATTAATTGTTTCACTTTTCACGTACTTTATTAATCTCAATTGACGAGAATAAGTATTTTAAGATATATAAAATGTTTAACAACTTGTATAATAAAAAAAAATACTAATTAACAAGCTCTCCCTCGTTTCTTGTGAAAAATAAAAAATACTTATTAAGCTCACTTCATGAAAAATTATATATAATATAAAAGTCTAAAAAATTGTATAATAATTTTTTTTTTTATCAAACTCCTCCTTCATTTTGTGTGAAAAAAAATATGTAATAAAAACTATTTATGTGTAAAAATAATTGGATACACTTTCTCAGAAGAAAAAAAACATTGATATTGAAAGAGATTCCGAGATCAATTATTTTTTCTATCTTGAACTTGTTCAGATTGTGCTAGGACAGGGACAACTCAAAAATCAGGAAAATGGAAAAATTAAATATTTTCCAATATCTTTCATTGAATCAGCCAAGCTTCTTTTCTACCCTTGTTCATAATTTTCTTTTACATGGAATAGACAAAAAAAAAAAAAAAAAAAAAAAAAAAAAAAAAAAAAAAACATTGAGACTTATGAACATTTCCTAGTGATGAGATATGATTATGAAATTAATGTTATTGAAAAATGGATGTCATATTACTTATGGGTTTGGTATACCTAATTAATTAATTTCAAATGGTCAACAAAGAGGTGCTCTTATTTATATTTAACATGAAATAAAATTATAAAATAATATTAATTCATGCTTAAATCCACAGTAAGAATTGGAACTCCTTTAATACAAATATTAAAGTAACTTAATCATGAATTAATTTACAGAAATTTCAAAACAAATTGTGCATCATGCATGTTATAATGGTAGACCTTTATTTTGTATGGTCCACACGGCAAGATTGGTCCATTTTGTATATATGTGATTGGTTTCAATTTATATTCTTTTTTTTATTTAAAGTCTTTGACAAGTTCCTAAATAAATAAATAAAACATTTGTGAGAAGTTATATTCCATCTGATTTATAGAGAAATTATTATTAAACCGCCATATCTGATGCAGCTCTATTGAGTGAGTGATTTGTTTTGAATCTCGATGACATTGATTAAAAATGGACTCTTGTTGTTTTGGTGTTCCAAGGAAGAAATTTTACCAAAAAAAATACAATGGAAAAAGAACCATTTCTTTATCCCGACGAAATAGGTTGTGATAAAAGCTTGATTTAACAGCTTTGATTTGTGAGTTGAAGTGGCTACAAGGGGTCATGGTGTTCCTTGAAGTACCTCAATCGAGTATGCATGTGTACTGAGACAGCCAATCAACTCTTCATATGGCTCAGAATCCAGTGTTTCATGAGTGTAGCAAGCACATTGAAGTGGATTTACATTTCTTACGTGATCATATCCAGAATGTGACTATTGTTGCTTCCCATGTTCCCACGACTTCTCAATTGGCTGGTATTCTCACTAAGTCTCTTGGGAAACAATTATTCGACCATTTTAGATCCAAGCTGGGCATCTATGACTTGGATGCTCCAACTTGAGGAGGAGTGTTAGACTATGTTCTATTAGTTGATATTATATTATTATATATGATTAAATGGGACGGAGATACGGCCCATTAAGTTATAGAATGTTCATGTATATATATACCCTACACAAATCCTATTTAGGATTATGAAAGAAATTACATTTGACAAAAACGTATTAAACGTGTTAAAATGTGAGAAATGTGCTAAACGTGTCAAAACGTGCCAAAAACGTAGAAAATGTGTTAAACGTGTTAAACATGTCAAAACATATTAAACGTGTCAAAATGTGTAAAACGTGCCAAAACGAAAAAAACATGTGAAAAACGTGTTAAACATGTTAAAAACGTGTTAAACGTGTCAAGAACGTGAAAAATATGAAAAACATGTTGAACGTGCCAAAAACGTGAAAAACATGTCAAATGTGTTAAATGTGTCATAATTGTAAAAAATGTGTGAAACGTATAAAAAACGTTTTAAATGTGTTAAAAACGTGTTAAAATGCCAAAAATATGAAAAACGTATTCAACGTGTCAAAAATGTTTTAAACGTGCCAAAAATGTGAAAAACGTGTTTTTACGTGTAAAAAACGTGTTTAACGTGTCAAAAACGTGTTAAACGTGTGAAAAACGTATTAAATGTGTCAAAAACATGAAAAATGTGTTAAACGTGTCAAAAACGTGGTAATTGTGTCAAAACGTGCCAAAAATGTGAAAAAGATGTTAAATATGTCAAAAACGTGTTAATCGGATAAAATATGTTAAATGAGTCAAATACATGTTAAATGAAAAAATAAACAAAAAATAATTTGGGTTACCCAACCCATATTAGTAAATAATATGGGTTGGGTTATGGGCTGAATAAATTTAATTTAGGTTGAATATGAGTTAGGTAATACGGGTTGGGTTTACCCGTTTGCTCACTCACCGACTAATTTAACTTGAAAATTACAAGATACAGTCAATTAACAAAAAAAAATTGTTTGAAAAAGACAAACTTACTAAGTGAATTGGTAGGTTTTGGTATATAAAGTTTTTGTAAAGAGGTAAATTTTTAAATTTAGGTAGATGTATATAGTGAATACAATAATATGAATTTGGGTAGATGTATGGATAAATGTATGTGATGAATGAAGTATTTTGAATCTGGGAGATATGGAATGATGAATTTTGTTGTTATATAATTTATGATATTATATGAATTTTTATTAATATTATATAGGTATGGTTTTAGTTTATATTTTTGACGGCTTACTGTTTGTTTTATTATTTAGGAATGTTAATAAAAATAAATGTTAAAAATATATTAATTTAAAAAAAGTATTGTTAATGTCTATAAAAAAAAAAGTAGGTTATTTGGTTAATGCATCTAAAATATAAATATTTTATTATTTAGAATTGTGAATAAAAATAAATATGTAATATATATTAATTTTTTAAAATATTTTCCCATAATTTAATCCTTATTAATACATAAATTTTCAAAATAATATATATATATATATATATATATAATCTTTGTTTAATTGGTAAGATTCAACAGTAATCTTAAATATTTATTCACTCTAATAAAATTTTCCTAGCTCACATTTCAACTTTTCTTCTATTTTGTATATATAAAAGATGTTTATAGAATAATTATTAGTAGATAAATTATGTATACATATTATTTAACTTAAATAAATTATACACATTTTAAAAAGACTAATTAATCAAAATATATTTCCATATTTTAAGTAATAGCCTATTTTTCACTAATTAATTTATTAAATAAGAATTTAATTTAGTAACAAACTCTTACCATTACAAATCCAAAAAACTTATCACTGTTATATTCTCACACTATATAAATATATTTAATTTTTTTTATTAAATTCCTCATTTTCTTTAGTTTGTTGTTTCTTTTGCATGGGACCACCTGCAGCTTCTTTAGGGTTCTTCCTTTTATTCTTTTTATCTCTGAAATTACTTCCTGAAGTCAAATGAGCACTTTCAGTCCGATCTTGCTTCAATCTCTCTTCTTCTTGCACACAATATGAAATTAACTCATTAAGAGTCCATTTCTCCTTTTGACAGTTATAACTGACCTTAAACTGATTAAATTGTGCAGGAAGAGAGATCAAAACCAAATGCACGAGCAATTCATCAGAAAGCTCTAACTTTAGTGCTTTTAGTTTTGAAGCAAGGTGAGACATTTCCATTATGTACTCCCTTATGTTTCCTTTTCCCTTATACTTCATTGAGGTCAAACTCGCAAGAAGCGTGCCTGTTTCAGCCTTATCGTTTTTTGCAAAACGTTTCTCAATTTCCTCAATGAATTCCTTAGCATTAGTGACTTCAGAGATATCACCTCTAAACGTTTCTGGAATTCCTCGCTTAATGATCATTAGACACATGCGATTTGATCTTTCCAATTTTTCAAGGTCCTGTTTTTCAATAAGGGAACCTTGATCCGTAATAGTGGGTCGATCAATCCGAAGCGCGAGGTCTAGATCCAAACACTCGAGGATAATCAAAACATTTTCCTTCCAATCCTTAAAGTTATTTCCAATCAGTATAGGAATAGAATTGACATTGACAGATATTGTAGATGCGGAAACATTAACTGAAATTAAACAAAAAAAATACTATGAACACATTTTTCACATCTTGATTAATAAATTCACATTGAGATTTTTCCATAAAAAAAATAATATCTAGCACAACATTAATATTTAGTCTTTGGACAGAAATATTAACTTGTAAGTGATATTTTGTGCAAGGATCAAATACTGACAATAAATCTTGTCAAACAATGATTCTATCTTTGGATTGAATTATTGTTCACATTGAACCGAATAATCGTCACATATTCATCATCACAGGTACTTCTGTAATTCGGCCCGACGATATTAATCTATCTTTGGACCGATATAATATCCGCATGAATTACAGACGTACTTATCATTTAAAATCTATATACCGAATCAACATTCACAAGATAGATTACTTTGGTAATATGTTGTTTAATTGATTGGTTAGAATAATAAACTCCTTAAATCTCAAAAACCGAATTGAATTTATTAATTAAATTCTTAATTCCTTAAATTTTTAATTATTTTCTTAATATTATTTTATTTACGTTATAATATTATGAAAGAGATACATAACCCATATATATATTTTAAATACAATTCTTTTAAAAATATATATATAATTAACTATTTTATATATATTCAATAATATATATCTCCTTATAAAATCTTTATTTATTAAATAAATAATAAAATTTCTGAACTTTTCAAAACTCCGTACATATATATTTAAAAAAATAATATCAGTCAAACTTAATCTTTAATTAATTAAGAATCGCAAACCCTAAAAATCATTCTTCTTCAAATCATCATCTTTACTACGATATCTGAATTCATGATTTAATCATAATATAATATAATATCATAAAAAAAAATCTTAATATCAACAAATAACATAGAGATTGGCTCTGATACCAATTTTAGGAATTTCTTTAGTCCCAAATTCATGATTCTAAACAAATACATATTAGATTTCCTTTAAGGCTTTAATCTATAATCCTATAGATCGATAATATCATGCATGAATCACAATCCTAATACATAAATTTCTCTATGTCCATAAGTTGATTAGCGTACCTGAATTCATGATGAAGATCTTTGAGTTTGGGTTTGCTCTTCCGATTCTCTAAGCGGTTTTCTCCAGGTTAATGAAAAAATGAAAACTAGCGACTTGTGAATTGGGGAACCACAACCCTTTTATATTATATTTCTTTATTTATTTATTATTTAACCATCATAAATAATAAATAAATCGACGGTTTCTATACATACATAACCGTACTATTAATTATATTAATTATGTGACTTATTCAATAAAAAATAATAAATACTTAATGATCACTTTAATTTTATTGAATTCCGAATAAAAAATAGCCTAAACACATTATTTATGTTTATTAGTCCAATAAATCTAACACAAACAATAAGCGAATAAGAGAATAGTTTATCAACATTCCAGTTTATCAACCATAAGCGAATAAAGAATATAGATTTGAAATGCATATGCTTACCTGATGGTCTTATCAACAGTTTATCAATATATCGAAGTGTCGCTCGTCTTACTTTCAGTCCGAAGAATCTTCACTTGTGGTAGCGAAAAAATTAGGGATTGGAATTCGATTTGGGATGCATAAAACTAGTGAAGTCCTAAAACTAATACCTGATGTAGCAGCGGCGGGCCGGCGGATTCCGGGAGGAACAGATAAGAGGGAGAACAGAGAAAAATAGAGAAGACAGAACTTACCTGATTGCGGGCAGATGATCGGCGTCTTCTACCGGCAGCGGCGGATGAAAACAGAAGAACGGGAGCGCGGAAGAAGAAAGAAAGAGAGGAAGAAGGAAAAAAGAAAGAACTCGCGGGAGTTATTTCCTACTATTTGTAACGATTTTCTAAATAACCGTTATAGATACTATATTAGTAACGACATTTGAAGAAAGTCGTTATTGATATCTCTCACCAAAAAATTTAATTAAAGCCTTATCTATAACGGTTTTCTCTATAACCGTTACAAATACCAGTAGAGAAGACGAAAAGACAGTTTAGTATCTGTAACAGTTTTCTACATGACCGTTACAGATACTATATTAGTAACGGCGCTGAAAGAGAACCGTTACTGATATCCCTTACCAAAAAGTTTAACTAAAGCCTTATCTGTAACGGTTTTCTCTATAACCGTTACAGATACTAGTAGAGAAGATGAAAAGACGGTTAACTATCTGTAACGGTTATCTTAAAACTGTTACAGATGCTCTATTAGTAACGACGATGGAAGAGAACCGTTACTGATATCTCTTACCGAAAACTGTAACTGAAGCTTTATCTATAACGGTTTATATAACCGTTACTAATGTAATCATAATATTAACGGTTTATTATAATCGTTACTGATAAAAAATATTAGTAAGGGTGTTCGAGCGCCGTTACCAGCATTCGTTACAAAAAGACCTTTTTTTTTACTAGTCGGTGTTTTCAGGTATGAATATTTGATAAACGAATTAATTTCAATTTTAGCTTGTTTTGTATTTGTTTTTACATATATATATATATATATAAAGCAACATAATTGTTCCATTGATTAAATAAAATATGTATTTTCCACAATTATTTATATATTTGTATTTGGATCACATGATGATACATTCACAATTAGAATTAAATATATGTTGGGTTCTTTGTAATTGTATTGTTGTTTATTCAAAATTAAATAAAAATTAAAAATATGATTATATAAAATTTATTTTAATTATAATATTTAGTATTTTTATCTATTTATAAAATTTAATTTGTGTAGAGACTTTATAATTGTTAAAAAAAGTTATACATAAATGTCGCTAAAAGATAGGTAGGTTATCAAAATAAATTCCAATTTTCTATCCAACATTGGTAGAAATGGTTTAGAAGAGCGTCGCTAAAAGGTGTACAAAATCCCAGTTGTGATTATGGTGTTTTCTAAGCGCCGGTAAAAAGTTTTATGCTATATTTCCCAAACACACTATCATTGAAAAAGAAAGATTGACTCAAATGTGGATGGCCCATGGTTTGATTCCTACTATGACAACCTACCAACCAGTATAAATATTTTTGTTGGATTAATTTATCAATAATTATTGGACCTAATATTTATAATGTTGGACTATTATATAATATACTAAAATGATCAATTACGATATTAAGGAGGTTTATAAGTATGTAAGTTATGGAATAAATGCGTAGAAACCAAAAGTTATTTAAATATTTATGAGGGACTGATTTATAAATAATCGAAATCTAAGAAAGATGGTTATGGTTCCCAATCTACACAGCGCTACATTGGATCAGGCTCATTGGATTTAATATCTGTCGATTAGTATTAGTAGGATTACAGCATTCAGTAGGCAGAAAATCTCTCTTGTCTCCCCGTCGACAAAGAGGATTCACAGAGTGAAAATCCCAAAATGAAGTTAATGGCTGTGCTAGATTAGAAGATTCATCAACTGAAATTCATTTCAAGGACAACCAAAAACCATGAAAGCTAAATGTATGTTTTGCTTCTAGTAATTGAATTGATCTATCATTTCAAATCTCTCATTTATCATTTGGTGTCAATTTAAAGTTTAAATAAAGTATTATTAAATTTAGTTTATAAAATCTAACACTTTTTCCACCTAGATCGAAATCAGGTTGGTATGGAGAGATGGTCGTAATAGAAGCATCACCGAGAAGATAATGTCTTGTCAAATTCTTTAACCATTATTATTTCGCGACGATTTTCTTGTCCCAAACCAAACCATCACTCAACCTTTCAGCATCAATCATATAACAATCATGACCTTTCATAACAGATTGGGAAAACGTCTAGCAAATAGAAGCACCAGGTTGGTCGTGATAATAATAAGAAAAAGCTGTAAACAAATAAAAAAAAAATTGTTTGTTTATCAAATTCTTAGTGTTTTTATTAGTAAGTTTGGTTATTTAGCATTATTTTAAATGGTATTATTTAAATATTACTTTTTTTTTAGAAGTCGTATCATCAATCATTCTAATAATTAAATCACTTAATTAATTAATAAAAATATTTTTATTTTATCTTTATTAAATTTAAATTTTAAATATAAAATTACATTTTAATAATTATCCTAAAAAAATTTAAATAATAACTTGCTCTTTTTATCAAACCATTATTTTAAAATAATTCATAAAATATTAAAAACCCAAGATAATTTTAAAAGTGAGATGGCTGACAGGCTCAATTTTCTTCCATGGTTATATATATATTCTTACTATTTAATATCAATTTTTTTACTAAGTATATTTCATTATTTTTAATGTACGATTGACATCTGCAATTTTTAAATGAGAAAGGATAAGGAGCGAGAAAATTTTGACAAGAAACTTGACTAAAATGATGTGTTCATAATAGTTCCTCAAGTGAACTACATATATAACCCACGAGACAAGAGAGATAAAGAATTCTCTTTTGGGATATCCGGGGATGAATTACTCTTGAATGCAAAACACAACAAAAATATCGAACAACTAAAAATAAAAAATGAAATAAAATAACAACGCAAACACAAAATTTATAGTGGTTCGGACAAAACATATCTATATTCACTTTCGAATCACAAGAGACTCCCAATTTTATTATCAAAAATGTTACATGCAATGATTCTCTCACAATTAAAACTCACACACAACTCACAAATAAACGATACTCTCAAGGCAAAGACTTGGTTTTCTAAAGTGTCAGACTGCACATTTAAATAAGTCTCAATTATATATGTCAATATCAATATTTTGTCCAAAATTTTCAAAGAGTTTCTAAAATATTTTTAGAATATTTCTTAATTGTATTTTCATAATAAAATATCTAATTTTCTTGTGTGATAATATCTTATTTTCTAATACCAATTTATACACTAAAATATATAAGTTTTTTTTTTTTGGGTTAAATATATCATTTCTTTGTACCAAGATTGTGTACCATAAATATATCATATTTGTAATATTGTAAATTCATCCTCAACATAACATATTGTCAAAGATGTGGTAAATACAATTCATACTGAAAAAGGAGTCGACATTGAACTTCTTTACAACTCGACTCTGTTATTGCAAAAGGGAGTAAAACCAACTTGAAAATTCTTGAATTGGGGGTTCAATTCCAAATCCTTGTTTGATAACTTGAAATTAGGAATTATAATTTCAATGGAATTAAATGTATATGAAGTTTTAAGTTTCAATTAATCCTTGTCACAATGAAATTTTGAATCCTATAATTTTTCTAAAAAAAAGAATTGCAGTGAGTTATAAGTCATTTTTACAAGTTCATTCATGGTTCATTGCTTTATGAACCTGTCTAATTCAGTTGTGAGAATTATGTGTATAAAATAAGGTATATATGAGAGAATTAAAACGATGATGCATGAGAAGTAACTTCAACCAACATCTACATATCATCCATGAATTTTATGATGAGAATGTGAAAAAGAAATACAAAAATACCAATCAATCATGATTTCTCTATAGGAAAGTTTTGATTACCACAGCACATATTCGAGGTCAGGTTGTTGAGGAATTAGCTCCACAACATCTAGTGTTCAGAGATCGGTCGCCAACAAATTAACACAGTTGTGAATGAGCAGACATGTTTTTTGTGTGGAAGGAGTTAGTATCTAAGAGCAACGATGCTTGGTCTAGAGTCGAAAGTCTCGATCTATTTTATCCACAATTCCATTTTCGACTTTCTCGAGGGTCAAAATTGTTGGAATTCAGATTGCAACTGTGATCAACCTGATCTTAAAAAAAGGAGTAGATAACTTTAATAACATGTTCGATATAGTGTGAATATGGAATTACATTAATAAGTTTGATGGATAATGGAAACCAGATGGTGAAAGAAACAACATATTCGATAGAAAGTTAGAATTATATTTATGATAAATATTTGGTTTAAAAATAAAATCACAGAAACAGAGCCCTGCAATGGAAGAATGTAATTGTTTAGGTACTTACCAAATTTTCTTATATGCTCTGCTCTTGGTCTTGGTCTTTCTTTTCTGCGAACTTCATAAAACCAAGTCAATAAGATTTAATTAAGAAAGCATTACAAAATCAATAATATAATTATTTCTTTAGTTTAGTAATATACTTACATTTTTGAGTCTGCTACTCACTCTTTAGGTTATATGCGTTGAGGTTATTATATATATATATATATATATATATATGCGATTTGTGTTTAAGCGGGTTGTAATGCGAGCTCTCGTTGCACTCCTTTATTCAAAATATATATGACCTCACTTCACTGTGCATGTCAACAAATTACAAGTCTTTAATTAGTAATAATTAATAATAATAATAATAATAGATGATGCAATTAATTAATGGATGAATATAATTATTGTTATTATTTTTGTAAGTACCTTCCTTCTAATTGACTTTTTCTTCTACTATTCCTTTATGATGAAATCTGTATAGAAATTCCCAGGATCAAGTCTGGTTCGAAGGGAACGTAGGAATGCCATAACATCGTCCGCTTCTTCTGAAGACACCAACAACTTAGGACAATTCTCAATAGTCAAACTCTGTAGTGAATTGAGGTTTCCAAATTCCTCAACTGATATCATCAACTCCGGACAATTACGAATATGCAATTCCGTGAGAGAGTTCATGAGACCTCTTGTTCTTTCTGTTTGTCCAGCTTGAAGATGATGATGATGCTTTTGTTGCTTCTCTTCTTCCATTATCATTCCCGAATCAAACAAACGCCTTAACTTCTTGCACCACCAGATATTCAGAGATTGAAGAGACTGGAAAGTTGAGCGTACTCCTCCTCCTCCTAATTGTGCTTCATTATTATTATTACTTGACGATGACGATGATGATGGCATCTCATCATTAGCAAACATATAACCAGCTCCAAATAAAACACTTCTTTCATCCATCTTATAAAGATGGAGCTTAGTGAGAGCACTAAGATTTGAGATGCTATAAAACAACTCATTCGAACATTCACCTTTAACAGTTACATCCTTGAGTGATTTGAGATGAGGTGGCAAGGCCCCTAGCTTTGGGCAGTAGGATATCTTCAGCGTGTGTAGATTAGGGAATGCTCCGGGACTCCAACAGCTACCCGGCACCAATTCACTCAAATTCTTCATTTCATCAATAACAAGTTTCTCTAACAAAGGGAATACTACTATCATTTCATTGGCATGACTACTACTAGCAATAGTACTCACATTGTCCAAGCCATTAAGCTCAAGGCATATTAGAGAAGGATATGACTTTGCCACCCATTTAGGGAGATTCACACCTTTGTAACCTCGCATTTTCAATATCTTCAGCCTCCCAGTTGAAACCTCTAGAAGTTCGCCTATTTTCTCTTGTCCATCAGCATCAAAAGCATATATAAAACCCCAATTCAACTCCAAGTTACTGATATTCAACATTTTAGCCATACTTATCCCTCTTGCAATAGATACATCACTGACTCTTTCGAGGTTCTTAATTCTCAATGATCCCCCGATATCTAATTCTTTTAATTCATCTAGTTGGCAGTGATCTATTTTTTCGCTTATCACAAACAAGCTTAACGTCTTGAGTTGTTTTAATTGCCCCATCCCTCTAGGCATATATTTTAATCCATCACAACCCTCCAAATAAAGATGTCGTAGGCTAATAAGGTCTTTCGTATTTCTGGGCAAACTTTCAAGGTTATAACAAGATTCGAGTTTCAAAGTCCGTAAGTTTAAGAGATCACAAATACTATTAGGCAACGTTGTTATTAGACTAAAGGAAATGTCTAAGTATTTAAGATGTTTTAGACATCCCACATAACGCAAATCTTCATGTGCAAGTTGCACATGAGGTATATATTTAAATTTCAAATGGCGTCTTACTTCAAGGACACGTAATAACGGAAGTTTCTCCAAGACATTCAAAATCTCCTTTGTGACATTTCCATCATCATCTCTGCCATCAAGCATTATTGATTGCAACCCTCCTATTTTCTTAAGAGAACAAACAACTGTTTTGACTGATGTTTTATCTAACTGATCAATCATTATTGTTACATGATGAATTTCACGTCCTAAACCATCACTTGATTTCTTAGCATTCATAGTATAACATTCATCTATCATAACAGATTGGGCAAGATCGTGTATAAGATCGTGCATATTACATGTTGTATAAACTCTATCATACCCATATGTGTTCTCTTTTTCATCTTGAAAAAAAGATCTCCAACACAACTCCTTCCAAATTATATTCCCAACATCTTCAACTTCTTGCTTTTTAACGGGAGGAATTAAATCATGGGCCATCCACAATTGGATCAATATTTCTTTCATAATTTTAGTATCCTTGGGAAATATAGCACAAAATACAAAACATCTTCTCAAATGATAAGGGAGGTCATAGTAACTCAACCTTAGAATAGGCATGATAGATTTTTCATTTTCGGATATTTCCCATATCTCACTATCTCTTATTCTACACCATTCTTTTTCGTCCTCACTAAACCCCAATTGACTTCCCAATGTCTTGGCGACTAAAGGAACACCCTTACATTTTCTAGCTATTTCCTTACCAATATTAATTAAGTTCGGATGTTTTGGTTTTCCATGCTCAAATGCACGTTCTTCGAATAGTAGCCAGCAATCATCTTCGGAGAGCGACGATAATTCAAAATGTTGAATCGTTTCCATGATTTTTGCCACATTTCTTTTACGTGTCGTGGTAATTATGAACGCACCATTTGATTCACAATCTAATATAGATCTAAGCTGATCCCATGCCTCCACGTTTTCATTCCAAACATCATCCAATACAATCAAGTATCTCCTCCCTTTCAGCTTATCTCTAACTTTTTTCTGTAATTCTTGTAAGCAAGCTTCTCCCTTTTCTTCTAGGATGGATTTGATAACCAACTTAATATCAAATTCATCAGAAACACAAACCCAGAATTTGGTATCAAAATGCTTAGAAACCTTGTTGTCATTGAATACCATTTGGGCAAGTGTTGTTTTACCCAGACCCCCCATTCCAACAATGGGCAGAACAGATAGTTCTGTAGCAACACAAGCACTAGATTTATTGAGTAGAATATCAATAATCTCTTTCTTCTCTTTATCTCTCCCATATACTTTCCTAGAACTAGAAAGAGACATGGTTTCACGCCAACTACTAGTAAACTTGACTATTTTTGAGTCATTAATAGATTCATGCAAATGTAACTTTTGGCGCTCTGAAGAAATTTGGTCTAGTTTCTCTTGAACATCCTTAATTTTGTGACCAATTTTGTGACGCATCTTAGTAGTGCTAAAAGGATGGGTGATAAGGTTGGTTACCTGGATTTGGGTTGAAGAGGAGGCATTACGTTTGTTGACTTGAAGACGAAGATCTTCAAAGGTGCATTCATCCATGATGCCCCGAACTTCATACAATACATTTTTTAGTTTTCGCAACCAATCTTCTGTTTGTTTGTCTTTCTCCCGCAAGATTTTTCTCTCAGCATCCTCAAGTACAGCATTAATTGCAGATAGCGTGCTCGATAGATTTTGAACCTCCCTCTTAAAATTCCAAAACACCGAGAATTCATCCTTAATGAGAGGTGCCAAATTTGAAAGCAAACCACTAATTAGAGCTGCATCAACCATGATGGTAATTGATTTCTCTCTCAAATGTTATTTTGGAACTCACGTACATTTGTGCCTACTAAAGAAAAAGTTACTTTTATATTAGTATTACAGGAATAATATATTATAACATAACATAATATAACATGAAGAATTAAGAATAATTTTATATTGGATTATAATTTTATTTCATACCAAATATCAACAACTTCCTACTTTAAATCTTTAAGGACAAAAATGACATTACAAATGTTCTGTATATGCCTCGTATATATATTAATTAAGTTTAGAGTAGTTTAGTTTTTGTGACCTAATATACTACTCTATAAATACCATGTAATATAGAGTTTTAACCGAGCCAAATAATATATTTGATGGCACTCCCGAGAATATAGGTAGTTTGGCCGAACCTCATTATATCTTGTATTTATTCTTTCACATTCTTTATTATTATTAGTTTACGCGGTTATTCGAATTAACAACTAAGATCACCTACCTACTGCATGTAATGACTTGCAAGATATAGCATTCTGAGAAGTATTGAGATTGAGATGAATTAAAGAATAAGGAATTCATAATTTCATTAATTCAAAATTAATAATAATTATTCATTTAAATTAAAAGATGTGTAAAACACAAAAACAAAAAACAATTGACTTACTTAATGAATGTTATAAATATGTATATTGTGTTTAAAGTAAGTAACTACTAAATTTATATTCCAATCCTATTGGAGATGTTAAATGATGATTTTTTTTTAAGTTTACAAAACCTTTGTTAACTAGTCAAATACTATTTATTATTTTAGGAATGTAGAACCTCTTTGTTGACACTTTCAAATCAGTAAAACATCTCTTTTTCAATTGAATTAATTTTCACAATTAATCCAATTTGTCACTAACTATCTATAATAACTTATTTATTAAAAACAAACAAAAATCACAATCTTATTAATTGTTTCAATATTAGTGTTTAAGGAGACCAAAACCGAATATCAAATGTTTGATTCAAACTTAAAACACTTCAATTATTGAAGTGAAAGTCATTTATTTCAATTGTATAGTTTTGTGAAATATATATATATATATATATATATATATATATATATAAAGATCAACTTGTATAATAAAAAATAATTATCAAGCTTTCATATATATATAATATATATATATATATGTCAACTGTATAATAAAAAATAATTATGAAGCTCTCCTCCATTTGGTGTGAAATATATATATATATATATATATATATAAATATAAAGATCAACTTGTATAATAAAAAATAATTATCAAGCTTTCATATATATATATATATATATATATATATATATATATATATATATATATATATATATATATATATATATATATATATATATATATATATAATATATATATATATATATATATATATATATATATATATGTGATGTCATTTGTCAATTGTATAATAAAAAATAATTATCAAGCTCTCCTCCATTTCTTGTGAAATATAAATGTCAACTTAATTGTATAATAAAAAATAATTATGAAGCTATCCTCCATTTGGGGTGAATCCTAATGGAAAAAATCAATCTCAAAGTGTTTTTGAATGGAATCGGATGATCATGTTTAGGGTGTAAACGAATCGAGCTGGTATTATAATTCTCGATTTTGACTCAATTAGCATTATATATATTTGATTAAGTACTCGAACTCAAAAATTAAATTTACATATTTTATTTGAGATCATTTTCTCTCTTTTGTTTGGAATGTGAATGATCTAGCATGTGGATGATCTATTTGTTCCTTCTATTGTAAGAGAGGAAAAAGGAAAAAGAAGAAAATGTGTGAAGAATGTTTATAGTTTATATTATATATATATATATATATATATATATTATAAATATTTATAATATTAATTTATAATGTGAGGAACCAAAAATATAAATTTCAAATTCGAGCTCAATTACAAAACCGAGCTACTCAAACTCGACTTGAGCTCAGTCAAACCGAGTTCGAGTCTAGACCGAGTTACTGGTCACGAGCAGGGGTGACTCATATATCCTTAACCATATAAAAAATACTTATCAACCTCTTCTCCATATTATATATATATATATATATATATATATATATATATATATATATATATATATATATATATATATATATATATATATATATATAAATCAACTTGTATAACAAACAAAATAAGCTACCTCATTTTTGTGTGAATTATATATACACAACTTGATTAATACACATTAATTCAAGACCTTCCATTTCGTGTGAAATTTATATATATATAAATAAAGGTTTAGCAACGTATAATAAAACATAGTTATCAAGCTTCCTCCGAATGTGTGAATATATATATCAACTTGAGTAATACAAAATACTTATTAATCTCACCTCATGAAAATATATATATATATATATATCAACTTGTGTAATACAAAATACTTATTAATCTCACCTCATGAATATATATATATATATATATATATATATATATATATATATATATATATATATATATATATAATTTTAACAGCTTGTATAATAACAAATACTTATTAAACTCCTCCTTCATTGTGCGAAAAGTATATATAAACACTTGTATAATAAAAAAATATTTATATATCGGGTCTCTTTCGTGTGAATAAAAATGAGAAGGTGGGTTTATTGGTTATGAAGGTGATTTTTCCAAGCCCAAAATATTATGGGCTTGTCTTGGGCAGGGTCTGTTTTATTTAAGGGACTTACTCATAGTTAAAATATTAAAATACATTTATTTTATCTATAATTAAATTTAAATTATAAATATAAAATTATACATTAATAATTATCCTAAAAAAAATCTAAAAAAAATCTCAGATAATAACCTACATTTTTTTTCTTTTATCAATCAATTATTTTGTAAAAATTCATAATAATATTAAAAACTAAAATTTCTCTTCTTCTTTATATATATTTTTAAAAGCAAAATCTTATTTTTCTCACTCTTTTTATTTTATTATTTTCAATCTTCTTTCTAACTTTTTTTTTTATGTCCCATCATTGCATTTTTTATTTTTATTTTTAAATATGCAAATATGTTTCAAACTTAGAATATTTTTACCTCAAAGAAATGGATGCTTAGTAAATAGAGATTTAATTTTCACAGCTGCTTAGTTTAAAATTGTCAATGATATAGAAAATTAATATTGCAGGAATTATAAAGGTACTCAAGAAAAAGTGAACTATAAAATTGAATGGAGAGATGTTTAAAAGAGCGCTAAGAATTGTAATATATAGTTTTCTCTTTTGTTTTTTTGTTTTTATTTTTTAAATAAATAGAACATAATTAAGAACTATTTAATATTGGATTGTATAGTTAGGAAAATAAATTATTCATTTTGTTTGTTAGTCTTTCTTTCATGTGACTATTCTATAGTATTATTAAATAGAATTTAGTTAATTTATAATATTATGTTTTGGATATCAAAATAATATGTAACTAACTCTTTTTTTCTACTGCATTATTAAAATAATAAGAACCTAAAAAGAAATGGTTGAAATAAAACCATTAAAAAATAAATAAATAATAAAATAATTTTGGTGGCATCCTATAACTTTAATAACGGAATTTATTTTTTATTTTATTATATATTATATAATTTTAATAATTTTTTCTTATTTATATTCTCTAAACTTAATTCCTTCGTATTTATATTCTCTAAACTTTTTTTTTTTTAACCTAATTAAATCATTTTTTTATTCTATTTTTTAACCTCCACTCTAGCCACCACCCCCACCCTGTCTCTTAACTTAATCTCTTAATCTCTATCTCTTTTCATCGTTAACTTTTATAATTCTATAAATTATTCCTCAATTTTACAAATATACTGTTTTTATAATTTAATTTTAAAAAATTCAAATTTTATTTTAATTATAATAATTCGAATTCAGAATATAGCGCTTAAATTATTCACTTTTATGGGCCCTTCATTCGGCGACGCTTGAGGTAAGCCCAAATAATCCTAAAATATAAAATAAAATTAGGCCCATCATTTTTTTACTTTTTAATTCACGGCTCTTTAGCATTCTAAACCTAATCCTTGGTGAGTTCTTCTAATCCTTTGTTGGCTTCTAAGCGATATTTGATTTTACCTGCAACAGTTGAAAGCAAAAATTGTTTGTAAAAATTACCGGGTGGGATTCTAGAAGTGATTCTTTGTCGATTGACTGTTAAGATCTTTTTCGTTTTAGATGTGTCTAAATCCTGGTTTGCCCTTATCAACCGTCCCTATTTTGTCAAATTGCATCTTAAACGATCAGTTCAAATCAAGAGCAACCTTAGCCTCTACCTGCCTACTATCTACCTGCCTACTCGCATCACTGTTGGACGTTTTTTTTTAATGACATTAACTGTCGGGAGGTTTTTTATTTTCTTCAACCGGTGAATGTCAATTACATTCCATCAAGTTTTGAGGGATTTGACCTTGGCGGTTCCTGTAATGGTTTGCTTTGCATGTCTGGTATCATTCACAATGATGTCTTTTTATAGAATTCATCAACCAGAAAGTCTATAAAATTACCATACGATAATACTAATGAAGATTTCCCAAAAAGAAGATTTCACCGTTTATCGTATAAGTATCGAATTGCTTACGATTATAACACTAATGAAGATTACAAGGTGGTAAGAATTGGGGTTCTCTATGGTAGAAGAAAAATTGTCGAATATGAGTTTAAGGTTTATAGTTTGAGACAAAATTCGTGGCGTAGGCTAGATAAGTTTGCTCACTATCCGAATTGGAAGAGCATTAGAGATTCCATAGTTGGTGGAGCTCTACACTGGATCTCCTCAAAGGAAGACTTGCTTGTTGTCTTTGATCTTGGGACAGAGATATACAGAATAATTCCACAGCCGAAGTACCGCGGTTCTTATGACTATATATATTTGGATAATTTAGAAGGATGTCTTTCTTTAAGTTATCATTACGAATTATCAACTGTGGATTTGTTTTTGCTGAAGAAATATGGCGGGAAGAATGAACATTGGTTGAGACCAACAAATTTTTTTAATAAGATTTATAGCCCTGTGAAACCTATTTTTTATTCAAAGAGTGATAAACAAGTAGTGATTGCCTTGGGTGGTTCGAGACTTATTTTGTATAATTTAGAAGAGAAGTCAGTTGAGGAAGTTATGACTCATGGTGTGCTAGGAAGTGGATTAATCGACCTACACATCTGAATGAAAGTCTCTGTCGATGTTCTTATATGTAACCATTATATAAATGTCAAATTTGATTTACAAATTGAAATTTGGTTCTCGCTTTAATCTTCATATTTTTCTTTTGCAGGAGTAATTATTCATATAAAAAGGGTTTATACTGGTGCTACAATTCCTACTTTATAAGGTAGACTAATTTAAATTAATTGTTCATATTTTTCGACAAAAAAAGAGGATGTTTAGGAAATTTCCATTCTTTGTAATACCCTTTCTGTCATATTTATCTTTAAGATATCATATTTGAAAACTGGATCCATACAAAAAAAAAAAAAAAAAAAAAAATTTTCAAATATGTTTATTGTTGTGCTGTACAACAATATTAATATGTTTTTTCAGAAGCCTTGATTTGAATTTGAATTCAAAATTTGTTTTTTTACAGAGAGATAGGAGAATGGTTGAAGAAGGGACTGTAAAATGGTTTATATTACTTTTTCTTACTCTCTCCTTTTCTTACATTATTGAGGTCTTGCAATAATTTTCTTCTTTTTATTGAAAATTTTCAAATACTTTTATTATTTATTTTTTCATATTGTGATTTGTGACTCCAATAACTTCATATATTTAATGTATGGTTGGTTACATTAAATTCACTGTCAATTGTATTGGGTAGTATTTTGGTGGCACATATATAATTATATTATATATGCCTCAAATCTCTTATTTATGTGCCGATAAAAGCTATTTTGATTTAATTAAAATATAAAAATACTTTTATTTTATCTTTATTAAATTTAAATTTTAAATATAAAATTACACTTTAATAATTATACTACAAAAATATTAAATAATAATCTACTTTCTATTATCAAACAATTTTTTTTAAAATAATTCATAAAAAAATATTAAAACCCAAAATAATTTTGATATAGAATGACTTGATTGGTAGGCTCAATATTTTTCGCTGAAGGAATATGGTAGAAAGAATGAACATTTGTGGGAGGGATAGGACGGGAAATTGGACGAAATGACCCTAAAAATAGGCCTATTTGCATCCGTGGTAATGTTTAATAATTTTTGATCTGATGACCACTTATTTTTTTTTGACGAAATTACCCTTTTCGCGTAACGCGAAGGGACTTCGCGTTTCGCGAAGTAAGACGCTGTGAAAAGTCCAGAATACCCTTACTATATAATACAATCCGGCCATTTTTTTTTCATTTCTTTTCTTCCCTTCTCTTTCTTCCCTTCCGCTTTTCTCCTCCTTCTCTCTAATCTCGCCGGCGACGTAGATAAACGGCGGCACTCAATGAGCTCCACGACGAGCACAAACACTGTAACAATTGGTAAGTTTATGTATTTCAAGTTTATTGTTGTTCATTTATGCCTTTTCGAATCACTGTGTTGTTTAGGGTTTCATCTGATGATACTTCCCGTTTCGCGAAGTACTTCCCGTTTCGCTAAGTACTTCCCGTTTCGCTAAGTACTTCCCATTTCGCTAAGTACTTCCCGTTTCGCGAAGGGTTTCCACTTCACAGTATTAATTATCCCGTTTCCATTTTTTCTTGCAGCCGAAGTTTTCGTTTTCTATAATGGAGAGTGGAAAGTTGATGCTAATGGAATATGGTTTTTTGATGCATCTTCAATCAAAACATTGGATTTACCCCAAAGTACTCGTTATGCTGAATTAATTGATAAACTCCATGAAAGACTTCAAGTGCAGAAATCTACGTATGATTTAGTGCTGCAAGTGAAGTATGATATTCCGAATATCACAAATCTTAAACCCGTTTTTATTGAAGATGATGAGGATCTGAACATATATTTATCACGCTTGATTTTGGGTCGAACTGTGTCACCATTGTGTGTGTCTGTAGTAGAGAAGTCACAATTTACTAAAGAAAAGATACCACTACTTACCTACCCAACTCAAGAAAGTATTCTCCCACAATTTACTCAGAAAATTGTACCAGAAGCTTTACCCTCGGAGGTCTTTGTTGAAAGTAATGAAGCCGTAGATAACTCTTTGCCTCACATCCCACTTACTCAGGACTTGCATGCATCGATACCTACACCACATAGTGCGAGAAGAGCATCAACGGGTACACCTACTAGTGTAAGAAGATCATCATTGGGTACACCATGTAGTGCAAGAAGATCATCATTTGGTACACCATCGACAGACATATCACCGACAGACCCCTCATTTGCGTTGGCGTTAACTACTGAAACCGTATTGGAAGTCGGTGCCTTGTTTGAAAATAAAAAAGAACTACAACTGATGCTATATAAATATGCGATGACTAATCATTTTGAATTCAAGGTGGAGAAGTCAAGAAAACATCTTTGGTATGTGAAATGTTTGGATGAGAAATGCAAGTGGAGATTGCGTGCCGTGAAAGGTAAATTATCTGAGATGTTTGAGATCCGGAAATTCGACCAACAACACTCATGCTCAGTTCTATCGAGGCTAGAGAAAAAAATGCAAACACCAGCATGGGTTATTGGGCAGTGCGTGAAGAGTAAGTATATGGACCATCACCATAATCACTTGCCTAAGAAAATAATTGAAGACATGCAGACAGCTTATGGGGTAAATTTGACTTATAATAAGGCTTGGAGGGCTAGGGAAATGGCATTAGTGGCGGTGCGAGGAACGGTTGAGGATTCATATGAAAAATTACCCTCATACCTTTACATGTTGGAGAAGCATAATCCTGGTACCATAACAGACATCCAAACAGACGAGGTCGGGCACTTCAAGTATATGTTCATGTCCCTAGGCCTCTCTATCAGGGGTTTCAAAGCATTTTGTCGTCCCGTATTGTGTGTTGATGCCAGTTTTCTTAAGAACAAGGTGGGAGGTCAACTATTGGTGGCTATTGCATTAGATGCTAATGAACAATTATATCCTGTCGCATTCGGAGTTGTTGATTCAGAGAATAATAACTCTTGGACTTATTTTATGCAAAAATTGAGAGAAGTAATTGGATTAGTTGATGATCTCGTCTTCGTATCCGATAGACACCCAAGCATCGCCAATGCCTTATGTGCTGTTTTTCCAGAAGCATACCACGGTGCGTGCACATATCACATAAAGATGAATATCAACGCGAAATTCAAAACTGATAATTGTCATATGGAGTTTGATATGGCTTCTCGTGCGTACACTGTCCACGAATTCAATCGTTTTTTTGACAAGATAAGGGTTAAAGATAATAGAATTGCTGCCTATTTGGAAGAAATTGGATTTCAAAGATGGAGTAGAGCATTTTTCCCCGGTAAGCGATACAATCAACTAACAAGCAATTATGCTGAGAGTTTTAATAGTCAGAGCAAGGAAGCCAGAAAGTACCCCATTTCCTCAATGGCCGAGTATTTAAGATTGACAATACAAGGTTGGTTTAATGAGAGAAGAGAAAGAGCGTCCAACCACCGAGAAGTGTTATCTCCAACATATGAAAAGTGGTTACGTGAGGGATTCGAGAAGGCTAGATTCTATACAGTATCATCGCTTAACCGATTCGAGTTTTATGTGCATGACAATCAGTCTCATTTTAAAGTCAACTTGAAAGACATGAACTGCACTTGTAGGGTCTTTGAAGTTTCTGGTCTTCCTTGTACTCATGCAATGGCTGCTGCCCGTCACCGCAATTTGGTTTGTTATGACTTTTGTTTAAGGTATTATTCAGCTCACATGTTTAATTTATTTAACCAATTGTTTAATCGTTTTATTTTCCATTCTTACAGGTATTACACAACTAAATCTTGGATGAATGCATATGCGGAGACATGTTACCCTGCTGGTGATGAAGACGATTGGGATATTCCCGAAATGATCAAGGAACGCGTATGTCTAAAACCACCTGTCAAGGTTAAGAAAGGGCGCCCACAAACAAAGCGTAGGTCATCTCAAGGTGAGGTACGTAAGGCTCCGAGACGATGCAGCTCATGTGGTGGACTGGGACATAATAGGGCCACATGCAAAGCAGTCATGCCTGCACCATCTACTACAAAAGCATCATCATCTAAGCATCAAGACTCATCTTCTCAACAGCACGAGCCATCATCTCAACAATATGAGCCTTTAGATTGATTGGGATAAGTTGTATAAGTGTTTTGGATAAGTTGTATAAGTGTTTTGGATAAGTTGTATTATGTTTTGGATAAGTTGTATTATGTTTTCGGATAAGTGTTAATCGGATAAGTTGTACTCGGATAAGTTGTACTCGGATAAGTGTTAATCGGATAAGTTGTAATATGTATGTTGTATCTAGTTTATCTGTGTACTGAAGGAGTACTTATCGTTTCGTTAAGTACTTATCGTTTCGTTAAGTACTTATCGTTTCGTTAAGTACTTATCGTTTCGTTAGGTACTTATCGTTTCGTTAAGTACTTATCGTTTCGTTAAGTACTTATCGTTTCGTTAAGTTAAACTTGGTTTAAGTTAGTGACTTGGTATGATTTATGTACATTGATTTATATGTTCAATTCTTTGGTATGTAAATATCATACTACCAACCAACCAGACTACATTAAAACTACAAATATTTTAACATGAAATGTAACTTAAGTTGAAGTTCTACCCAAAAAGTAATACAAGTTCAGAATACATAAGCACAAGTCAAGTTCTATCCAAAAATCAATACACGATTACAATACAAACTAAGGTTCTGTAATTTGATGAAATAACCGGACCGCCATCTTTTGTCGAAAAAACTCCATTTCATTGGAAGTCACCTTCTCTACACCTAAACCAGCAGTCAAGTATTCCATGTGCATAAGCATAAATACACCACAATCCCCACTTTCTGCTGCTCTAGGGACTTCCCCATATTTGGCGACTGCATTTTTGGCTGGGTGTGGCATCCTTTTATATGTCAGTTTCTAGAAATTGAAATTAGGATACCGTTGTAGCTCAGCATCACTGGCTCCCATTGCATATATTCGTGGAAACATCTCACACAAAGGTCTCATGTATGGATCGAGATTCCTATAAATACTCGAGTCGCAGTCATAAACGTCAATGTGATTATCTTGTACACGAACGACGCACAGTACCCAATGCTTGTTTCCAATGTTCAAAGGCACGTAAATGTCGTCTACTAGTGGCCATTCTGGCATATGTCTATGGTCCGCTCCCCAGAAGTACTGAGCAAATACGTCTGCTATTGGAAATTTTTCAGGATCTTTTTTAAAGTTCGGGTACTCTCGCCTCATCATATCTGCTAATAAGCAATCCCCTATTGATACTTTACAATGTTTATATGTCTTGGGATATTGCTCAATCCTTTTGCGCAACAAGTGGCAGACTGCGTCGACTTCCTACAAAATGGGGGAAAAGGCTGCATATATCAAAAACCTTATTCATAAGTTAAAGAATTAATATGAAATGCAAGACTTACAGGATCTTTAAGCCATGTGCACTTTGTTAGAACTCTAACAAACAACTTCTTTCGTGCTTCGCAAGTAAACACAGTCTTTGTCTCATCATTGGTGGCTACATCTTTCAACCAATTCTGTAATTGAACCAACAACTCATCATCAAATTTTTGAAGGGGATTGATAGTTAATGGATCATTCGTCTTTGGCTGTTTTGACAAAGAAGGGTTGGTGTAGTCTTCATCTTTCTTTTGCTTCCTCACTCTTTTTTTGGGAACTACTCCTTTAGGTGGAGTGTTGTATAATTGGAAATCATCATCATCGTTCTCATCATTCCCATCCCTCGAATCCTTCCCATCCTTCCCATCGTTCTCATCCTTCCCATCCGTGGCATCCTTCTCAACCTTGACTTTCTTCTCAACCTTCCCAACCTTGAGTTTAACCTTCCCAACCTTGGCTTTCTTCTCAACCTTCTCAACCTTGACCTTATCCTTCTTTTTCTCAATTATTTCTTGCATCATATCGGAGAGCAACATCTCCCCACCATCCACCTTCACATCAGTCTCAATCTCCCCAACATGCACCTTCACCTTGACATCATTCTCAATCTCACCACCATCCACCTTGACATCATTCCCAATCTCACCACCATCCACCTTGACATCATTCCCAATCTCACCACCATCCACCTTCACATCAGTCTCAATCTCCCCACCATCCACCTTCACATTATTCTCATTCTCGTCCACCTTCACCACACTATCCTCCGCCTTCCTATCCTACAAAAATAGAATAACAGTGTGGTCAACGTTTACTTCCCGAAACATTAGACTTCGTTAATCAAAACTTATCTCAGTTTTATCCTCCACCTTCACACTCTCCTCCTCCACCTTCCCATCCTTCATCTCCATCTCATTCGTCATCATCTCCTCCACCTTCCCATCCTGCAAAAAGAAAACAACAGTGTGGTCAGCGTTTACTTCCCGAAACAACATTTGACTTCACTAAGTAAAACTTACCTCAGTTATATCCTCCACCTTCTCACTCTCCTCCTCCACCTTCCCATCTTTCATCTCCATGTCATTCGTCTTCATCTCCTCCACATTTCCTTCCTGCAAAAATAAAACAACAGTGTGGTCAGTTAAGAACAACAAAAGATAAGTACTTAACGAAGCGTTAAGTGCTTAATGAAGCGATAAGTATCTTCATTTTACCTCAGTCTTGGCCTTCTTTTCCAATTTGCTCTTCTTCTTCTTCTTCCTCTCCTCCTCCATACTATCTAATTTGACTATTAACGTGGCCATCCTTTGGTTGGATTTGGCTAATAACTGTTCGCACATACTAACAATCAACTTTTTCATATAAGCCTTGTGATTTGTTTGAGTTTCTTCGTAAGCTGTTTTCATCTCTTTGAGCTCCTCCTTCACCTCTTTGATGAGCTCCTCCTTCAGCGCTTTTACCTCCTCTTTCAGCTCTTCACATTTACATCCAACAGAAGATGTTGGAGGTAATCCAGGACTAGTAGCGGATGGGGGGCTAGGAATGTTGGCAGGACTAGATTCATAAGCAAGCTTCCTCTTCAGGTTTACTGCTTCTTTGAGATTAAGCGCAGCCTTTCTCTTCCGGGTGTTTGGTTTGGAAGTAGGTTCTTCATGTTCATCCTCAGGTTCACTTCCCTCCTCTTCATCATCATAATCCTCTTTCACTAACTTCCCTTCTGTAAATCCCTCAAAAAATTCATCAGTTGACTCATCTATTTGTTCAAAGTCCTCACCACTGTATAACCTCTTCTCCATGGAGGACTCTTCCATCTCAGTCAGATCCGTTGTCTCCAGGGCAGACTTTATCTCGATCAAGGTGTTCTTCCTGTTGGAATGATAGACTAACAACCTTGGGCGTAGAGGATCATTAAGCTCATTCTTTCTAGCAAATTTAGGAACAAAACCTTTGATGACCTCGTATGTCCACACTTGAAATACCAGTGCAAACCCATAAATGTTATAAGCAAAAGGAGCATAAGGATCAGTACTCTTTTTCTTCTTCTTATAATATTTGTGACTGAGATGTCTCATGTTCTTGTTCAAACCCTTGAGGGTGGCTCTAAAGGTCACCTTCCCCCAAGGAAATCGGAGGAAACTTTCCTCGTCTTCGACAATGTGGAGGATTTTTGCAAATACCACCCTCCTTGGGGCAAATCAGGCATACCAGCCCCATCTTCCAGGCATCTTCCTTATCTCTACATTTCAAAAAAGCAGTCTCCAACTCTTGCATTACTACACTCGTCTTCCCTTTAAAATATTTTACCAACAGAGGTGGACAACCTCGGCATTCTTCTTCGTTCACCTCAGGAAACCTTCCGAAGTTTAGGCCCGTCACCAAGGCGTACTCTTTCATACCAAACACAAGTTCTTGCCCATTGATATTGAAAGTTATCTCCTTGGAGGTTGAGGTTACCCTCCTAAGCAACATGTGATGTACAATAGTTCCTGAGAACTGCAACACTGGCGTAGAGACTATATATCTGAATTGGGTATTGTACACCTTCTCCACAAGATCCATTTCCTCAAACTTCATAACAATCTTCTTCAGGCAGAGGGCGCTTTTCCAAGAAATCCGTCCAGGGAAATCAGGAACGGTGGTTTCTGCCATCTACAAAAGGAACAACAACAAAAATGTAAGATCATATACATAGACCACATCAAACGTTAAGTACTTAACGAAACGATAAGTACTTAACGAAGCGTTAAGTACTTAACGAAGCGTTAAGTACTTAGCGAAGCGTTAAGTAATTCGCGAATCCCTAAACCAGAAACAATAACCAACAACCAGAAACAAACATGCAAATATAATTCAATAATCAATAACCAGAAACAAACATTAAACGCTAAACCTAACCAAATAAACTGAAACAGCCAAAACCCTAAAACTAAACATGCAAATATGAAAACCCATAACCAAAAAAAGACATGCAACAACCAAAAAAAAACTAACCTGAGATTTATGGGGAATCAATGATAGAGAGGGAGGACACGAGGGGGACGGGCAGATCGGCCTTGTCAATGTCTTCTTCAGTGAGACGGTTGTAGAGAGAGAGGAATCGAGAGGATAGAAGAGGGAAAATGGAAGAAATGAATGTCGAAATGTTTTATTTTTTAAAATATATGGTACGGCGCGTGCATATACGCGCGCCTCTTCGTCTTCCTACGCGCGCGTGCAGAAACGCTAAGTACTTAACGAAGCGTTAAGTACTTAGCAAAGCGTTAAGCACTTAACGAAACGTTAAGTACTTAACGCTTCGCTAAGTACATAACGCTTCGTTAAGTAACTAGCAGAAACGATATCATCTGCAAATATCATCACAGCCAAAAGAACAATCAATAAGATGAACAAACTAATAAACCAATATGAACAAATATGAACATATATGAACAAATATAACCCAATATGAACAAATATGATTCAATATGAACCAATATTAACCAATATCACCAAAAAGAACATATTTAGGGTTAGGGTTTCATTAAGAAATACAAATAAGAACATAAATCTGTTATATAAACATAGATTCGGGGATTAGGTTTCTTATCTTGTAGATTTAGTTCATAGTAGTCGCCGTCGCCGGAGTTTACGCCGCCGGCGACAAACTCAGGAGGAAAGAAAGCATGAGAGAGAAAGAAAATGAGAGAAATGAAAAATTTTGAGTATATATATCAATACTGTTTCACTTCGCGAAACGCGAACTCCTTTCGCGTTACGCGAAAAGGGTAAATTCGTCAAAAAAAAAATAAGTGGTCATCAGATCAAAAATTATTAAACATGACCACGGAGACAAATAGGCCTATTTTTAGGGTCATTTCGTCCAATTTCCCGATAGGACAGATCTATTTAGAAGTTTTGGTGGGCCCATCTCGAATGAATTTTTTTATTTATTTAGGGTAAAAATTTGAATTATTTCTAATTTTAAAAGTTTTTAATAAAATTTATTGTTTGTATATTTAATTATTAAAAAAAATACTAAAACTTAACTTTATCTTAAAAAAATTCGTTATTATTTTAAATCCACCTAACTTTTTTTTATCCACTCCAACCCTGAATTCTGAATAGTTTAATTATCATCAAATAGATAAATGTCAAATTTGATTTACAAATTAAAAATTGATTCTCTTTAATCTCCATATTTTTCTTTTGCATGAATAGTTATACCTATCAAAGGGGTTCATGCTGGTGTTATAATTCCTACATTTACAAGGTAGACTAATTTAATATTTAAAAAATATCTTGCTTTTCATTTGTTGCAGAATTTAATAATTTAATACGAACAACATATATGCATTAATGACACGGATAACAAAAATTATTGTAATTTGAAAGATGAAGATTATTTTACTAATTAAACATAATATTATTCCATTATAAAATTTTGGAATGAAAAAAAAAACTAATTAAACATAATAGACTTATGGGCTCATGGAAATTGCCTTGGCACAGATAACATGGAGAACACAAAATTTTTTGCAAGATAATATATTGTTTAATTTTCATTCTATTTATCCTTTTATTGTTTAACTTGTTTTTTTATAATGACTTTTTATTATTATTGTTTGACATGCTTTATGTGGTATTAATTTAATTTTTTTATAGTTTAAATTTTTATTTCATATATATTATTCTATTACAAACAAAATTATAATTTAGAAATGTGTAAGAATATATTTTTTTTGGATATATATAATCTAAAAAACTAACATAATCAGCATCCATGACCCACGATCTATTATGTGGCAGCAATGTGCCACAATGATGGTTCAATGTGCAAAATGCGAGAATGTTTATACAATTGTCTCCGTCACCATCACTTCATAATGACGACAAAATGCTGTCTAATTCAACATAAAAGACTAATGGACTCATAAAAATTATGGTGGCACATATAACATGAACGACACGAATTTCTGGCACAGATAACAAATTGTTTAATTTTCATGTCGATTTATCTTTTAATTATTTAACTTTCTTATTTTAATGAATTTTTATTATTATTGTTTGACATGTTTTATTTGGTATAAATTTGAATTTTTATTTCATATATAATTCTATTACAAACAAATATATAGTTTGGAAATGTGTAACAATATAATTATTTTTGGATATATATAATATCAAAAACAAACAAAATCAGCTTAAAAATATAAATTACAAAATAAAAATTATATTAAGGGAATTTCCTTTTCTTCTTTTAACTTCCAATAAATATGACTAATAGAACTATAATCCTATGTTGTATGTTAAGTGTGATCACACTTTGTAAAGAATCCCAAGTTAATTATTTCTTTTTGGTGTTATTGTTTATAATAATAAGTTATGGGAATAAGAATATTTTATTAAGGCTTATATTAAACTTTTATAATTTTACTCATAAGTATTATGAATAATCTGATAGATAAACTGATTTCAATCTCTATATTTCCTTAGCTCATGCTTAATACAATATTTTATGGTCTGTTTATAGAAGATGTCGTCGTTGCCAGAGAGATTCTTCGCAGATTGACTATTAAGCGTCTACTGTGAACCGGTAATAGTTAATTACATCAAAATGATCTATAAAAAAACTAATTCAACATAATAGACTAATGGGCTCATGGAAATTAGGTGGCACGGATAACATGGACGATACAAAATTCTGGCACAGATCGAGAATTGTTTAATTTTCATGACTTTTTATTATTATTGTTTGACATGTTTAATTTGGTATAAATTTGATCTTTTTATATTTTGAAATTTTATTACAAACAAATTATAGTTTGGAAATGTGTAACAATATAACTTTTTGGATATATATAATCTAAAAAAAACAAAATCAGCTTAAAAATATAAATTAAGAATTGAAAATTGTATTAAGGGAATTTCCTTTTCTTCTTTAATTTCAAATAAATTTGACTAATAGAACTACCCTATATAGATTTTTCCAAGCCCAAAACATTAGTGCTACTACATGTGGACTTATGCTCCTTTGAATTAGCATTCTTTACTAAATACAAGTTAAGAGATTGTTCAAATTGAATTTATTGAAATAAAAAAAATTTAATTAAAAAGATTTAATAAAAAAAATTAATTAAAAAGATTTAAATAAAAAAGATTTAATAAAAAAGATTTAATTAAAAAGATTGTGGGATGTTAATTTTGGATACATGTTGTAGTACTGCATACTAAAAATAGCTGTAATATTGAATTAGAATACTTGACCAGCACTCACTTTTAGAGTAGAATAATAACATCTAGAAAATTTATAACTTCTTATATTAGATTTAGACATTAATACATATCATCACTTTTCTAATTGCAATCTCAAATCTTTTATTTTCAAAAGGGCAATAATTAAGAACCTCGATCAAATCTGTTGGCTTCCTAGATCGATCAAATCTCATATAATTAATGTAAAGATGATAACATTATAAAAGATTTCACAACTAAGGCTATCATTTTATTTTAATATCTTTTAACCATTTAAAAACTATAATAATTTGAAAATTTATTTATTTTATCGATAAATAAACCACTAATTATTTCTAATCAATATAATATTTGTTTATAAGTTTTAGTTATCCAATAGTTACAAAAAAAAATACATTTTTCTATTGATATTATTTACAATTTTAATATCTTTAAGAAAAAATAATATTGTAGTTTATCAAAACTTATGGTATTAGTTCGTCAACGCTATTTAGTATTTAGTATTTAGCTCCCTCAACGTGATCAACTTAGTCATTATAATGTGAAGCACATATTCACTATCAGCAACAACATGAATGGAATGATAGTGTTATTCCCTTTGTTAGAGAGATTGATTATTTATGACATGAAGAATTTGAGGGAACTGGTGTCTCCTCTTCCAGCATTCCCTATTCTACGCAAGATTGTGATAAATAATTGTCCAAATCTCGGGAGCTTGCCGCCGCATCTAAAATCACTCAAACATCTAACTATTGGTGGTAAATGTTCTGATGAGTTGTTATTATAGCCTCTCAAATCTTAGTGGTCTCACTCATCTACATCTATATGGATTTGGAGGGAAGAAGTGTTTTATTTCCAGCTCCTCAGGAAATGTTTGATAATGAGATTCAATCATTAACTATTGAGGATAATAATGATGAAGCCCAAGGAGGATGGTCAACTTTACAATCACTTCTTGATCTGTATATTTATAGATGCAACAGTTTAAGTTGTTTGTTTGACGAGGGAATGATAATGCAACTCCCTTCTTTACAAACATTAGAGATTTTGGAATGCGAGAAATTAATATCTCTAACACAAAAGCATCGCAATCAAGGAGGAGGAGTAGGAAGAGAAAGAGGTGTCACAAACCTCAATTTTCTCACAGAATTGTACATTAAAGATTTCTCTGAGTTGGTGGTATCATTTGAGGAATATAGAAGCCTTGATATTAATTTTCTATTGAGATTGTATATCAGAGATTGTCCTAAGTTGTTATCATATGAAGAAGCAGACGATATTATCGCATTCCTAAGTTTCCTTTCAATAAGACTTGGCGATAACAACTTTGAGGTAGATATTCTATTGGAAAACCTAAACGAAAACAACGAAGAGCAGAGCATAGTGTCCATATAACATCATAATATTTGTTATATTTCTCTACATTGTGATGATTTTTAACTTTAAGATTTTGTAAACTGATGTTTGAGTTGTACTTTTGTTTCAATTATATATTTTTCTAATGTTATTTCGAGTTTCTTGAATTGGGGTTGTTATTTTTGTGCTACTTCAAAATATTGTCACAATTTCTTTATTATTTTAGCAAGAACTCTTTGGACCAGATAACTGATATTGTCTTTTTTGAAAATTGACAAACTTTTCATTTGTTCATGATAGATAGAGACTTATTCTTTGTATGGGAAACATAATCAATCACAGTCCAAATTGTATTGCCACAAATTAAAAAAAAAAAAAAGAAACAAAAACGTCACAAATAACGCCAACATCCATTCCATCAAAAGGTCCAAAGAGAGTTTTCTAAACTAATACATTGTTCTTATAGACAAACTAAATGTTTTTAATATCTTCAAGTTATAATAGGTTAACTTTCTCATATGAATTTGCACACAGTGAAGTTATTTAAAGTTGTTTTTTTTTTTTTTGATAAAAAACCTAACATTCATGAATTGTTGTTTTCTTTTTTGATTAGCACTTTTTCTGTTAATATTAACAAAATTTGAAACATAAATGTCGCTAAAAGATATGATTTTGTTATACAAATCGTGGCTAATATCAAAATAAATTGCAATTAATCTCTCTAACCAAAACTGCTAGACATAGGTAATACAAGCGTCACTATTAAGGAGAACAAACAATCGTGATTGAGGCAGAGTGTAAATGAACCGAGCCGCTCATGAATAGCTCGTGAGCCGCTCGGTCAAAGCTCGATTCGAGTTCGGTCAAAATTGAATTCGAGTCGAGCCGAGCTCGAACCAGCTCGTTTAAGATTCGAGCTGAATTCGAGCTTATGTAAGACTCGTTTGATGGCTTGTCGAACTTTTTCGAGCCTAATCATATAATTTGTTTTATTATATTTTTATATCTTGTTTTTCAAATTTCAAATCCTCATATAATTATTTGAATGGTTTAATTGTCCCTAGTCATCTACTGTTCAGATCTATCTACAATAATTGTATATCAAAAATTGGTTCTTTGTAGATTTTGATAGATGGAAGTAGCTAGGAAAAAAAATATACTATAAAATTTTAAATTTTGGAATACACTTTATATTAACAAAATATTCAACCCGACAATATTATTTTGGTAATCATTATATAAAAATATTATATTTATTTAATATAACATAAAATATATATGGAGTGAGAAATATTGTCGATATTATAGGTATATCAAAAATAACAATACCGCAATATATCAAGAATATCAATTTTTGAGTATACTAAAATTATTTGTGCGGTAAAGTGATGAGATTTTCAATATTTTGGTATATCAAGATATACCAAAATAATATTTATAAATTAAAAAATATATAATATAATACTTATAAGAAAATAAAATAGATTGATATTAATTTAATTACAAAATCATAATTTTTGAAAATCAAATCAAAATATAATTATACTGTAATATTATTTAATATATGTAATCTCAATGTATTATATTTTATAAGATATAAAACTATTTTTATTTTATTATAAAGTATTTTAATTTTTAAAATAAACATAATGGAGTCTAATATATTTTCAAGTTAATCTCAAATACAATACACAATTTGAAAGTATTCTTCTTGAGAAAACTCTCGACTTTCATTTGCATCTCACTCTACCGTCCACACAACACAATAATCTTTATTTTAATGAATTATGTTTGGATTTATGGTAGTCTATTTTTATTAATATGTAACTTATAAGGATTTGAAATATTTGTGTGGTGAATTGGTGATTGATGAATGGTGATTTATGTTTTTTTAATATAAAAAATTAATATATAAATATATTTAAATTCGAGCATTTTGATCCTTTAATTTTGAGCCGAACTCGAGCCTATGGTTATATGATTGAGCCGAGTTCGAACTTAATATTGAAAGATCGATCGAGCTCGAGCCGAGCCAATAAGAAATCAGTCGAGCTGAACTCGAGCCAGGACTAGTTCGAGCTCGACTCGGCTCGTTTACACCCTTAGATTGAAGTGCTTTATAAGCGCCGATAAATACAAAAACTTCATTGAATAACTATATGTTATCATAGTTGTTTTAACGACGCTACCGGTATATCCCAATAACGCGCTACATCTTCTAAATCCTAACCTATAACTCACATAGTCATCTATAACACAATTATCTCGCTTCTAACCTCACATAAGTTTTCCATATCTATAGATCTTCTTAGTTTTCCATGAGAATAGATTGATATAAAAAATGTTGCTCTCAAGGCCAAGGGTAGTGTATTCACTTCAAATGTCTTTAAGTGTTTCTTTGCCGCTAGTGTTTATCACATTTGGATGGAGCAGAACGCTAGAGATTTTTTTAGAGTTCGAAGCGACGTTGAGCTTATTTGGAGAGATATATTTTTCGATGGAAATGCAATCATTTGAACGTGGAGACCAATACTCATTTGCGAAAAAAATTGGTTAATATGTCAAAGATGGTGCATCCCCTATAAAAAAGTCACTCAATCTATTGATTTCAATGCGCTTTAAATTTCTATTGTTAGTGTAATTGGTTGTTTGTAATCCGTTATGTTTGTTATTTTCTAATTGTTGTCTACTTTCCGTCTAAATTAAGGTCAGGGCCGGCCCTGGTAAGGCAACCAATACAGTTGCAGTTGCATAGGCCCCCCACTTTTATAGGGCCCCATTTTTTTATATTTAATAATATTATATTATTAATATTATTTTTTCCTCTATTTTCTCCTTTAATATTAAATATATATTATAAAAATAATATTTTTATTTCCTTTTTAGTCTCGTATTATAATATATTAATTATTAATATTTTATTTTATTAATTAAAATTTATTTTTATTTTTTTTACTATTGTAGGAACCCAAAAATTTAAATTTGTATAGGGCCCCAAATTCTGGGGGCTTCTCAGGGTCGGCCCTGATTAAGGCAAATTAAGGCAAATGTTTGTTTTGCCTTAATCTTTAAACTCGTGTAGGTTTTTTTTTTCTTTTTTGGAGTTTTTTTAAATGTTATACACCTTTCAACAACTCTATAGAGCACAAAAGAAAACTCACTTCATGACACCTAAGGAAAGGAAGTGGATAAGACTAAATAAGGAAGGAGGTAGCGAGAGCAAAGATACTTTTAGGTTCTATCCTAGCTACTCTATAAATTAGAATTTCCTTCACTCCTGGAAGGGCCGGGCCTATCTGTTCTCTTTCTCTATCCTTACGCCAGGTCCGAGCATTGCTCATATATAGCACAGAGATGAAAGACTTGCTTAGCTTAACAAGAGCGAAGTCGTTTATAGCTATTTGCTCTAGATCCGTTGTCGGATAATGAGATTATCATTAAATGGCTATTCCGGATTCAAGTTTTGAGATAGGGGTATTTAACTGACTGAACCGCCTGTCTATCTTAGGAAGTCAACTAACTGTGAGACTTCCCTTTCTTTCAACGAATCCCAGGATAGTCAGTCTCTTTCGTATATGACTCGTTCACTCGTGTGAGTTTAGAAAGTCTCTTCCTTCAGGTCAGGGATTGAGCTAAGAAAGCAGTACTCTGTAGTCTAGCTTCTTTCACAACTAAGACGATTATACGATTTCCCGATGTGCATATAATCGTCTGAATCGAAAAATCGTCTTCTTCTAACTCTTCATACCATTCATCTCAGAAAGAAAGGAATAATAATTCATCCATTGAGTTCCCTGCCGGGGGCTTCCCCTTCGGGGGAGTTACACCGGGGAATACGAAAGCATTCAAGGACTTCACAGAAGGAAATCGACAGCAAGAATCGAAACCTATCGAAAGCAAGGTGGCGTGCTCCCCCACGGGAAGCACTAACCAATTCACAAAGAAAAAACCGAAGGAAAAACACATCGACAGCAAAACAGACACTAAAGATTTCCAGGACTATATAATAAGATAGCGGAAAATTGTCTTAACTTCATAGGGGTAATGAATGAGAAACTTCTTTATTTTTAATTAAATGATACTTTATCATTTAAAAAAAAACACAACCAAACCAAGAAATGAATCATCTTCTACACACAAATTATGTTTTTAGTTTACATAAATATCTCAACAAAAAACGTTTTAGTTTGAACTTTGAAGGGCATAACTATGGGGAAATGCTAGCCATTTCAAAAATAAATCAATTACATAACAAATTCTCAACTGTGAAAACCCTACCAAAAAAAATCAGTTAAATTCAAGTTATAAAAAAAGGTTTTATACATTGTAATTTAATTTCTCTACAAGAGTGTTGTCCATTGTTTGGAGTTTGGACCACTTGAAATGGGTCAGGGCAGATTTATGTTAGGGTTCGGTGACCGAATATTTTTTATTTTAGGGTTTAGGGACACAACTCATTAATTTTATTTTATTTTATAATTTAATTCATTATTTATTTATATAATTATTTAAAAAATGGATAAAATGTACTTTTATTCACTTTTTTTTATTCATAAATCTTTTCCAATATTTTCTTGAGCCCATCCAAATATTTTTTTAAGACGAGCTGAACTTAAATTCCTGGATTCATCCTTATACATGTTTGCAAAGACCATAGACTTGAGGGAAAACTACAAATAACTATTTTTTTTATTATAAAGTTCCTAAACTTTGTTTTCATATTCAGTTAGGCCCTTCAACTATTATTGTGAGTTAGAAAACTTTGGTTTAGAAAAAACAATCCACACAAAAAGGGGAGTGCTAGAGTCAAGTAGGAATGAAAGATGGTGATTGGATACTCATATATAGCTACGTTGTAAAATGTAAAACTCATATTTACAAAGTCATGAGTTTGAATCTTCAACTATTTTCATCATGTTGTTATGTAAGCTACAATTTTCATTATTTTTCCTTAGACACTAAGAAGTTTAAACAATTAATAAATAATGAAATGAATATATAATTGTGAAATGTTTTCTTTCTATGTGGAAATTAATGTTATGAAAAAAAGATGTCCCACTAATCGATGGTATTGTATACCTAATTATTAAATTTGAAAGTCAACAAAGGGGTGCTCTCCTAAATTCCTAATATGACAACAACAAAAAGAAGACTTGGTAAAATAGTATTGGACCTCCAATAGAATTTGAATATAAATTTAGTAGTTATTAAAACACAATATAAATAGTTATTAAATAGAATTAGTACCTAAAGAGTTTAATCAGTAAGTTGTTGATATTTGATTTGAAATAAAATTATAAGCCAATATTAATTTATACTTAATTCTTCATGTGATGTGAGAATAGATTAATTTATGCTAATATAAAAGAAATTTTGTTAACTTATAAGTTAAGATCTGTCAATAATTAATTCTCAGAAATTTCAAAACAAATTGTGGGTCATGCATGCTATGGTCCACACGGAAAGTGTGGTTCATTTTGTATGTGATTTATTTCAATTTATGTTCATTCATCTGATTATTCAAATATATGTGATTTAACATTTGTGATAAGTTTATTCATCTGATTTATTGAGAGAGTAATCAATTACCATCATGGTTGATGCAGCTCTAATCAACGGTTTGCTTTCAAACTTGGTACCTCTGATTAAGGATGAGTTCTCCTTGTTTTGGAGTTTTGAGAATGAGTTTCAAAAGCTATCGAGCACTCTATCTTCAATTACTGCCGTACTTGAGGATGCTGAGAGAAAGAATGTGCATGAGAAGGACAAACAAACGAAAGATTGGTTGCGGAATCTCAAATATGTAGCATACGAGGTTCGAGACATCATGGATGAGTGCACCTTTGAAGATCTTCGTCTTCAAGTCAAAAGTCTTAATGCCTCCTCTTCAACCTGGATCCAGGTAACCAACTAATTTATCACCCATCCTTTTAGCAACACTTGGTCGCGTCGTGAAATTGGTTTCAAAATTAAGGATGTTCAAGAGAAACTTGATCAAATTTATTTAGAGAGCACAAAGTTACATTTTCAAACCATGTCTCTTTCTAGTAGTAAAGTATATGGGAGAGATAAGGAGAAGAAAGAGATTAGTGATGAGAATGAATGGTGCAGAATAAGGTTGAGTTATTATGATCTCCCTTATCATTTGAGAAGATGCTTTGCTTATTGTTCTATATTTCCTAAGAATACTAAAATTGAAAAAAAAAATTTGATCCAAATGTGGATGGCCCACGATTTAATTCCTACAACTGAAAATCAAGAGCTAGAAGATTCTGGAAATACAATTTGGAATGAGTTGTGTTGGAGATCATTTTTTCAAGACCAAACAGAGACAACATGTAAGATGCATGACCTTATGCACGATCTTGCTCAATATGTGATGGAAGGTGAAAGCCATATCATAGGTGCTAAGAGTTCAAGTTATGTTTCTGAACTAGAAATTCGTCACATAACAGTAATGGTTAATAAAAAAATGGAAAAAGCACCGTTTCGTTATCCTGACAAAATAGGTTGCGATAAAAGCTTGCAATCAATAATACTATATCACACAAACTTTCATAGTTTGAATGTCTTGCACGAGATTTTTAGTGACTTGAAGAAATACCTATCTTTACGTGTCCTTCAAGTAGACCCCAATGTCGCTAATATTGCTCTACGTTACGTGGGATATCTAAAACATCTTAGATACCTAGACCTTTCCTTTAGTAGGATAGCAACGTTACCTGATAATATTTGTGATCTCTTGAACTTACAGACTCTGAACCTCACTTGGTGTAGCAACTTAAAAAGTTTGCCTAGAAATACAAAAGACTTAATTAACCTGCGACATTTTTATTTGGAGGGGTGCAATGAGTTACAATACATGCCTCGTGGGATGGGGCAATTGAAACGCCTCAAGACATTAAACTTGTTTGTGATAGGAAATGAAATGGATCATTGCCAACTAGATGAATTAAAAGAATTGGATATCAAAGGATCTTTGGGAATTATGAATCTTGAAAGAGTTAATGATACATCTATTGCAAAATGGGGGATAATTTTTGCTGTTAAAAGGTTAAATATCAATAGGTTGGAGTTAAAATGGACTTATGAGCGTGATACTTATGAGATGAAGAAAAGACATGAGGAAATGGGTGAAGCTCTTGACGTGCCGACGACGAGTCTTAAGGCGTTGAGAATATGGAATTACAAAGGTGTGAATGTCCCCAAACTAGTAGGAAAGTCAGCTGGTTCTCTAACACACCTTGAGCTGTTCAGTTTGGGAAATGTGAAGCACATATTCCCCATCAACAACAACATGAACACTGATGATAGTAGTGATGACAATGGAATGGTAGTATTCCCTTTGTTAGAGAGATTGGAGATTCGTCACATGAGGAATATGACAGAATTGGATTCTCCAAACTGTTGCAGTATCACTAAAGCATTCCCTAATCTATGCGAGATTGAGATATTTTATTGCCCAAAACTACATACATTGCCACATTTTGAATCACTCAAAATACTAACTATTGAAGGTTATTGTTCTGATGAACTGTTATATAGCATCTCAAATCTCAGTGGTCTCACACATCTGAATCTTCATACATCGAATAGAATTGTTTTATTTAATGAAGCACAAGGAAGAAGATTAACTTTCCAATCTCTTCGACATATGAAGATTATGTGGCCCTTCATGTTAAGTTGTTTGGTTGATGAGGGAGTGGTAATGCAACTCCCTTCTCTGCAAACCTTACGCATTTCAGATTGTAAGGAATTAGTGTCTCTTGGAGGAAAACCGAGTAGAGGTGTCATGAACCTCAACTCTCTCACAAATTTGCATATTGAGGATTGCCCCGAGTTGACGATATCAGTGGATGAATTTGGAAGCCTCAATATAGATTCACTTCAGAGCTTGTATATCAGGAATTGTCCTAAGTTGCTGTTCTCAGAAGAAGCAGACGATGTTATCGCACTTTTACGTTCCCTTCGAGCAAGACTTGGTCATAGAAACTTCCATGTAGATATCCTATTGCAAGAGGAAGAGGAAGGGATTGCAGAAAAGGTAAATACAGAATTATATACTTCTTACACTTCCATTTCATCTCTGTAGATTAAGTTTTATTAATAATGTTTTCTGTATTTGTTTTCAGGTATGAATATTTGATAAACGAATTAATTTCAATTTTAGCTTGTTTTGTATTTGTTTTTACATATATAAAGCAACATAATTGTTCCATTGATTGAATAAAATATGTATCGTCCACAATTATTTATATATTTGTATCTGGGTCACATGATGATACATTCACAATTAGAATTAAATTTATGTTTGTTTCTTTAAAATTGTATTGTTGTTTATTCAAAATCAAATAATAATTAAAAATATGATTATATAATTATAATACCCTTATATTTTCTAGCTATTTTTCTTCTATTATCAATAAAGTTTTCAGCAATTATATAATTATGTGTAGGCATGTCACATGTTCTCTGCAATTAAAAGAGGCAATGTACATAGTTGACCTCTGCCTCTTATACTCAACATTCATTAAATCAAAGAATTATAATTAGAATTGATATTGTAAAAATTATAGAATGACAATTCAATTATAATTCCTATATTTGAAAAAAAAAAAATATATATATATATAATAAAAATAATTTGAATATATATTATCTATATTATTACAAAATTAGTTTGACACAATTTACTATAATAGTATAAGTGTCAAATTAAAATTATTTAAGATTTTGATTCTCATTAAAAAAAAAAAAAAAAAGGAAGATTGAGTTATTATGATTTCACTTTATCACTTGATAAGAAGTTTGATTAGGTACTATAATTCCTAATGATACTTTTATTTTTGAAAGATAAAACCATTTTAATAACACGGTGTCTTAAAGATCGAATATTGAAATTGATTATACGGTCAGTCATCCGAAAAATATTTGGTCAGAAAAACGTTATACTAGACTATATGGGTCAGTCATCCGAAAATTTGGATTCATTTCTCACATCACGTAATTCATTAAATCTTGGATTTAAAATGTTTTATACATTACAATTTTTTTATTATACAATTATTATTTTCACCCATGAAGGTTTATTGTGATAAGACCATTAATGTTTTTCCACACCAAAAAGAAGAGCTAGAGTTCATTTATTTTCACCCTTAAATGTCCGTCATCCGTGCTTAATTCTCATTACCAGCCTATCTAAAGCGACCCTAAAATGTTACCATTGCAAGTTCAACAACATTTGTTTAGTCAACGTCAGTAAATTCTTTTTTTTACAATCAACCAAGTTTTTAAAACTTGTTGTATTGCATAAGAAAATAGAGAAATGATAAACTTAATGAAAAAATTAGCGAAAGCGAGTCCACGAATCCGACGTGACTGGTTAAGTTGTCCCAAGGTCCTGAAAACTCTCATTTCGGGACCTGAAATGACCGTTTTGGGATCCGAAATCACCGTTTTTGGCCCCCGAAATGACCGTTTTGAGTCCCGAAAAGAGCTTTTCGGGACATTTTTAATCTTCTTCCTCCTACCCACGTACGTTTCGGTACCGAAATAAACGTTTCGAATATTTTTAAAAGTTTCTCTTCTACCCACATGGTATGCCACGTTGATTCGTTGACATGTTTTTTCTAATTTTTTAGATAAATTTTTCATTTTTCTAAAAATTATTCACTATATTATTATGCAGTTTTGAGTAATAAGTCCGAAAGCTTATAATTATATAAATTATAAGAGATAAGCCCAACTAGCCCCTAATCTGGACAGACCCAATTACTTTATTACCCATTCCCAAAAAATAAAAATAAACAATTAGGCCCAACATCTGTAACCCTAATTACTCTTTCTTTTTTTTTTATCAATCATGCTTCTTGTTATTTTTCTTGTTCTTCAATTTGGTTAATTGTTCTTCCCTGATTTCGTTTTCTTTTTGCATTGTTCAGTTGGTAGAAAAATGGTGCAATTACCGGATGAGATTCTAGAAAAGATTCTTTGTCGATTATCTGTTAAAGATCTGTTCCGTTTCAAATGTGTATCTAAATCTTGGTTTACCCTAATCAGTAGCCCCTATTTTGTCAAATTGCACCTGAACCGATCAGTTCAAACCAAGAGCAACCTTAGCCTCTTCTTGAGGGATTACCATCTTTTTAGAGTTGATTTTAATTCACTCGAAGACTTCAAAGAAGAGGGCTTTCTTCGACCGGTGGAGATTGATTACTTAGCATCGAGGTATCCATATTATGAAATTTCGATTTGTGGTTCTTGTGATGGCTTGCTTTGCATGTCAATACATGATATTATGAAAAATGTATTTTTATGGAATCCATCAACAAAAAAGTCTATACAACTTCCTCTTCCTCCTCCTGTATCTACTGCTGTATCTACTGCTGACAAATTAAACTCGTTTGTTTATCGATTTGGTTACGACAACACCAATAATGATTATAAGGTGGTGAAACTTATGTTTTTTAAAATAAGAGAAAGCATTGAAGATTATGAGATTAAGGTTTATAGTTTGAAATCTAATTCCTGGCATATTCCAAAGAAGTTTCCTTATTGTCCTAAGTTGAAGAGCATTGGAGATTCCATAACATGTGGAGCTATGCACTGGATCTCAAAAGTGGGATCGGAAAAGAAAAGATCAATTGTTGCCTTTGATCTTGGGACAGAGATATACAGAGTAATTTCACTGCCCGAGTTAAGTGATTCTTATTACTATTTATATTTGGATAATTTAGAAGGATGTCTTTCGGCAACTTGTAGTTACCACTCATCGAATGTGGATATATTTTTGCTTAAAGAATATGGTGGGAAGAATGAACATTGGTCGAAATTGATTACAATTTCACAACCATTAATATCTATCGGGTCCTTTTACACTGTGAAAGCTATTGCTTATTCAAAATGTGGTAAGAAAGTACTGTTTTTGATGGATTATGAGAGACTTATTTGGTATAATTTAGAAGATAAATCAGATGAGGAAATTATGTTTCTTGGTATAGAAGACTTAGATGAAGTATACACTTGCATGGAAAGTATTGTCTCTCTTGATGTTCCAGAAGCTGTACCAGCTAACCCAAATTTAATATAAATTGTGAAATTTGAAATGGGTTTTTCTTAATTCTTCAAATTTTGGGTTTTGCATTAACAATTTCATATCAAAGTTGTTCAAGTTGCGAACTTTTGCATTAGTATTTATTTTATGTTTCTTTTCTTCTTAATTTCTTGTTCAAGCTAAGATTGTTCCTCATATCACATAGTTTTATGTACTTGATTTTGTTGGCCTGATCATGAATATATTTTCATATGACATCTCTTATTCATCAACAAGGATTAGTTCAATAAGAAAGATTATAGTGACATTTTGTTTTGTTCAAATCATAACAACACACTTAACCATTCATTTAAACTTAAGACTCAATAAAAATGTTTAAGATTTTGATTCTCATAAAAAGATGTTGATTTTGGGTTGAACCGGTGTTTGAGCTGTTTTTGGTCCGGTTTAATTAATTATAAAAACCGGGTCATTCATTTTATGTTGTTATATAAGAGGATAGGTGGTTAAGTCTTTGGGTATTCTGTTTTTCTTTTCTTTAGTGATATTACTTTTTTTGAGAGATTTTGGTGAAGAATTCTTGCAAAGAAAGGTGTGTAGTAAAGGAAAGATAATGTGTGAGTGATTGTAATCTGATATATTTTTTTCTATAGTAGAATCAAGCTCCAAGCTGAGCTTGACGGAGACGTAGGTCTGATTTGGGCTGAACTCCGATTTGGGCTGAACTCCGATATCAAATCTTGTGTCTTCTTCTTATTCGTCTTGTCTAATGTTTTTGGATTTCGTCAAATCTTGGAGAGTATTTCTCAACAAAAGAAAACTAGAAAATTAGAAGGTTGAGTTATTATGAATCTATGATCTCACTCTATCTCTTGATAAGAAGTTTGATTAGATGCTAGCATTTTCAATGACACTTTTTATTTTTATTTTTGAAAGTATTTTAATAACATGGTATCTCGAAGATTAATATTGAAATTGAAAGAAAATAAATTGATCTGTAGTGCATAAGTGCATTGCTCATGGTTTAATTACTAAAAATGATGAAGACCAAGAAGTAGAAAATGCTGTGAAAATGCACAACTTAGAATGAGTTGTCTTGAAGACAATTCTTTCAATATCACAATAAGATTTATTAATTATTATTGAGAATTCAAACTTTTATTTATTATTAATATTATTATTATAAGTCTTGGATTTCAAATGATACATTTTAATTTAACTTTTCTACACAAATGTTGTTCACAATCTTGTCAACGCGCATGTAATTGTATTGAATTTCGGATATCAAATGTTTTATACACTATAATTTTTTTATTATTCAAGTTTCTAAATATTTTGTACTATTATTATTCAGTTAGGCCCTTAAAATTTTATAGATCAACCGTGCATAATTCTCATTATCAGCAACATTTGTTTAGTCAACGGTCAGTAAGTATTTTTTATTTTTTTTACAATCAAAAAGTAAAACTTGTTGTAATGCATTCAAATATATTCACTATTATAGTAGTATGAAAGATAAGCCCAACTAGCCCCTAATTTGGACAGACCCAATTACCTTATTACCCAATCTCAAAAAATAAAAATAAAAAACAATTAGGCCCAACATCTGTAACCCTAATTACTTCTTCTTCTTTTTTTCAATTCTTCCCATTCCCAACCTTCGTTCTTCAATTTGGTTAATTGTTCTTCCCTGATTTCATTTTTTTCTTGCATTGTTCAGTCTGTAAAAGATGGTGCAATTACCGGATGAGATTTTAGAAAAGATTCTTTGTCGATTGTCCGTTAAGGATCTGTTCCGTTTCAAATGTGTATGTAAATCCTGGCTTGCCTTAATCAGTAGTCCCTATTTTGTCAAATTGCATTTGAACCGATCAGTTCAATCCAAGAGCAACCTTAGCCTCTTCCTGAGTGATTACAATCTCTTTAGGGTTGATTTTAATTCCCTTGAAGACTTCGAAGACGAGGGCTTTGTTCGACCGGTGGAGATTGATTACTTAATATCGAGGTATCCATATTATGACATTTTGAGGTATCCATATTATGGCATTTCGATTTGCGGTTCTTGTGATGGATTGCTTTGCATTACAATACACGGTATAATGAAAAATGTCTTCTTATGGAATCCATCAACAAAAAAGTCTATACAACTTCCTCTTCCTGTATCTACTAGTGACAATTTAAACTCATGGGTTTATCGATTTGGTTACGACAACACCAATAATGATTACAAGGTGGTGAAACTTATGTTTTTTAGAGTAAGAAAAGGCATTAAAGATTATGAAATTAAAGTTTATAGTTTGAAATCAAATTCCTGGCATAGTCCAAAGAAGTTTTCTTACCATCCGAAGTTGAAGAGCATTGGAGACTCCATAATATGTGGAGCTATGCACTGGATCTCAAAAGTGGGATCAGGAAAGAAAAGATCGATTGTTGCCTTTGATCTTGGGACAGAGATATACAGAGTAATTTCACTGCCTAAGTTAAGTGATTCTTATTACTATTTATATTTGAATAATTTAGAAGGATGTCTTTCGGCAACTTGTCGTTACCACTACTCATCATCGAATGTGGATATATTTTTGCTTAAGGAATATGGTGGGAAAAATGAACATTGGTCGAAATTGATTACAATTTCACAACCATTAATATCTTTAGGGTCCTTTTACGATGGGTCCTTTAACACTGTGAAAGCTATTGCTTATTCAAAATGTGGTAAGAAATTACTGTTTTTGATAGATTATGAGAGACTTATTTGGTATAATTTAGAAGATAAATCAGATGAGGAAATTATGTTTCTTGGTATAGAAGAATTAAATGAAGTATACACTTGCATGGAAAGTATTGTCCCTCTTGATGTTCCAGAAGCTATACCTGAGGCTGTACCAGAAGCTGTACCAGGCAACCCAATTCTAATATAGATTGTGAAATTTGAAATGGGTTTTTCTTAATTTTTCAGATTTCGGGTTTTGCACGAACAATTTCATATCAAAGTGGTTCAAGTTGCAAACTTTTGCATTAGTTTATTTTATGTTTCTTTTCTTCTTAATTTCTTGTTCAATCTAAGATTGTTTCTCATATCACCTATTTTTATGTACTTGATTTTGTTGGTTTCATATGACATCTCTTATTCATCAACAAGGATTAGTTTAATAAGAAAGATTATAGTGACATTTTGTTCAAATCATAACAACACACTTAGCCATTTATTTAAACTTAAGACTTAATCTGTAGTTTTTCATTTTGTTCAAATATGTATTAATGATTTATTTTCTTTGTTAATTATGTCGCTCTGTCTTTGTTGTGATTTTTAAGCCTTATGACATTGACGGATGTGTGTTTGATCCATATTTGGCTAAGTAGTTTTTCAGTTTTTGTAGCTTTCTTGTTTTTTTTTTTTTCCTTTTTGGTTTCGGTTATTTCAGTCTAATTAATTTTATCAAAAACTTTTTCGATGTTACAATTTTTATTTTTCTTAGATTTGTACATGATTATTCCAATGTTTTGTGACATTATTCCGATGTTATAATTTTTTAAGACCTTATTTTGTGACAAGTGTTGGTTTCTATCTGGAATTGATCCATATTCTGCTAAGTAGTTTTTATATTTTAGTAGCTCTTCTTATTTTTGTCCTTTATGGTTTCGGTTATTTCAGTCCAAGTAATTTCACCATCGAGGAAAATGTAAAAACTTCTCGGATGTTACAATTTTTCTTTTTCTTAGATTTGTATATGATTATTCTAATGTTACAAATTTTCTTCACTATAATTATCCAACGTTGCAAAAAAAATTATTTTTTTTGTTATAATTAAAATTATATATATATATAGGAGTGCAATTCATTGTAATATCAAACATTTCAAATCATTTTAGATCTATCAAAACAGAGCTTTTAGATCTATCAAATAATTTACTTCTTCATAGTTGCTATATTTGTCTACATTGTGATGATTTTTAACTTTAAGGTTTGTAAAAACTGATGTTTGAATTTTAGCTTTGTTTCAATTAATATATGTTTATGATGGTATTACTATTTATATTTGGATAATTTAGAAGGATGTCTTTCGGCAACTTTCGTTACCACTCATTGAATGTGGATATATTTTTGCTTAAGGAATATGGTGGGAAGAATAAACATTGGTCGAAATTGATTACAATTTCACAACCAATAATATCTATCTGGTCATTTTACCCTGTGAAAGCTATTACTTATTCAAAATGGGGTAAGAAAGTACTCTTTTTGATGGATAATTTGTTTGGTATAATTTTGAACAGAAATCATATGAAGAAATTGAGTTTCTTGGTATTTGTCTTGATGTATACACTTGTATGGAAAGTATCGTCTCTCTTGATGTTCCAAGAAGAAGAATAAATTAATCTGAGTATTGTTAAATTTGAAATGGGTTTTTCTTAATTCTCCAGATTTTTTGTTTTGCATGAACAATTTCATATCAAAGTGGTTCAAGTTTGAACGCATTAATATTTAACTTTTAAGGTTTGTTTCAATTATATATGTTTTTGATGGTACTAAATTTCTTGAATTGTGGTTGTTATTTTTTGTGCTGCTTCAAAATATGTCACAATTTATTTATTGTTTTAGCGAGAACTCTTTGGACTAAATAACTAATTATTTGAAAATTGATAAATTTTTCATTTGTTCACGATAGATGATATGTACGGGAAACATAATGGATCTATTACCGTCCAAGTTGTGACATAAATTGCCACAAATTAAAATAAAAACACACAAACGACAACATCCATTCCATCAAAACGTCCAAAAGAGATATTTCTAAACTATATTAATTGTTTGTTTATACACTGATCTTATAGACAAACTAAATGTTTCGTATATGAATTTGTATACAGTGAAATTATTTAAAGTTGTTCATTAAATAAAACGTAATAATTATTTTCTTTTATATTCTTTATTGTTTTAAATTAAAAAAAAAGTTAACTCATTCAAATTATAAATTAAATATTTCACTACAAAAATAAATTTTAAATTAAATAAATAATTTTCATAGCATTTATTCATATTGCTATCATAAGTTTCTACAAGAATATTGTTGTACATTGTTTTGACAACTTGGCATATGGTTACATTGCCTCCCGGGAAAATTACAAATAATTATTTTTTTTAAACTTTGTTTTCATATTCAGTTATGTTTGTTTTTAAAATAACTAAAACAAAATTAAACATCATTTTACTCCTCTCTTATCTATCACATCACTCAAATCATTAACTAAAATATTTTTTATTTTAAATTATTAATTTTTATTTTATTTATATATATTAATATCATTTAATTTTTTTTATAAAAAATAATCATCACTTTTTCAAAATCATCGACCATCATTTTTTTCTCATTCGTTTTTTTTAAGAATCCAATCCGAACAAGTTCCAAAAAACTTTTGTTTAGAAAAAAAAAAATTCAGCACAAAAAGGAAATACTAAATTCAAGTAGGAATGAAATACGAGACTCGTATCTAGGCGGTAAAATGTAAAACTAATATATTATATATATATATAGTCATGAAGTACTAAATTTTCAACTATTTTTCTACGAAGTTGTCTTGTAAGCTATAATTTTTCATTATTTTTCCTTATCTATATGAAGGTGGAATAATTAATTAAAAAAATGAATGTGAATATATAATTGTGAAAGATTTTCTTTATATGAAATAAGTTATTTAAGATTATTACATATAAGAGAAGTGATAGAGAGAGAATTTGGGGAGGGAATGAGAGAGGGAACGATGTGTCATCACCTCATTAGTTGGGAAAATAGAAAAATGGAAGGAAAGAGAGAGAAATTATTTGATTTTTTCAGCCAGCCACATCATTCCCTCTCATATTCCTTCACCCAAATTCCTTTTCCCAATCATTTCTCTACATATAATTAGGTTTATTTCCTGACTATTTTAAGTCCCATAATGGTTGTCTTAAGCTCAAATGTTTGCCTAGAAATACTAAAATGTGATTAACTTACCTCTTTATTTGCAGGATTGTATAAGATTAGAATAATATAGACCCGATGGAATGGGGCAATTGAAATATGAACTTAAGCATTTTTGTAATAAACAAGAAAATAGATAACTGACAACTAGTTTAATTGAAATAATTAGACTTAAGAGGATCTTCTAAAAATTAATTAACAACATTGAAAGAGTCGTGATGCTTATATTGCAGATGGGAGGATAATTTTGCTGCTAAAAGTTCAAATAGCAATCACTTGGAGTTAAAAGGAGAGATGGTCTTATTATTATTATTAATATCGATTTTAATTCAGTGTTACAAATATGTTAACTGGTTCGGTTAAGTTCGTTTTTACTTATTATTTTACAAACCGATTAATCGATCTATATTGGTGTCGGTTTTACCGGTTCTGATTCTACTGGTTTCGATCAGTTAATTTAATTTAATTTAATTTGTTTGAGAGAAATCGTAAAACCTTCAACAATCTCAAACAATTTTTGTAGATCATTCACAATACTATTATCTTAACATTATACGAGGTTTGATGTGGAAAACTGATAGATTTAGTCGGAGAGTTCATTACCCTTTTCGAAGATCTCTACACACTTTAATTTTGTAATATTTGTATGACTTTTCTTCATAATATTATTGCATAAATCATTTTAAAAATAAAATAAAATATTTAATAGAATTATTTTAAAAATAAAAAGTCAATTAATTATAATATTGTATTTTAAATTATTAATATATATACTTTTAAATAATTTAATATAAATAATATAATTATATTTATATACTTATTCTTTTTTTTCCTTTTTTATTTTGTATAACATGCAACAATGTAATACTTTTTAAAACTAAATAATTATGAAAATTTAGTATAAATCCAGATTAAAATAAATTTAATAATATTATTTTTATTTAATATTATTTAATATTATAATTTATAAAATTTAAATTATTATTATATATTTATTAATTAATGTATTAATAATAATTAAATTTATAAAGTTAATTAATTTTAAATATTTAAAAATTAATATTTTTTTTTTGGAAAATATTTATTATATATTAAAAATAATAATTATGGTTTAAGCACAATTTAAAAATTAATATTATAATAAAATTGTAATAGTTTTAAATTAAATAATTAGAGATAAATAAAATAATTATTACTCATACTAGTTGTCTATGTTTAGTGTGTACTTGTTTGTAACTTAATTATTAGTTCATATTTTTTTAGGCACGGACATTAATTTCGAATGAACTTTTATTCTCTTCGGCTACTGATTGTAAAACATGTGATAATAAATGGTTAAGGAGGTTTTTTTTATGTGCTGACTTGGTTTTAATTGTTTTTCTAAAATAAATATATTATTTTTAAAATAACATATTTATTTATTTTATTAAAGATAATAATCATTTAATTAGTTAATTATTATAGGAAGTTATGTTCAAATTATTTTAATTTTATTAGTTTTTATATAAATATTTTCAAAATAATTTATTGACACAAAATAATTTAAATATTATAAATTTGGGACAAAAAATAATGTATATTTAGTTTATCAGGATTGTCTATTTTTTATCTTCAATTTTTTAAAATAGACCTGAATGTGTCCATTTTCCAAAATATTTATAGTTAGTTTTAATATAAAATATTTATTTATTTGTATTAAATATAGTAATTATTGAATTAGTTCATTATTATAGAAATTATGTTCAAAATTAATTAATTATTTTAATTTAATTAGTCTTATATAAATATTTTTAAATAATTTGTTAACACATAATTATTTAATTGTTATAAATTGTAAAAAAAAAAAATTAATGTCTAAATAATTTATTAAACTTATCTGTTTTTATTTTAAAAAAAATTAAATACAACTTGTATATAAATATATATATTGCACTTTCTCTCTATCCGACACTTCTGGATTAATAATTATTAAAAAAATAAATATTTGTTATTTACTTTGTGTATTGAAACCTTTAACATATGTGTCCAAACAAACCTATATATATTGTGGTAAAAAAAATCTAAAATCTTACTTTAACCATACTTTTCAAAACTAATTATTTATTAATTTAATATGAATGGAGATTAAAATAAATATTATATAATTACAATATATATTATTATAATTTTATAAAAGTTAAATTATTATTATTATATATTAATTAATTAATGTATTAATAATAATTAAAATTATTAAAATTAAAATATTAAAAAATAAATATTATAATAAAACTATAATTCATTTTAATTTATAAATTAAAATTAAATAATTAAAAATAATTAATATATTTTCGTATCTGTTCACATTGTGTTCATGTTGCATTGTAAATAGATTTCATATTTGCTTCATGTTTTCTCATACAGTATTAAGACAAAATTTATGTAATGTTTATTTGAAAAACAAAGAAGAGGGCAGGGTGGAGTGGCAATGAGGAACAGATGATCAGGACTTAAGAGGGTAAAGTAAAATTTATGCACATACAGATAAATAGAGCTTCTTCTATGTGATCAATTAATGTAGTTTCCCTATTATCACTTTCTTAATAATAATTAAAATTATTAAAATTTAAATATTTAAAAATTAATATTATAAGAAAACTATAATTCAATTCAATATATAATTAAATTAAATAAATAAACTAATTAATATTCGTTTTGCTCGTGTCTATATCGTGTTGTGACCAATTTTCCATATTGTTTTTCTATTTGTTAGTACTTACTACTACCATTTTAAGAAAAGCATGTAAGAATGTTTATTTAGATAACTAATTTTGCTACCTATTTCAAAATAAATATGTGCATATAATATGGGTTATAAGTTTCCAATTTCAAGGAAAATTGACTTATATAGACTATACACATAAAAAATAAATAAAGCTATATTCATGTATATGTTATTATCATTTCTCTATTTAATTTTTTCTTTAACACAACCAAACTTTATATTCTAAAACAAGAAGAAATAAACATAAAACAATTTCAAACTGCAATCAAGAAGTAAGTGATCAAAGTATCTTTACCCGAATCAAAACTCTTATAGAACCAAACTTTGAGTAGTTGCAGGTTTGAAATCCAAACCACGAGTCCCATCCGACTCCGATTCTGATCCCTTAGGTGTCTCGGCTAAGTGAACTTTCGCGAAATCATCCACCATTTTCCTCCTCTCCTCGTCTTCCGCCTTCCCAACTTTCTCCTTCGTGTGCTGTCCAATTTCCTCCGCCGCTTGTGCAACTCTACTAAATGCCCCCGCCACCCATGTCGCTCCAGTCATCACATACCTAATTAGTTGTAGTTAATTCAATACAATAATAATGACTCTCCTATAATTTTCAAGAATAAACCTAATATTATGATTTAAAATCTGTAAGGGGCTAATTTTTTTTGGCTATTTTCTTTTAGTGACGGAGAAGTGATTAATAACGACAATATTTCTCGTCGCTATTGCCCTCCTTTATACAAAATGTTTTGGACCAGGTTACAGTTACATACCTGTTCTTCATAATCGCTGATCCAGCGCTACTCACAGTCTGCTCAGCCACTGCGAATGCAGTTTTCGCTTTCTCCGAAACCAAAAGTTTCTGATCCACCTCTCGAACTTTCTCATTCACAACGGCCGTTCCCATGCATATTTTCTCGCTCAGACCGATTCTCTTGTCTAAAGATACAACGGTTGCAGAGGCAGTGGAAGTTAGTTGGAGCTTTTCGTCAAAAGATTTCGCTTTGTTGGCGGCGTCTTTTCCTAAGATGTAACCTTTGGCTAGCATTGTTGTTACTACGTCCTCTGCTTTATATAATGCGGAGTTCTCACTGTCCTCAGTTTTCTGCAGGATTTAAAAAAAGTAAAAATAAAGTCATGAATGTGATTTTTCTCTTTTTAACTGTTGAGTGCGACGAAGTGATTCACCGGAGGTGTTGGTGGTATAGCAGCTGGCGGAAGTTGGTAATCGGGATCTAGAGTTACTGTGACGGATTGATCGACAATTGTTGCTCCCTAGAAAGTATTAAACATGATATTAAAGATTATTTACAATTGTCTTCTAACAACTTCTCAAGTGTAATGTTTATCTAGGATTTTACTGAATAGAAAACAAAAGGAGAGAATTACCGAAAGTAAGACAGCAGTTTCTGCACCTTGTGAGTCCTTGAAAGTAACATATGCGGTTTGGGACCGCTCAGTGTCACTAAACATATAAAAAAGATAGAAATTTATATAAAAATTCATTAGTAAAAAAATGAAAAGAACTAAACAAAAACCAATCATGAAACCTTTTGAATTCCACATATTCAATATCCCCAGAAAAAGAAAAGAACTCTTGAATGTCTTGTAGAGTTGCACCTAAAGAAACATTGTCCACTTTGGTTGTTCTAATCTGCAGTGGCCAAGCAATAATAGAACATGATGTTATGATTCCATGACAGAATATCTGAAAAGTTTTAGAAATTTTCAGATACCATCATTTTTGTTTTCAGTTTTTATAACTGAATCCAGAAATTTACAAGTTGTTTCTTATCTGAATCGGGTTACAGAAACATAAATTATAAGTTTTTCCAAATGGGGAATGACTGTTTCAAATACTGAGACATATAAGATATGTTTTCAGGATATGAAATCAGTCTTCCATAAGCAGGAATTTTGAAGAACTATATATTTTTCAAATTGACAATCAAAGAAATCCACCAACTCAATACTTGACAAATTTAGAGAACTTAGACATTTAATCTAATTTAAATGTCAATGCATACTATATGAACATCAATTAATAAAAACCTAGACTTATATGTAAATCCTCTGCTTCCTATCGTGTTTTAGGAAGTAAATAAATACAAAGAGTACATGAACATTGCATCGGTTTTACTGCTAGTTACACAGCATGAGATTGAGAAACCAACATTTAAATCTCTGAAAGAGAGAAAATGGGTTGCAAGTAATCAATTAGAAATAAAGAAAGAACTTCAATTTCTTTGAAGGTAGAAAAGTTGGATGTGTATTCTCACTGAAAATGGTCTCATATGAAAACAGCCATCCAGTCACCAATCTCTACAACATTTTGGTGAAAATGCTCCAATTTAGATTAATGTTCCAGTCAATGCAAGTGGTTTGGCAATTTGCCAAAACCTAATATCTTGAACATGATATGATCTTGATCACTTCATGTCAATTACCAAAACAAGTAAAATGGTAGCCAAGTCCAATTAAGGGAGTAACCTATGACTGTTAAAGGAGTTTCTTCTTTCTAATGCTAATTTTGAATCCTCAACTTCATTATACTATCACAGCAATACCTTCAAGGCAATTTTCATGCAATAGCCTCAAATGACAGATCAACTAATAACTTTCTTTGTTTTTCCTTTTTCTCCAATGGAGATCTTCTTTTCATGCTATGATCAATCTAAGCACACAGATAATACACAAACTCTTCTTAGTTTCCTACTTCAACCACATATCCATAATCAAAACGTCTCTTATCCAAAGATACAGCTTATAACAAACTCAAAGTCTGATCTACAATATTGTTTGCTCAAATGTTCTTACCTCAACGCGCTATTTGTAGAAAATTCCATCAAAAAGCATCAAATGAAAGAAGAATTACAATATTGACAGAATTAGCCAAGTAACTGAAAGAAAGAAAGAATGAAGTGCGGTTATCCTTAGAGAAATGAGTAAGATTACTGACCGACATTTGAGAAACAAAAGATCGGAAGGAAGATCTTCGGATTGAATGTGAATGTGAATGCAGACAGGGAGAGAGGTAGAAAGAATCGGTCGGAGAAGGAATTGCGGCACCGTCAATTATGAAAACGAGAGAGATCCAAATGGTGGATGAATATCTATACGGAAAGAGATATACGAATGATTCTGTAGAGAGAGAAGAGGAAAGACGCCGGCGTAGGCGTCGTTGACGTAGCTTCCATTTCCATGGCGTGTGGGTTGCTCTGGTATATACACAAGCCCACGCGGTTCGGAATTTTTGCGTGGGACCCATATTTTCTCTTAACCCCCATTCTTTTGGAATGAAAATATTTCATTTGGATCTTAATTTTTTTTATTATTCTAACCAATAAAATAAAATAAAAAATGTACCTTTTAAATGTACCTTTTTATTGAGTCCGATTTTGAAAATTTCCTTTTAAATATTACACTTCCTTTTTTATTGATAAAATTATATAATTATATAATTTGTTTTTATTATTAAAATTAAATTATACACTTTTTATATATTATTTAAAATATTAATGTCACTAATTTAATTACCTAATTTCATTAAATTTAGATTTTAAATTACCAATTATAAAAAATTTAGTTGTTTAAAATTTTTAATTCATTAAATAAATTAATGACATGAGTATTTTTATTTATTTATAAATACTATGTAAATAATAAATTATCGGCGTTTGAAATCGTTAAAATAAAACTTCCTTTTTATAACTTTAAAAAATAATAAATCCCAAATTGTAAAGTCTGAAAAATATGTCCCTAATAAAATATTATAAAATGTTATAAAAATTAAAAATTGAATTGTCAAATTAGGGTATTTTACCGGGGCTGATTGATATTTCAGATATATTCTTTCAAATTTTACCATTTGAGGACACTTATATATATAAATATATTATATAATAATAATGTTAAATTTGAATATGTTAATAAAACATTATATTTTAAATTTAATACAAAATTTGATAAGAATGCGACATTCATAACAATATAACAATATAAGTTCAACTTTTTAACTAACTAATTTACATATAATAATAATGCTTAATTTGGATTTGTTTGGTTTGTCGGGTCGAGAAATATAGTTAATTTGAATATATATATATATATATATATATATATGTTAGAGTAAATGGATAATTGGGTTGGATCATGGATTGACCCGCCCTTATACTTAAAATGGTTAAAATTAAAATAAAAAATGTTACATGTATGTTTCGAATTTACTACCTAACATAACAAGTACAACATTTTAACTAAGTGTGATTGAGACATAGTTTTTCGAGAGATAAGAGGCGGTAACAAATAAGAGTTGTTAAAAAATATGAATCAAATATTTGATTAACCAAAGTGTGAGATTACAAGGTTGATTGTCGATTGAGATTGGTGGTTAGTTTGCATAGGGATAAGAGAAATGTGAAAGTATGATTGTGATATGGTTTACCAAGGGATAAGAGATCGGTAACAAAAGATTGTGAGGTCACGGGATTAGATGTCGATTGAGATTGGTGGTTGATTTACTAAGTGATAAGAGGCGTGTGAAAGTGTGATTGAGATTGGTGATTGGTTTACCGAGGTATAAAAAGCGTGTGAAAATGTGATTGAAATTGGTGGTTGGTTTATCGATGGATAAAAATCATGTGAAAATGTGTTTAAGATTGGTGGTTAGCTTGCGAGAGATAAGAGGTGTGTGAAAATATTATTAGGATTAGTGGTTAGTTTATCGAAGGATAAGAAGCGTGTGAAAGTGCAATTAATATTGATGGTTGGCTTGTGATATAAGAGGCTGGTAACATCAGTTTTCTAATTGATAAGAGACTTGTGAAAGTGTGATTTGGATGTGGTTTGACAAGGGATAAAAGACTGATAACAAAGGATAATGAGGTGACGAGATTAGAGGTCGATTGACATTGATGGTTGGTTTGACGAGAGATAAGAGGTGTATCAAAGTTTGATTGGGATTGGTAGTTGAGTTGTCGAGAGATAAGAGACATGTGAAAATATGATTTGAATTTGTGGTTAGTTTGTTGAGGGATAAAAGGTCGGTTGTAACGCCCTAAAATAATTTTATGACCGAAGATCTTCGGTCCTAGCCTAGACCAAGGACCGAGGAAATTTGAGACCCAAGATTGAGACCTTAGACCAAGAATTTTAAATAGGACCGAGAAGTCAGACCAATATTCTTGATTTAGAACCTAGAGTTCCGACCGAGTATCATTTGAACATGCCTCTTTAATTAACAGTCTTCTGCCCATAGTTTTGCCCATGCCTTAGACAAATATTTTAGCCAACTGTTTTAGCCAACTGTTTTATATAGTCAGTTCTAAAGGACATGTGTCCCTTAAATTAGGACACATGTCATCCAACAGGCTCTCATGACTGAGGCTATATAATCTCCACAATTTATTCATTCCATTAGTAATGCCCATTTCCTTCTCCACTAGGAAACCAAAACCATCCTCTAGAAGCTATTGAAGAACAACCATCCTTAGAGCAAAGATCAACTTAGAGCCATTTCGAAACTAAGGCAAGTTTTTCTAAAAATTATCTTTAGGAACCCACACAATGCTATATAGTTAATGTATTTTCTATAAATGATGCATAATGTCTTTAAAGCATTATTTCTTTGCATGACCATGATTTTATTGATGAACTGAGTTGAAAATATATTGTCTTTAAAACATGATTTCTTTGCATGTCCATGTTTTCCAAAGTATGATATGTTTTTATGAGACTCCAATGTTAAGAGTTATGGAATCATAGTGTATAATGATGAATGAATTAATAGATGAATATGGGAGGAGGGTTAACCAAGATGAGCTTTGGTAGTCTGATTCCAGAATATTGGCTATGAAATATACTAGATTAAAAACAGGTTGAGGTTTTAGGGATGTACTCCTAAATTACCTAACCAAATACTGGGATTCCTCACCTTCAGGAACAACTCTGAAGGTCTAAGACTAAAATATGTGCTCAAGATGTAAATGTACATTTATGATGATGAAAAATTCTCAAAACCCACATATGGATAAATGAAGTTCTTAACTATCTTTTCTATAATCTTTTATGCATGAGTTACTCTTTGCATGTAAATCATCCCAACATTGTTTTGATTACTTAAATGCTTGTTGAGTCTTTAGACTCGCCATGTATGTGTGGTGTAGTTACACAACCATAGTTTTTATATTGTTAGATAAATATTAATAATAGTTATTTCTAAATTATTATTTTAATTTAATCATCCTGAATTATGGAATTAATTTACAACGTTCAAATTAAAGATTTACGTATATTAACGGCCAAAATCAAATATTCAATTACCGTTACTAGTCTCTTAATTTGTGGGATTGATTTTGAATTAATTGTGATCAATTAAGATATTTAATTACCGTTACTAATCTCTTAATTTGTGTGATTGATTTGCAATAATTGTGATTAATTATTGAAAACGTTTTTTCAGTATATTTTTATATATCTATATATACTAGAGTAGAAAAAGATTACAGATATACTTTTTCAAAAAAAGACAATCCACATTTTCGAGAGCATCCAAAGCTATTATCCTTTGAGCCTCGTTAAGCAGATTGCAGCATTAACGGGAAGAGTTGTTGAATCCTGAGAGGGAGAGTCACTAACATCCTACCGCAACGAGTAATCTACTCGAGGAGGCGAAATCTCTCTAAGGACAGTGCCCAATACGCCTCAACTTTATCTCGATAAATTTTCATACATGTTCATTTAGATACAATCGTTTGTGGAACTTTATTTTTCTTGTCGTATCCATACAGATCTATTACTTTTTTCTAACATATATGATAGTTGAAGGGAGTCTTAGAGTGGGGCAAAGTGCAGGGATGAGTGTGGAAGGAGGGACCAATGTTGAACGACCGAGTATTTTGTGAAACCAAGACTGAATGACCGTATTTTGTAAGGACTAAGTCTGAATGGATGTATTTTGTATTAAAATGACCGAATTTTTGTAGCATCTCTTGGACAGATAAATGTTACTCTTTTGTTTCCTCATATGTGATTGGTTTATATATAATATATATATATATATTGTTTTTCTCATCTCTAGCATAGTATAGAAAATAAGATTAGGGATGTTTCATTTGGTATTAGAGCGTTGGTCCTGATCCTTAGCATTTTCACACTCATCCTTGTGCAATTGCACTTCTAAGAGCTCACCTTCAAAGTTTATAAGTTATTTTAATAATGTTCAACATGAAACTGTTTTATTACGATAACAACAGTACTATCCATATGTTAATGAGAGAATAATTATGAGTTAAATCCTAATGAGATAAGTGTAGAAACTCAGCTTATGTATTTTTATAAAATGTTAAGTTGATCATAGAGTGTATAATTTTATTGACTTTAGAACCATGAGAAGAGGAACTAGAGCCAGTGCTGCTACACCCTCAGATAAGCCAGACCGAGACAACTTCTTAATAGGGCGAGTAGAAACATTGCGGGATTAGAACCGCATACAGAATGAATAGATGCGAGAAATGTTTCAGGCTAATGGGAACAACCATAATAATAACCACAAAAACTAGGATGGAGGCCAACAACCAGTGTACAATTAATTTATGGGTTTCAAACCAGCGAAATTTAAAGGAAGCATCGACCCAATGGTTGCTGAAGAATGAATTCAATCCTTGGAAACCATTTTTGAATTCATGCAAATCAGCAATGCTGATAGAGTTCGGTGTGCAACTTTCATGTTTAAAGATGACGCACACATCTTGTGGCAAGGAGCAAAGACTGCCTTAGATCTTTATACGGTGACGTGGGAAAAATTTAAAGATACCTTTTATGGAAAATACTTCACTTTGAGCACTAAAAATAAACTAGCTCGTGAATTTTTGGAGATTCAACAAGGAGAATCTAATGTTGTAGAGTATGTGAAGAAATTAGAACGGGAAATATATTTTACTCTTATGATCTTTGGTAGTGTAGCTATGGAGTTAAATCGTTTCATGGAAGGGCTCAATGCTACCTTTCGTATAGATGGTCGTCTTAATGGAGCAACTACAATGCTGGAAACTATTGAGAAGGCACTCATGACCGAAAAAGATTGTGCTGATATCATTAAGGAATCACAAGTTAAGAGAAACAACTATTCAGGAAGAGATTTTCAAGGACCAAACTCAAAGAGACCCTTTCAGCAGACTTATCACAGTAGTCAAGGAATATATGGCGCCCTCAACAACAACAACAAAGGAGGATACAAACTGCAAGACCAGTGAACCCTGCCAACATACAAGTCTCCTCACTTATACTCTTTTGGGGAAGGCTCATATGGGAAATTGTCTGCAAGATTCCAATGTCTGTTATATATGCAAGAAGGCAGGGCATTTGTAAAGAAATTATCCTCAAAAGAAGACGGTCATACCAAGACGGGTGTACTCGATGAACTAGAAGGAGATGGACCCGAATACCACAATTATCACAGGTAATTTATTAATTGCTAATAGATTAGCTAATATCTTGATAGATACTAGTGCTACGCATTCATTTGTCTCTACCTGCTTTGTGCAAAAGTTAGGGTTGAAACTCGATGAATCTATGGCTACATATAGAATTTCTCTACCTTTAGGCCCTAGTCTAAATACTAATAAGTTTATTAGGGCTTGCAAAACTCATATCCAAAATCACAAGATGTTAATATATCTTGTGGTAGTAGAGATGTCTAAATTTGATATCATTTTAGGAATGGACCGATTATCCCATCATGAGGCACAAATTAATTGTAAGAAGAAGACATTAGCACTAATTGATCAGGATGGGGAGGCATTTATGTTCAGAGCAATGCCCCAATTCAATTCTTCACTTAAAGTTCATCAGACATGAGTCCCAAGAGTGATGGCTACTTTTTATGCAATGTTAGGAGAGCAACAACCAAAAATAATAATTACAACCTACTTGAAGAATTTCGAAGAAGCTCCGACGGCTGGTTTTTGAAGAAAGTGCTCTAGTGTTCCAAGCTTTGATCCAGAGCTTTAGAAAGCTTCATAAAGATCATTGGAGTGTTCTCCAATTATTAGTAAGCTTCCAAACCTTCTGTAATTCAAGTTATGATTCAAAATTAGATTTTTTCAAGTTCGATCGGGTTGATCTTATTTATGATTCAATTTTGTGCTTTCTATAGTTGAAATCAATCCATATATGATGTCCAAGCTTTCTGTTGAAAAGGATTTCATCAATTCAACCCCAATAAAAAAAACCAAAATTGATTTGAAAATTTGGAAAATTTGAAATTAATGTTCTTGAGTTTTTAAGCTTTAATTTTGATTCAAATAGCTGCCTAACATGTTAGGATGATTTTCAAATCATAAAACATGTATCCCAATCATGTTTGATCGAATTAAAATTTCAGGAAAATAAAGTTTAAATTTCAGTTTTAAATTTTGTTACATAGCTCACTTGATGTTCTTGTTTTGGTCGTGTTCGATTGTAAACATCATTTCAAAGTTGTTGAAACAAGAATTATGCCACAAGATAGCCTAATTCCCAATTTTTGCTCTAGAAATCATTTTGAAAAATCAATTGTCTTAGGGTTTGATTGATCGATTCTCTAAGGCAATTGTCTGTAAGTTATCATGTGTCCTCCAAACACATGTTAAGTTGCGGAAGGGATTTTCCAAGGGTTACAAGTGACATTATGATTGATGGTTGGTTTGTTAAGGGATAAAGAAGTCGATAACAAATGATCATAAAGTCACAAGAATAGAGATCGATTGGATTGATGGTTGGTTTGCCAAGAAATCAGATGTATGTAAATATGAAAGTGTGAAGTTACAAGATAAGAGGTCGATTGAGATTGGTAATTGGTTTACCAATGAATAAGAGGTTTGTAATATTGAAATTGGTGGTTAGTTTTTCAAGGGATAAGAGGTCGATTTTGGTCTGTGGTTGGTTGATTTTCCAAGAGATAAGAGAATAATGTGAAAGTGTGATTGGGATTGGTGGTTAATTTACTAAGAGATAAAAGACGTGTGAAAATGTGATGTCACAAGATTGAGAGGTTCATTGGGATTGGTGGTTGGTTTGACAAGATATAAGAGGCGCGTGGAAGTAATAAGGTCACGAGATGAGAGGTTAATTAGAATTGTTATTTTATTTACCAAGGGATAAGAGACCGATAACAAAAGATCGTAAGGTCACGAGATTAGAGGTCAATTATGATTAGTAGTTTGTTTGTCGATGTATTAGAAACATGTGAAAGTATGAGGTCACAAGTTGAGAGTTGATGGGATTAATGGTTGGTTTTCCAAGGGATAAGATGCCAATAAAATTGAGATTGATGGTTGGTTTGCTGAGGGATAAGAGACCGGTAAGAAAGGATTATAAGATCACGAGATTTGAGGTCAATTGTGATTGGGTGCTTAAAAATATATGTAAATGAGATGTTGATTTACCAAAGTGTGAGGTCACGGTATTAGAGATCGATTGTGATTGGTGGTTGATTTGACGAGGAATAAGAGACGTCTAAAAGTGTGAGGTCACGAAATAGAGTGGTCAATTATGATTTTGGTGGTTGGTTTGACGAGGGATAAGAGACGTGTGAAAGTGTGTGAGGTCACAATATTAGTAATGTGAGTTGTCCATTGGGAAAGAGAATATATTGGAGGTTTAATGTGTGACTGAGTTGGTTGGTTGACCTAAGTGTGAAAATGATGAGAGGTCGATTGAATTAGTGGTTAGTTTGCTGAAGTGTGAGTAAAGAGGTCTCGATAATGATATGAGATGGTTTAGGTATAAAATATTCAAAGTGAGGTCACAGAATTAATAATGAGATGTTCATTGGAGAACAAAAAATATTGGTAGTTAAATATATGAATGAATTTGTTGGTTTATAGAATAAGTGAGAGTAAAGATTGATGATATGGTGAGATGGTTGGTTTATCAAAAGTGATGATAAAAGATCTTGGTACTATTGAGATGGATGAGTGCAAAAGTGAAGTCACGATATTAATAATATGAGAGCTCTATTAGGTAAGAAATGATATTGTTGGCTAACCAAAAAAATGAGAGTAAGATGTCAAAAAAAGAGGTCGGTACTGATGAGAAAAAAAGTTATATGAATGTTTTCTTATCAAATTTGTTATCATTTTTTTTATATAAATAATGAAAACAACGATGAATGAGGAAAGGAAGAGGATCACTAGATTGTCTTAACCATTGAACCTCCTAATGTTCAAACCATAAATGTTGACGATGAAGATGATAATGAAGGCGATGAAGATGATGATGGTGATGACGACCACAAAGATATGAGTATTGTTTATTTCAACTGTGTAAGGACATTACGTTATATATTAAAGTTGTAAAAAATGAGATTTTGTGTTAACGGTTTCAACTATCGATTCTCTAAAATTCGTAACTAAAATCATAATTTCGTTGAAATTAAGTAGTTAAACATTGAAATGAATATTTTATTAATTTATAAATGTTATTTATATAGTAAGTTAACACAAATCTAATTTATAAATTTTAATCTTAAGATTGTGAGATTTAAAAAATATGTGAAACATATTTTAGTATTTCAATTCAACTTTAATATCGAATTAGAAAAGTAACGTATGATTACTTAACTATTATAATTGAATTTATTTTCTCAGTTGTTCGCGGCACTGTCACGTTGCCGGCGGCCACCGGAGACCGGAGGTGTTAGAAACTCCGCCCTCTCCGATTGGATCTTCCATCTCTTTCCTTCTCTCTATATGTATGTATATATATATATATATATATTGGCTGTCAGCCTGTCACTTTCCATTGTTTGTATTAATATCTTTTGCTCCGCAATTGCCGCTTCTCATTCCAGCTTCTTCTTTCTTTCATTCTTTCAAGTGACCCCGATTCCATCCTCTCGCTCAACCTAGATCCTTTCTGTCAGGATGAGTTTTCAGGATATTGAAGCCGGACGACCACTGAACTCGAGACGAGATCTCATCAATGCGAAGCAAGATCCTACACAAGCTGTTGCCTCAGGAATTTTCCAGATTAATACTGCCGTCTCAACCTTCCAGCGACTCGTCAACACGCTTGGAACACCTAAGGACACTCCTGAGCTCCGTGAGAAGATGTGAGTTTTTCTTTCATCATTTGATTCACACTATATTGTTGTTATTGAACTTGAGTTGGGTTTAGGTCTAGGATTATGAATTGAGATATGATTATTTTGAATTAAGATGTGTCTTCTTGTGTGCAAACCCTAATTATGTTTATCAGTACAATATTGATAATTTTGTGTAATTGGCAGTCACAAAACAAGGCTGCATATTGGTCAATTGGTGAAGGATACTTCAGCTAAGCTTAAACAAGCTAATGAAACAGATCATCATGATAATGTTAGCGTAAGTATCGATCTCACTCAACAAATCATGTTTCTTTTTTGGAATTCAAAGCTTCTAAACAGAAGGATAAAACCTGTTCTCTAGGTGAGCAAAAAGGTTGCGGATGCTAAGCTTGCGAAAGATTTCCAATCAGTTCTGAAAGAGTTTCAAAAGGCTCAGCGGCTTGCAGCTGAAAGGGAGACAGCATATTCTCCTTTGGTGCCTAAAGCTGCTTCAAGGTATTTTTCAGATAATCAGCATCTTCCATCATGGATTTGTGTCTGTTTCATTCATTTATCGTTTATTGTCAACAGCTCCACTACAACTGATACTTATGAAAGTTCAGATCAGATTCAGGAGCAACGTGCTCTTCTTATGGAATCTAGAAGGTCTGTTCCTTCCTTGACCCTTTGTCTTTTGCTTGCATTGGTTTCTAGGTCATGTGAATATTGGGTTCATTTGAAAACATTGTTTTGAGATAAATTCAATGGTGGGTTTTGTATGTATTTACATTACAGGCAAGAAGTATTTCTCTTAGACAATGAGATTGCATTCAATGAGGCTATAGTGGAAGAAAGAGATCAAGGGATACAAGAAATCCAGCATCAAATTGGGGAAGTAAACGAGATCTTCAAAGATCTTGCTGTCTTAGTTCATGATCAAGGAGTTATGATAGGTGAGTTCTGTTGGTTGATGATTATACAGTATAAAACCCCTATTATGTTTCGTTATATTAACTAACTGTGGTCCTTTTAAGATGATATTGGCTCGAGTATGGATAATTCGCATGCTGCAACTGTACAAGCAAAGTCTCAACTTGCTAAAGCAGCCAAGACTCAAAAATCAAATTCATCTTTGGTAAAAGAAATAACTAAATCTTGACTAATCTGAATTGTTTATCTCTAAAGATGACAAAAATATCATATTTTTTGTTTCCTTTGGGTGCAGACCTGCTTATTGTTGGTGATATTCGGAATTGTGATTCTCATTGTTGTGATAATTCTGGTAGCTTGATCAACGTCGAAGTCCACGCAATACCCGATTAAGGTTTTGCCTTAAACAGTCCTTTTTCTGTCAATAGGTTTTATGGACTAACATCAGTTCTTTCACCTCCTTGATATTCATTTGTAGTAATTTTGTGGTTTTTCTTCCTTTGAAAGATGAGAACTCTGAACAGATTGATATTTATTTCTGCAACAGTATATTTTATTCATTGAGTTCTTGTTGTAACTATGATTACACAATAACATAAACTATTGTTTTTGTAATGCATTTGCTTTCATATGGACTATAATCTGAAGTTAGAAATTAAACTATGATTTAAATTATGGTCTAAAAAATATTCATTGTACTGAAAATGATGTGAAATCTATTTTATATTTTGGAAAATCACAAATAGTGAATTATGGATAGCCATCACTTTTTTTTCCTATGAATTGACCCTTTTTGGAAACATTTTTTTTCAAAATTAATGCTCCAATCACTAAATTTTGTTTTTATTTGGTTTGAAGTTGGATTAAAAAAGAGTATCTTTTATAAACTTTTAAATTGTGCTAAAAAATAATTTTTGATCCTTTTTTTTTACCAAATATGTTATGTTTTGAGTATATTTTGACTCTTGAATTAGACTGTTAAAGAAAATAACATAACACAGATAAAATTTTAGATAATCTCTATGATGATATATTAAACCAGTCTTAAAACATCAGAAAACTATTTTAAAAAATCGCAAAATTACCAGAAAAACACGCTACAAAACATATGATTTTCTATGCTGAAATATCGAGAGAAGTATGGTAAAGATTCTATCAGCATTATTAACCCCGAGATCAAACAATTTTTGAATCCGAATTGAGAAATCCCATCTGCTCAGTAAGTTGCTCCATATTTTCACATGTGTTCCAACCATTATCCATTGTAAGACATTCCGCTAATGTTGTGGTGTCCACGTCCTCGATTTCTGGACCTATCGGGCTTGTCGAAAATAACTGCTCCCAAAATGGGTCCTCTATGCTCGGAAGCTTCTGGATATGGTCTCCCATCAATGAATTCTCCCAATCAAACTCACCAACTTCAGGGGAGAAATTCCCGATATCTATTATAGGGATTTCCCCTGCTCCAACTGGAGGGATTGTATCAGAAAACAGGTTTGAAACTACTTCCCCCCCTCCAACTGGAGGGATTGTATCAGAAAACAGGTTTGAAACTTCATGAAGGGTCACGCCTGATGGGCGTGATCCGCCAAAATCCGGTGACCCGGAAGATGAAGGGGACGTGACGTCGTTCATCAATAAACTTCCGGAACCATCCTGTTTCATCAAAGGCTGATATCTAACCATTTGCCCATCCTGATGATCATCCTGTTTAAGCCTACGTTTTTTGCTTCCTTCACTAATACGTCTATTATTGCTATTATCATTCTGTTGCTGTACAAAATGAGCGAGAAAACCAGGGCTGTTAACTGCTTTCGCAAGGAAAGACATCATCTGTTGTTGACGTTGCTCCATTCCTTGAAGACGTTGGACCATCGTTTGCATCTGATTGTCTGTTGTTTGTTGCTGCTGACGAAGCTTGACGAGTTCTTGCATAAGCACATTCTTGTCTCGTTTTAGCCTCTCAACTTCTTCTTCTAGACCGAATTTTCCGACCTCAACGCACGAACTAACGGGTGTTTGTGTGTTCAGTTGTTGCGGTTGGTGAGGAGGAGGATGAACATGGGCTGGTTTTCTCCTGCTAATGCCTTTGAGAAGATGCTTTTGACCTCTCAGGAAGCCCTCGTTCGCGAACTCCCAACGATCTGGATCCACTTTTCTGAAACCCTGTGTATACAAATGTTATAAATCTATGACAAGTAAAATAAAGAAAGCATATATTTACGTGGATAAAGCACGGGCAAAGGAGAAAACTTCGATTGTATGTCAAAAAGTAGGTCAATAGAGAAAATGTGAAGAACCTGAAGGAATCCTAGCAGGATCAGATACTTATAAAGGTCTAATCCCAACCCACATCAATGTCCTGGCATAGCTATTGAAGGAGGTTTTCGACGGTTTAGTTAGTTTAATTTTCAATTATTCTTTCTTTTGTTACATTGTTATAAATTGGCGACAAGTAAAATAAAGAAAGCACAGGTTAGAACAGATATTAGAGAAAATGAGAAGAACCTAAAGAAACCCTAGCAAGATCAGATACTTATAAAGGTCTAATCCCAACCCACATCAATGTCCTGGCATAGCTATTGAAGGAGGTTTTCAATGATTTAGTTAGTTTACTTTCCAATTATTCTTTTTTTTGTTACATTGTTATAAATCGACGACAAGTAAGATAAAGAAAACACAGGCTAGATTCGCTAGAACATATATTAGAGAAAATGAGAAGAACCTAAATGAACCCTAGCAAGATCAGATACATATAAAAGTTCTAATCCCAACCCACATCAATGTCCTGGTATAGCTATTGAAGGAGGTTTTCGATGATTTAGCTAGTTTACTTTCCAATTATTCTTTCTTTTGTTACATATGTTATAAATCGACAGCAAGTAGAATAAAGAAAGCACAGGTTAAAACAGATATAGAGAAAATGAGAAGAACCTAAAGGAACCCTAGCAAGATCAGATACATTATACATATAAAGGTCTGGTCTAATCCCACATCAATGTCCTGGCATAGCTATTGAAGGAGGTTTCCGATGATTTAGTTTACTTTCCAATTATTCTTTCTTTTGCTACATTGTTATAAATCGACAACAAGTAAAATAAAGAAAACACATGCTAGAACAGATATTAGTGAAAATGAGAAAAACCTAAAGGAACCCTAGCAAGATCAGATACATAAAAAGGTCTGGTCCAATCACAGCCCACATCAATGTCCTGGCATAGATATTGAAGGAGGGTTACGATGATTTAGTTAGTTTACATATGTTATAAATCGACGACAAGTAAAATAAAGAAAACACAGGTTACAACAGATATTAGAGAAAATGAGAAGAACCTGAAGGAACCCTAGCAAGATCAGATACATATAAAGGTCGAATCCCAACCCACATCAATATCCTGGTATAGCTATTGAAGGAGGTTTTCGACGGTTTAGTTAGTTTACTTTCCAATTATTCTTTCTTTTGTTACCTATGTTATAAATCACAGGTTAGAACAATGATCAAAGAAAATGAGAAGAACCTGAACCCTAGAAAGACCAGATATCTATAATAGTCCAATCCCTGCATAGTTATTGAAGAAGGGCATCAATGGTTTAGTTAGTTTACTTTCCAATCCTAGATTTACATAACAGAGATCCCAAAATCTCATCTCCATAGAAAAGACTCAATTTAGTAATGAAAACTGAATGACATTGACCCACAATTGATCCAAAACAATTCAGTGATATGATCAAACTAAATAGATAGTTCATGATCTCAAAACTTCAATATAACATCAAAAACAGGTAAAGAAATGAAATCATACATATGTATTCAGCTGGCGGACGAAGCTTGAAAAGTTATTATGCTTAAAATACTTAGGCAATAGATCCCTAGCGAATTCAGGAGGATCCCAAACAATAAAGCTATTATTTGTAGCGCTCCATGATACGATTTTATCTGTTGATGGATCATCGACCATATCATAAGTTTTGACCAAGAACGGTGGCGGTGAATTTACATTAGGAATTGGGGCAGGAGCTGAAGAAAGAGTTCCACCATTGGACAACGAATCGCCCCCATCCATTTAACAAATTTGAATCGAATGAAAGTGAGAGAGAAACTAGCATCAATTTAATATTGGAATTTCATCAATCTTTCATTTCTAGGGTTTATTTGAAAAAGTTAATAACCAAAAACCCTAAATTAAGACTGGGAGTGAGGTTCTTGATTTTTGAGGAGACAGGAAATCGAGGTGGTTGTACGGTCACGAGGAAACCGGAGAAAATAGGTTGAAAAAATTCGGACATTTAAGGTTTTTTTAATGTATGAGTTTTTGAAATAAAACTAGTTTTTATCCTAAAACTCGTTATTAATTTAATAAATTTATTTATTTTTTAAAATATTAAAATTATTTCTTTTTTTTTTAATATAAATTAATTATTAAATAAAAATTTAAAGACATAAAATATATTTTAATCAAAAATAAATAAAAATTAATTTTTTTAACTTTTACTCAGACAATAATTTAAAAAAAAAAAACTTAAACAAAACCTAATTAAAACATTTTTTGAGTTCTCAAACAAACTCTTAGAGTGTTTAGAGTAACTTTACATAATAAACTAATAAAAGTAAATCGTTTAACAAACATATAATTTTGCGTAATAAATCAATAAAAAAAATTATAATCAAACAAATAAGTTATATTAAATTTACCGGTTAAATGATAAAAGAAACGGACAACTGCCGGTTGGCTTGGGTGGGAAGAAAACGATTATTTTGACAATTACCTTTTTACCCCGTATCGTTAAAAGAATATTCTAAAATAATGATAAATATTAAAAAATAATAATTAAATTAAGAATATTATATAATAGAAGTGCGGGTTTAGGGCCTTTGAGTGGGCCCCTTGGGGAATGGGCCTGGAATGGGGATTGGACCGTGGGAAGTGGGAATTCTTATGAGGTGGGACCTAGGGAGATGCTATTTGGTGAAGTATTAAGTCTTGTTTGGAATCAATAATTTCATTTTTATTATATTCAAAACAATTATTGTTATTAAGAGAGTTGAGATATAAATAAAATTGGTAAAATAGTCAAAATTATATTTTTATTTATCTAAGCTAATCATTCATTTTTGTTAAATTATCTGAAAACCAAACAACCTTGATTTTTTTTCATTTATAAAGAATGAAAAAGATCAATTTACTCTTATATATATTCAAATTAACAACCACCTGACAAAAAATAATTTTCAAAAAAACATCATATTATATATATGAGAAGTGATATAGGAAGAAATTTGGGAAATAAATGATGTGTCATTATATTTCTGCCGGAAAAAAATGATAAGAAGTAAGGAAATGGAGAAAAAAAAAAATGTTATTTTTTCGGTGAATCAAATTGTGTCACGTCATTTCTTTTCAAATTCACTCTCCCAAATTATCTTCCCAAATCATTTCTCTATATATATTTGAATTATATGTGTAAAATTTAAAATTACTTTATTTTTATAGAATTTATAATCATTTATAATGTAATATTTTTTTTATCTGATTTTTTTTTATAACTTACACTCCCCTATAATTATTACTTATTGTAAAAAACACTTAATATAAGTCATCATTGTAAATATCTCTATAATAAACATATAAAAAAAACATGTGAACCAATAAAAATACTTATTATAATATTGATAGAAATATAAGTTTTTTTTTTAAATTTTTTATTGGAGAAAATTTAGTTCTCTTAAGCTACTCTTTATTTTATTTTTATAAGGATGAAACAATTTTATTAATCATTTACCACTTAAGCTTCTTTTTTTCAAACCTTTTTCCAGGCTCTAAGCTACCCTTTATTTTATTTTTAAAAGGACAAGACAATTTTAATTTTGAAACCTTTTGTCAAGTTATACCTAACACTTGTATATAATGTTTGGGCTTTTTGGATATACAAGACTTGTGGCTCTGTGGGATGCATTGATAAACCCAATTAGGTTAAGTCTAGTTGAAAGTATTTGGTGGGCTTTTATTTTAAAATCCTCATATTACCATTGTAATATATTTATTTGAAATTTTGCTAAAAGAATAATAATAAAATAAAAATAGGAACTATCATACTTTATAATGTTAATTTCCAAATTTAATAATAACTTCACTTAAATATTTTAAGTTTAATTAGAATCGAAGAACTATTTAACTCACTTATGGATGATTTACACAATTATATGATTATCAAATCGGTAAAGAAAATAATGTTTAGGATTTGATAGATAAATTAGTATATTTGACGATATATTCAAATTGATGCATGCATAACATCACTTGCACGTGGTAAAAAAAATTCAATCACCCATCAAATTTACGAAACATATAGAAAGTTTGATGGTTTATTATGTTGAAGTCGTAAAAATAATATATATAATCTATTGTGAGATAGTTATATTAATTTTATGTATTTTTCTTAACAATATGATGTTCGACGAAAACGATTATGTGGTTTTCATATTTTGGGACAATTTTAATGATTCTAAAAAAAAGATGATTAACATTAACTTGACATTTTAACATTCCTAGTATAGATCCTTGACTAAGTTATAGTTATATGATTTTACACAGTATTCTTACTCTTGGGTTTATTTGAATACATCTTTATAAACTAATAATTTATTTCTTACACTTAATACAAACATTAAATTTGAAAGAAAAAAAATCACTTATGTGCCAAACATGATAACCTGGAGTAACAAGCTTTTAATCCAACCAATGAATCAGAAAATATTCTTGTCTTAGTGGTTAGAAAATTGACTTTTGATCTTACCTTCTTTTCTTTTCGTTTTTTTTATTAAATTAAACATAATGATTTTAACTTCAAATTTGTAGAAGACAAAGGAAGTGATCAATACCAAGTCCACACACAAAAAAAAAAAAAAATCAATCTAGAACGATGAGTGTCATGCTAGTTCTTGTGACAAATGAATTAATTGGTTAGTTTAACTGTTAAAAAAATATATTAATCTAAAACAAAAATAGAACAATAAAAATATTTGCATAACAATAAAAAAAATGAAAACCTCTAAGGATCAATGTGACACTTAGTATAATAATCTAAGGTTTTGTACAAAAAAAAATAAAATAAATAAATAAATAGTAATTCTAAAATGTCTTAATCACCCACCATAGTTGGTGAAAAAAGAGAATTAATGATGTGGTGCAAATATTTTTAACTAATAAGTTAATTGATTTTAATTAATTTGTAAAATTGTATTTAAATGGTTAATAATTTGTGTTTTTAAAACGCATAATTCTTACCGTTTAATTGTTTATTTTTTAAAAATTATCTAATTTATTCGTTAAACAATGAATGTTTGATTTTCAGTTAATTATTTAAGTTAACAATTTGAATAATTCAAACTAAACTAAATAAGCAAATTAAACTTAAGTTGAATAGATTGATGTGAATGGCTACTAGCTAGACTTAAAAGTATATATTTGTAGGTAATGCTTGTTTAATTGTCACATGGGATAATAAATAATAATAATTCAGTAAGATTGGATAAAATTTATCTAATTTAAGTAAATTTAGACACTTCAGACCGCACTAAATCCTATCACTTATTTGCTTATATCTAGATAATTTCCCAGTTAGATACCCTCAAAATTATTAAGTACCTATTTTAATTTGTTTATCTCAATATATATATATTTGAATTATTAATCACCACAGGAAAACAATGAATGAATCAATAATTGGTGTTCAATATTTTCTCTAGTTTTTTATAATTAAATATAGTGTGATCAATAATTGAAGACATAGATTCGTGTTCATTAAAGTCTTGTTTGTATGTGATTATTGATTAAATTTTAAAATAATTTACTATTTTTTTATTATTGTACTAATCACTTCTTTATTCAATTTATTAATTAAAATATTATTTTATTTTAATAATTTTATAAACTTTTTTTTTTCATGAGTGTAAATTAATAAAGTTATTTAATAATTTATTATTTATTTAAATAATTGGAATCCAAATGAGGTGTGCTAACTTAAGGTATTTTGTTAATAAAGAAGACTATTGGTTAGATGGTCAGCTTTCAGTCAAAACCTTTCCACCAGTTTTGTTGAATTTTTTTTATTGGCATCAAACCTTCTTCTAACTCATTTTATATAATTTTTTTATTAGCTTTAATTAATGATTGAACCATCAATATGAAAGGATAGTTTGGATTAGGTTATTCAAATAACTTGATTATTTAGAAAATAATGTTGGGTGATGATTTTGAAAAAATAATTTTAAAAATAAATAAAAAACAGTTTTAAAGTGTATTAATATATAATGATAATTTTTTTAAAATAAATAGTATTTTAATATTTTTTAGTAATAAATTGAGTGATGTGATTGATGAGAGAAGGAATGATACGATGATTTTGGGTTATGATTATTTGAATCATCTTGAGGAATAAGACCTAAAGGAGTGAATTGAGTGAAGTGAATTGAGTGATTAATCGAAGTGAGTGATAAATGACACTTTACACAATCACTTAGCTACAATATATTTATTAGAAAAAAATAATTATATATATAATAGGGAGCAGTGTGGTTCGATTCGGTTTATTTTATCGTTGAAAAATCCATCAAACGTTGGTGTTGGTTTTTCAAAAAATTTATCGGTTGGATGGTTCATCACTCAATTTGATCGATTATAAGATTAGTTCGATCGGTTTATCAGTTTAATCGTAGAAGAATGAATAAATATATATGTAAAATAATAAATTAAAAATTAACAAAATTAAAAAAAAATATATATATATATATATATATATATAATAATAAACTAAAGATTATGGATTTATTTTTATATCACTACATAAAACAATAATTTAATTTTTAAAAAATTGTTAGATTATCTTTATTTACATCAATACTATATATTACATATTGATCCAGAATTATCACATAGTTGATAGTTACATTACATTAGTTGGACAAATATATATATATATATATATATATATATATATATATATTAATATTAGAGCTCATATATTTTAAGAAATAAAAATTATATATCTATATATTGTAAAAGTTGAAGGGTATATAAATTTAAGGAAAAAGATAAAGATATGGATCAATATATAACAATAATATCTTTACTTTTAAGAAATGTATCTAATTAATTAGTTTTTAAATTGGTAAACAACTAAGCAACTTAAATTATATAAAGTCTTCATTATTGTCTTATGTTTCCCATTTTTGTTAGAATTTGTATACAAGTGTGAAAGAGGTTTGATTGTTTTAGTTGCAACTTACACGAGTTTTGGACATGAGTATTAAACTAAAAATTAACTTTAATATAATTATATAAAATTTAATTAAGAGATTAAATTTCCCAATAAATTGATAACAATTTTTATTACTATATATAAAATCAAATCAAGCAAAGTATTAATCTAGATAAAAGTTTAAAAGATGCTATAATATTGCATGCATATGTGATTTTAACTAAATGTTTTTCCTAAAATGGAATTGTAATATTGGAACGTCCACCATCAACTTTGATTTGGTTGGAATAAAATCAATACATACCAATAATATATAATTTTATATAGATTTTGGTTGCGTCTGTTAGCAGTAATATATTAATCAATAAACCTATAGTCTATAAAATAATAGCATTACATATAGTTGTCAAACTATATATAAACATGCATGTCCATTATATATATTTATTGTCAAATCACAACTTTACAAGTATTTTAATCTTCAATAGTTAACATGCCAAAAAAAAAACTTTATTGATTTCATGATAACCAAAACTGTAATTATTTTCATATTTAATTTTCTTAGATAAAAAGTAACCTTATCAATGAAAAACTTGAACAAATCTTGATTTTTTAATGAAAAAATTCATTAAATATTTGTATTGATAAGATGGACAAAAGTTAAATCTAAAAGATAAAAAGAACTAAAATATAAATCAACAAAATATATTGGGTTATTTTTTATATTCATTTTTTTATTATGGTTATGAAAATTTTAAATTTATTAAGTTTGTTAAAATTATAATTAAGACAATAATTCATAAAAGAAATTATTTGATTACATATAACAATGTAATCTATAACATGATTTGAAAGATAACTTTTCCATCTAAACTTATATTCATATAAGTTACATTTATTATAAAACGACATCGTTAAGGTGTTTTACATAGATAAATGATATAAATCTAATAATTCAAAACAACGTCATAAAAGTATTTTATATTGTTTAAGGATAAGTGATATCAATCTAGTTCGTCCATTAAATTTAATAAATTATTTGATTACAATATAAGGAATGTAATTTGCATCCATCAAATTTAATAAATTATTTTATTACAATATAAGGAATGTAATTTGCATCATGATTCGAAACATAACTTTTGTATCTAAACATATATAGATATACTATACATTTATTATAAAACGGCATTGTTAGAGTATTTTTTATACAGTTTATATATATAAAACGATATCGCTTAGAGTGTTTTATATTATTTAAGGATAAATGATATCAATCTAGACTCAATCTAGACGGTCAAACTTTATTTATTTTAGTTAATAACATTAAATTCAATAAATAATAATTAAGTTCAACTTTAATAAGGATTTGATATTTTTATTAATGGCTTACCATAATATCCTTTTTGAAAAAATTAATGGTTTACTATAGTAGTTACTTTTTTAGAAATAAAGTAAAAAGTCACCAATGAAAATCTTGAAGATATCATTTTGAACTAAAATCTTATCCCTTCCAACCAAGTATTATTGAGGAGGCCATTTCTCTAGAGGATAGCTCATAATCAATCATCTTTGCTCAAGAAGGTCTTCTTTCTTGTTGATTCTTGTTATTTTGGTTGCAACGTAACGTTTGTTTGTTCGTTCTCTTTTAACGTTTCATTCTTTTGATTAATCATAACTTATTTATCCTAACTTATTTATCTTTAATCGTTGGTTGAAAAAAGACGCTCCTAAAAAAACCGAGACACAGCCTGCCTAAAGACTGTGCTATACTTGTCGCCGCGTCATCACAAGTTAAAAGGTAATCATATTTTAAAATCTATTTCTTTTGATCAAACATAACTTCTTTATTGTGCTACCCATTGTCATATCTTATTTCTAACAATGATTCAACCCTAGATGTATACAACTATATCTAATTATTTAAAAAAAAAAACATTTCTATACTATATAAAGCCAACATATTGATATTTTTTCAAATGGGGTCATGGTTTTATTTATCTCAATTGTAATTGTTACATACTATTGACAAAACACAAATAATAATTATTTTTTTTTTTTTAAAAGAGTACATTCCAATAAGATTAGGAGCACATTTTTTGTTATCACGTCAAACTATTTCCTCCATCAAAAGAGAGAGAAGTGACTATAATGCTCATCTAAGTATTCTATTCGAGCAAAAGAAGAACATAATCTATAATTAAATCAACAAACCCTAGAAGATTTCTTCTATCAGATAAGAAATTAGAGCTTAAAAGCGACAGAAATCTTGGGTTTTTTTTTTGGTGGGAATAATTGAAGCTGTTTTCACACCAACCCACTAAAGAAAGCAGATCGTCCTTTGAAAGGCAAGCTCAAAAGAATTTCTCCACTCTCTCTGCTTTCAGTGCTGTAGCTCTTCGTTTCTGCAACTTTGAAATGCAACTTTTCCTTCTTTCTTATGATTTTTTGAAAAAAATTTCGATTCAAATCCCTTTTTTTAACAAGTTGACTCTTACCCACTTCCTCTTTCAGTCTTTTCTATTCAAATCTCCTTTTAAACCCTATAGTTGATCATGATGATGATGATGATTATGCCATCTTTGTAATTTGGGTGTTTCAGATCTTAGTTCTATCTATTACCCATCTCTTATAATCAAGTTGCATTTTGTTTTTGTTTCTTGTTTTTGTATGATTAATTGATTATGACGACTGGGTTTGATTGTATTCAATAGTATAATGGTTTCAAGATCATATTCCAATTTATTGGATCTTACTTCCGGCGAATCTCCGATTAGTCGATTGGGGAAGAAATTCTCTCGAGTGTCAACGGTTTCCAGTTTCTTATCTGAAGTAGACGATGACAATAAAAGTGTAGGATCAGATTCTTCATCCTCAATTTCTCAGGACAAGATGATCATCGTTGCAAACCAACTCCCCCTCCGGGCAAATCGAATTACCAACGGTAAAAAGGAAAGTTGGGTTTTCAATTGGGACGAAGATTCCTTACTTCTACAACTAAAAGATGGGTTGGGAGAAGATATGGAAGTAATCTATGTCGGATGTTTAAAAGAAGAAATCGATCCAAACGAACAAGATGAAGTTGCTCAAACTCTACTCGAAACATTCAAATGTGTACCGGCTTTCATACCTCCTGAGCTTTTCAGTCGATACTACCATGGATTCTGTAAACAACATCTATGGCCATTGTTTCATTACATGCTTCCATTATCACCTGATTTTGGTGGCCGTTTTGATCGTTCACTATGGCAAGCTTATGTCTCTGTTAACAAGATCTTTGCTGATAAAGTAATGGAAGTTATAAACCCAGATGATGATTTCGTTTGGATTCATGATTACCATTTGATGATCTTACCAACTTTTCTCAGGAGAAGATTCAATAGATTGAAGATGGGTTTCTTTCTTCATAGCCCATTTCCATCTTCTGAAATTTACAGAACTTTACCTGTAAGAGATTTGATTCTTCGAGCTTTATTAAACTCGGACCTAATTGGGTTTCATACATTCGATTACGCTAGACATTTCTTATCTTGTTGCAGTAGATTGTTGGGTCTTTCTTATCAATCGAAAAGAGGTCATATTGGACTTGAATACTATGGGCGAAATGTAAACATCAAGATTTTACCTGTTGGAATCCATATGGGTCAACTTGAATCTGTTTTAGCCCTACCCGAGACTGTAACCCGGGTCGTGGAGTTGAGTGATCGGTTTCATAATCGAACCGTTTTACTCGGGGTTGATGATATGGATATTTTCAAAGGAATAAGTTTGAAATTATTAGCTTTCGAGCAGTTACTTATTCAGCATCCTGATAAGAGGGGTAGATTCGTACTTGTACAAATCGCGAATCCGGCTAGAGGACGAGGAAAAGATGTGGAGGATGTTCGGTCTGAAACGTATGCAACGGTGGAAAGAATCAATGAAACGTTCGGGCAACCCGGGTACGACCCGGTTGTGTTGATCGAAGACCCGCTTCAATTCTATGAGCGATTAGCCTATTACGTGATCGCGGAATGTTGTTTGGTTACGGCTGTGAGAGATGGGATGAATCTTATTCCTTACGAGTATATTATTTGTCGACAAGGAAACGCGAATATAAATGAAAAATTGGGAATAAGTGGCTTGGTTCCGAAAACAAGTATGCTTGTGATATCGGAATTTATAGGGTGTTCACCTTCTTTAAGTGGAGCCATTCGTGTCAATCCGTGGAACGTCGAGTCAGTTGGCGAAGCAATGAGTTCGTGTTTGAATATTGGTGATTGCGAGAAACAATTGAGACATGAAAAACATTATAAGTACGTTAGTACACATGATGTTGGATATTGGGCAATGAGTTTCCTACAAGATCTTCGAAGAGCATGTAGCCAACATGTGAATAGGAAATGGTGGGGAGTTGGTTTTGGTTTAGGCTTTCGTGTGATTGCATTGGATCCAAATTTTAAGAAGCTTTCGGTTGATTACATTGTGTCGGCTTATAAAAGTACTAAAAACCGAGCTATTTTATTAGATTACGATAGCACGATGATGAAAACTCCAATTTCTATTAGCAAATCTCCTCATTCGCAAGCACTCGCGGTCTTGAATAGCTTGTGTAAGGACCCGAAAAATGTTGTGTTTGTTGCTAGTGGTAAAGATCGTAAAACACTCTCCCATTGGTTTTCTTCGTGCGACAAACTCGGAATGGCGGCCGAACATGGTTATTTCCTAAGGTACAAATTTTTTAAAATTTAACCGTTTATTCGGGTATATCAAAATTACCAAAATACCCTTGTTCTGTTTTTTCAGGTCCAGCCAAGATGAAGAATGGTTAACTTGCGTTCCAGTTCAAGATTTCGAATGGAAACAAATAGCCGAACCAGTGATGCAATTATACACAGAAACAACCGATGGTTCAACGATCGATCCAAAAGAGAGTTCAATGGTCTGGAATTATCAACACGCAGATCCTGATTTCGGTTCTTGTCAAGCAAAGGAACTGTTAGATCATCTCAAAAGCGTTCTAGCAAACGAACCAGTTTCAGTCAAGAGCGGTCATAGAATCGTAGAAGTTATTCCTCAGGTTAGTAAAGTTAATCAATCCAACGATTCTTCAAAAAGGGTATGAACTATGAACTAAATTAATATTGGGTATCTGTTGAAAACTTAAAACAGGGCGTGAACAAGGGTATTGTGGCGGAAAGATTGATAGATATAATGAGGAAGAAAGGAATGGTACCGGATTTTGTTCTTTGTATTGGAGATGATCGATCGGATGAAGATATGTTTGAGGTTATAACGAATGCGGCTAATGGACCGAATCTTAATCCTTTGGCTGAAGTGTTTGCATGTACGGTTGGACAGAAACCTAGTAAGGCTAAGTATTTCTTGGAAGATGCTGCTGAGATAATGACGATGTTGCAGGGTCTTGCGGCGGCGTCTGAAATGTCGTCTTTGAGAATTGAGCGTTCGGAGGTTGAAGATGATGATGATGATCAGTTGTGGGTTTAGTTGAAGAAACACAATTAGGGTTTATAGAGTAGAGATATTTGGGCCTGGTTTAATTAAACTATTTTAATATCTATATTTTATATTATCGGATTGGTTTATTTAGATAAAACATTTATTTATATCTATATTTAACATATTTAAACATCTATCCATTTTATTAATTTTTATTTTTTTATGGTTAGATATGAGTGATATAACAAGTTCAAATTTCACTCTTTACATAAATTCATATATTAATTAAACTATTAAAAAAAATTATAAATTATTTTATAATATTATTTACATAAAGTTATAAATTAAAAATATATTACTAATTTATATAAAAGAATTAATATAATTAGATTTTTAATGTTATTTGGTTATTATTATTTTTACAATTAATTATATATATAATAATAGATTAAATTTTTTTTTTTTATTAGTGGTCAACAATTTTATGTATGAACAAATAACTAATGTTAACACATTTTTTGAAAATTTTGTAAGCTTTTTATTTTAAAAGTCTTTATATACACTAAACATTTGACATTTTGAGTTAAGTATTAATGTATAAAATTTTCGGTAAAATAAAAACTATCATTGAACAAATATACATATCAAACCTAAAAGTGTTATAGAGTTAGCACTAAGACCAACCCGATAAGCGAAGCTCCTCTCGGATGCAAAGTTAGTAGTAAGACCCAAGTCGCTAGCGAAACTTTCACGAAAGAGTTAATAGTAAGACCAATCCGGCAAGCGAAGCTCCTCTCGGATACAAAGTTAGCAGTAAGACCCAAGTCGACAGCGAAACTTTCACGAAAGAGTTAGCAGTAAGACTAATCCGACAAGCGAAGCTCCTCTCGGATGCAAAGTTAGCAGTAAGACCCAAGTCAGCAGCGAAACTTTCACGAAAGAGTTAGCAATAAGATTAACATGGCAAACGAAGCTCCTCTCGGATGCAAAGTTAGCAGTAAGACCCAAGTCGGCAACGAAACTTTTACGGAAGAGTTAGTAGTAAGACCAATCCGGCAAGCGAAACTCCTCTCGGATGAAAAGTTAGCAATAAGACCTAAGTCGGCAGTGAAGTTTTCACGAAAGAGTTAGCCAGTAAGACCAATCCGGAAAGCTAAGCTCCTCTCGGATGCAAAGTTAGCAGTAAGGCCCAAGTCCACAACGAAACTTTCACGAAAGAGTTAGCAGTAAGACCAATCCGGCAAGTGAAGCTCCTCTCGGATGCAAGGTTAACGTAAGTCCCAAGTGCGTAACGAAACCTTCACGAAAGAGTTAGTAAAGAGTTAGTAGTATGCCCATACCGGCATCAAAGATCCTCTCAGATGCAAAGTTAGCATAACCCCATGTCGGTAGCGAAACTTTCACGAAAGAGTCTAAGCGTGAACCCCTTATCATTGGCAGTAAACCTCGTCTTTTACCAGATGGGCTGAAGCGTAAGCCCAACCATGATATCAGGTAAGTATTTCTACCTCCGTTCTTTATTTTTCACACTTATGTTGTTTGCTCTGTAATTCTTCACGAAAATTGTAGTACGAGGTTTCCTTCATTGGGAAAAACCCCTGCTTCGATTTGTTTTTGCAGTCGGAGAGATGATTATTTTCTCTATATCTGATTGTCGTGAACACCACCGCTGGATGTTCATACGAGAATTTGTGCTTTAAGGTTCAAGCTATTTCAATTCTTTAGGGGGTTGTAATACGAGGTTCCTTCATTAGAGAAAACCCCTGCTTCGATTTCCTCTTGCAGTCGAGAGGCGGTTGTTTTCTATATCTCTGATCGTCGTGAATAGCATTGCTAAGGTGTTCACGCGAGAAAAAAGATAAAAAAAATTCTTATGAATGCTTAAAGCCACGAGGATCCTACATGGATTGTGGCATGTTGTCTTCTTCATCGAGACTATTTTGGCCTCGATGATTTCAATTCTTTGAAGGCAAATGATTATGTTGTTTTGTTAAAGTATACCCCGGAAGGGTATGTGGTTCTAGAAAGTTTCAACGTACGGTTATTTTGTCGATCGGTAAACCTTAAAGACGACACTCTGAGTTGTAGGTTCCTCGATGAGGGTGTATGACGAAGGTTGTTAATTGATTGTTGAACTAATGGCCTACGGGCCTTATCATTGTGTTTCCCTTGTTTTGCAGGTTATTTACTCTTGCCACCTGATGAGAATTCACACAAGATCGGTTGTGAAAAGATGGCTCATGACTATCTGTTGTTAGATCAGATAATGACATGATGATTTCTTCCCTGAATCCTCATGTAAGCTTGATATGAAACTTGTTATAATGTCTGGTTTCACTTACAGATACACCACGAGGATCGTTGCAAGATTAATGCCTCTGTTTCCTTCGAATGTGTAAAATCTAAACGAGAAAATTAATGAAAGACATACAATATCAGGTTGTATCTTTCTTTTCTCTTTTGTTCATTCAGCTCGGGTTTTAAAAAATGTGGTGCCTATTGTTCAGACTTGGACACACGTTTTATGAAAATACGAGACTTTTCTCTAAACACTATCCAAGAGGGGCATTTTGTAGATACCCCATTTTTACACCTTAGATATATAATTAAAAAATCTGGTCTAATATAATGCTCATGCTTGTTTATTGGACCATAAAAAACTAAGAAAAACAAATATCTTTTGAAAACCGGATCAAAAAAGCCTAAAAACGATGATACAAAGGAACAATTTCAAATATACTCAAGTTCCGAGTTCCATTGTACCTTTTGAATAACCGGCACGAAAAATCGTGAAATTTGAATATAATATTGTTGTTAAAGAAAATGTATCAAATGGTTATTTTGAAGCCAATTTATGAGTCAAACTGCCATTTTTTATAACGACTCAATTTTCGGAATCCATGACATGTTCATACTTTACGTTTTGAAAAATCAAAAATTTTGAGTATACTATTGTTGTTTGCAAATGTGTGCAGAAGGCGTTCAAAAAAGGAGAAAATGAAATAACGGGTCAAACCTGAGTCAACTCGTCAATTGATGAGCCCATCCGGGTCAAAGAAGGGTTAAACACTTGTCAACCTAACGAAGGAGGTGTTGACCGGTCTTCTGAAGTTGAAAAGTTGGATTATTTGAAAAGAGGCGAATTTGAGTTTTGGATTGACATTAAGCTCCAATAGACCCTGATTTTCCAAAATTCGCTACGGCCTCAATACTCAATGGTATTTGACCATTTTGGATTTTTTGGAAAGGGAAATGTGTCCTCTACAAGAACCATTTGGAAAAGATTTGCTTTAGGATCCTCGAAATGGAACCATTTGGAAAAGTTTTGCTTTAGGATCCTCGAAATGGTAGAAATACCGACATAAAGAAAATGTGTCTAAAGGAAAATCAACTTGGACACCCTTCTACTTAATTTTTTTTTTTAACTTGAGTTGTAGTTGATGGTTTCGGGTGATTCAACTTGGGTTGGGAAGTTGATTCATATACCGTTCGAATGACATCGGCCCCGAACCTTGGCTCGACCACTAAGGCACTCGCCCGATCAGTACAATAGAGGCAACACTCCAGGTCTGAATCCCAGGAGCTAAATGGTGGTATGCTATAATTCTAAAATTCATGACTTTTGAATCACAGGTCCATTTTGGGTTTATGAGCTACCATTTGAAAAGCTCTTTGTGTTAGATTTCCATTTATACCAAGTATGCCACTCAGTTCGACACACAGCTCACCCTAGGTCCTAGGTCGCCCGTTGTGAAATTGGTGAGTGAATCAACATGTTTCGGTACAGTTATTTTCCTGATCAACACAGACCGTGTTAGAATTTTTTTAAAAAACGAAAGTTGTGGGCAAGACTCCCACCTTTCAAATTCCTACTACCTCATAATGAGAGGAGTCCTGAGTCCAACGATGTGGGCACATGAAGTCGCGGGTACAAGAGTTGCGAAAGTGCTGAAGGTTAAATAAATAAAAAATTTTAAAAATTGTAAGTCGGGCTAGGAAGGACAATTTTGTCTGATTCGAAAGGGATATTGAAGTTCGTTATGTTAGCAATTTTTCATAAAAAATTCACGGTCATTGGAACAAAGACAAAGCCGAAACGATTTATGTAAGATTAGGGTGCTTAAGGGAATGGCCAAACAAGCAAAAATTTGGAAATAAAATTAAAAAGGGTAAAGGGAGCATGACGGGTTAATGACTAGCGTACCCTTTGAGAATCTTAATTTTTTTCGGCTGAGGACAAAAAGAGAAGGGGATTCAAGTGAAGAGGTGCAGTTTTCGAGTGGGGAGGAGACAGTTACAAAAATCCAGAGAGGTTATAATGGTGAGGGGCTTTTGATATATCCCGTTCTTAAAGAGTGTGGCTAGTTGAACATTTCCTTGTCTACTCACCTTTTAAACAATATTTTTCCAAAATACATACGTTCATATTCACATTTTTAAAATATCCACGTTTCTTTCTTTAAATCATTAATTAGACATATTTTACCATAAACTCAATAATTACTCTATTTTATAAATATAAATATATAATTAAAATTAATAATACATATATTAAATAAAATATATTATATAAATATTAAAATAATATATATATTTTTATTTTTACTCCATTTTATAAATATTTAATATTATATATTAAAATAATATATATTACATAAATATTAAAATAACACATATATTTTATTTTTACTTAATTTTAAAAATATAATATATATAATTAAAATTAAACCCACTAAATTAAATATTTTAAATAATATTATAAATTAAAATAAAAATATATATATAATAATAATATTTATGACTTAAATTTTTTACTTCATTAATTCAAGTAAATTAGATATAAATTAATTTGATTTAAATTTAAATAAACAATATCAAACAAGTAATAAGAAAAAGTGATCACATAAATCTGTAATAAAATTGCATCAACCAAAGTTATTATTTAACAATTTAATAATTTAGTGAATCTCAAATGAGATTATATAAACAAACTATTTTTAAGGGCTTGTTTGATTGAAGCTAATCAACTAATTAGTTTGTCTAATAAATGTAGTAATATATATATATAAAGAATATTTATAACAAAAGACCATCTCATAAACTTTAGTTAGATGTATTTGATCTTATAATTATTTATTATTAAAATATTTTAATAAAAAATTATTAATAATGAGATTTTGATTTTTTTTTAATTAATTAAAAAAACACTACATCAAACCAGACATAATACAATTGTTATTGAAATCTTATCAAACAAACTATTTAAATGATTATAAAAACAAGTTTGTATATTGTCCATAAAAAAAATGAAGTCTAATAGCATTATTTCTCTTCTCTCTCTTCTTTCCATTTTTTTTTTCATTCTTATGTTTAGATAATTAATTATTTATAGATCACCACAAATCAAATCAAGTCAATTTCATTTCTTATCATCTACCACTAGAATTATGAACATGCATGTGATTATTTATATTAAATCTTTGAATTAAGTATTATTATTACATTACAGTAATATCATGATTGAAGTACCATCCATTTATAATCAGAAGAATATTATAGGTATATATTATCGATTATTATTAGTGTATGAAATTTTATACAGACATATAATTAATAAGTGTTATCGTTTGTATCCTATTTGTATCCTACGTGCGAAGAAGCATGTTTTTAGATTTTAAATTTCAAAAAAATATATTTGAAATTATAAGATTGTCTAAAAATAAATTTTTCTTGAATTTTTAGAACCTATTTGAAAAAATATCTATCTTTGCAATGTCATATTTGAAGTTCTAAAATTCCAAACACGTTTTCTTTGAGCTTCTAAAAATATTTTTGACTATCATGAAGTTTTGGGAATTTTAGGAATCATTTTCGAAAATGACTTGTTTTAATGTGTTATATTTGGGGTTTTCTTAACTTTGAGAATTTCAAAAGTGAAACACTCAGAACTTTGGATTAATTTATTCTCTTCTCAGAATAAATTTCTAATATTCTATTCGAAATTTTGTCCTCCTTGTTTATACTCATCTATTCTCTTTTGGGAATCGAGCTATATGCTTTTCATTGCTTTATCTTTGTCAGATACCTTATGAATAAGATTAGTACTGTTACAATATGATCAAGATATTTCTCACATAAACAAAAAAGTTCTTACTCAAAACGAAACGTAACAATCCTTCAAACATCAACTTGCCAATTACTTAGGAGTATAGACTGTTTATAAAGACAGACGTATATGATATAGTACCGTAGGCCCTTTTTAATACGTAACCAAATACCGAACTCTTAAAACGAATCACTGTGTTTCTTTTCTTTAGTTTATTTGGAAAAAAATTAAAGTGACGACTCTAAAGTCAATTAGATCGATACATTCGTGAATGTATCGATTTAAAACATGTACAGGCTAATTCAAAAAGGTCTATACCAATTCAAAAGGCATATGCCAAAAAGGAAGAAGCGAAAAAAAACGTGTACACATAATATTGAAATGCTGATACCTGTTGCAAATGATCACTAGGGAGGATTATACCTGAAGAATATCAGTCATTTTTAAGGAGGTTAGGGTTTAGAAATAAGTACCAAACGAGCCTTGAATTAAACAATTGTCTCCGAAGTCAATTAAACAAGCCCGCAATAGGTCTTCTAGAGTTGCAACTTCTATCGTATCATTACTATCGTATCATTGCTGACTTTCATTCAGAATGCTCATTGTTAACTGGGACAATAGTTCCTAAAACAAAACTCTACTTCACTATACTACAAGAGATTATTATCAGTTATCTAGTTATCTTTTCAATAGACCCTATAATTACGTGGTATCAAGCAAAATAATCGTAATCAAATTCTATAAGGATTCTGTTTCGGCATTTAACATAGGTAAGGGGTCTCACAGACCGGGACTCGACATTAGTGGAAGGACCTGTTGTAGACAACAATATAAATTTGAACAAAAATTCGTTATTATTACCATAGTTTGTAAGCCGCCAAACATCCACAGTGTTGAGTGTTTGAGTAATAATCCAGGAGAGTGTTAAAAACCCTTCAAAGTGATTCAAACTAAGAATATAGAACGAACAATTGTACTCGAGATGTGAAATCACTCTGTATTTTTTTGTCCCGAGATCAAAGTTAAAATAAAGCTTTCATGTTGTTAAACTCCCGAAAGCCAATGCAAAACTCCGCAAGCTAAAGCACTTGTTTTTTTAAAATTTGATATATGTCTGAACTTATTTGAAATGTACTCCCATGTATTTTTTTTTATACCACATACAATCAGTATCGATTTTAAACCGTTAGACAGAAATGTTGATGGTAAAGTAATGATTATAATACGGTGATATATAGTTTAAAAACCAATACAAGTACACTTCAAATAAGCTCAGACATATACCAAGTTTAAAAAAAAAAATAAGAGTTGTACTGCACTGGTTTTCGGGAGATAAATAACAAGAAAGCTTTATTGTAAGCTTTCATCTCAGGACAGAATAATACAAAGTTCCACATCCCGAGTACAAAGTATCTATATTTTTTAGTTTGAATCACTTTGAAAATTTTTAACACTGTTTTGACATTATGACTCAAACACTGTGGATGTTGGGCAGCTTACAAACTATGGTAAGAATAACGAATTTTAATTCAAATTTATATAGTTGCCTGCAATTAGTCCTTCTAATATTGTCGAGTCCCGGTTAGTGAGACTCATTGCCTATGCTAAATGCGAAACATAATCCTTATAAATTGCGATTATTTTACTTGGTACCACGTAATTACAGGGTTCATTGAAAAGATAACTAACGGATAACAATCTCTTACATCAACAATGAGTGTTGAATAAAAGTAAGTAATGAACGAGGATACGTAACCGTAGAAAAATAAGTACGTTGTAATTTGATAATTGTAGAATTGTTTTGCATTTATTGTATGTACGCTTGTTTGTTTTCTCATGCTAGTGCCTTGAAGAAGATGTTTTTGACCTATGAGGAAACTCCCAACAATCTGAATCCACTTTATAAATCGATGACAAATAATCCATGACACCATAATCCCCACATAACTTCACTTAAATATTTTAGTGGTAGAATCATTTAGTCCAATGTTATTTACAATAATATTATATGACTATCAAATTTGATAAAAAAAAATAATAATAATCTTTCGAGTAATTTTACGGAGATAAATGAATAAATTTGACGAGATATTTGAATCGTTATACACAACATCACTTGCATATTGAGAAAAGTCCCGATAAACCATTAAAATTTGAAACATGTAAAAATATAATGATCAAAGACAATCTCCACAATCAAAAGTTCATTCAGTTTTCAATTTTTGAATATACCTCAAAAACAGTGCACTTCAATCCGCTAACAAACACATTAGCCTTGCTAAGTCTAGACAATCAATAATAGTAATGTCAACAAGTTCTCAATAGACAATTAGACTAGAATAAACCTAAGGAAAAACTGTTGAGCATCAGCTCCCCAACATGAATAGGTTAAACTAACAGTGAATAGGTTAAACTACCTGTATTTCCTTAATCCTCATCATCAACATGAATATGGTCATATACACTAGAAAATGGACTCTCATTTTCAGCTGAAAATTTCAGTTACAGGTCGAAACACTTTTGATCAAAAATCAATAAATTGAATTCTGAAAGGTCTCGTGGATAAATGACCTCATGTCTAAGATTACGATTGATAAAATGCAACAATAATTAAACAAGAACAATCATAAGTGATAATATGAAAGGTAAAGCTTACTTGCGATTCCGAATAGTGAATCATATGTGATAATATAAAAGGTAAAGCTTACTTGCGATTCCGAATAGTGCTGCATTGAATTGGTTCTTGTACCCAAGATCACTGCAGCAATAACATCCGCATTCTTATATCTTCCACCGGTTAAGGTTCCAATCGTATCATTAACCTGTATCAAACTAACCATAACTTTAGATGTCCTTCCAAAGTTAACATGTTTAACTGAAAATAAGAAAAAGGTGGACATACTAAAGCGGACACACGCATGTTAAGCTTAACTCTTTCCATGGCTTTTAGTCAATTCATCAATAATATCCTGTCCAACCTGAAAAAGAACACAAAGAATTAGGAACATGTTCTGTTCATCCCCCTCCCCTCGAACAGAAAAGAAACAAAGAAGAGACAAAAGATTTACATTATCTTCAATAGAGAATCCTTTTGTCCATTTGATGAAAAGGTGAAACCGAGCTCCCTTTGTCTACCCGTAGGAATATGGAAATCCTCATTCTCTGTATCAACAAAATCAGAAAGCGCCCTCTCTATGAAATCAAACATATGTCTATCAAACTAGCCCAAAAGTTTTTTTTTTCTTCTTTTCGTTTTAGTTGAAAATGTTCAAGATATGGTAATTGGCTAGTTAATGTTGTTGCCCACTTATAAAAAAAACAGGGTTTTAAATCCATTCTCATTCAATCCAATGGATTAATTAAAGATTTAATTTGTACTCTTTAAGTACCATGAGTTAAAATTCATAAAAGAATTCCTTTTTTTTAAGAATAAATTATTTGTTTGGATTGTATAATTGTAAGAAGCACGTCAGTCAATCAAGATCTCTATTGTAAGAAACACATATTTATATTTTAGACATTCCTATAATGAGATAAATAAATTCATTCTCCAGTATACTCATCTGATAGAACCCATTGCAAAAAGGATGCAGAATGTTCAGATTTATGTATCTTATTGTTGCAAATAATAATCATTATGATATAGTCTATCAAGCTAGAGTTGTTAGTTCAGACGGAACCTATCATAGAGTCTTATGGTCCTTCCTTCAATTGTTGACGAAAAACTAGAAGCCATTGTTGTGAGGTTAGATATTCTATGTTCACGAGTGAATATAATATGTTTCATAAACAACTAACTAAAAGTATGCTTATATGTAAGGAAACGCTACGAGGCGGGATAGCTATCTACAAAAAGAGAGGCGAAAAAGGTTTATCCCAACTGAAGGTTGAAGTTGTTGATCTAGTGTCTGAAGAAGGAACAACAACTGGAGAGAAGCTGAGTTCTTCTACCCTAAGGAGGCGAGAAGCAGAAAAGAGAAAGATCAACAAGTCTAAGTTATAATAAGTTCTTATTGTTTGTTTTATAGAGGTAACTATTTAGATTTAGATTGGCTTGTTTGAATTGGAAACAACTATTCACATACAAGATTTGCACCTAGTGAAGAAATATCCGAGTTTTACAGCAGTACTACACAAAAGACCTAGTAAATGGTCAAGAGTTCAATGAAATGCACACAGGTAGAGAATTCAAAAGTGAATTTCAGAACTATTTGCAATTAATTACCTGAGCTCTCAAGAAGTGGTTTGTCATCTGATAGTGGAGTAAGTAATGAATTCCTTTGAGGTGAAATGAAACGTTTGGAGTGGGACAGGATTACTGCAAAAAGGAAAACCGGGAGATTAATTTAGTGATGAACTAACTCAGTTCCTTGAACAACAACATATAGAAGAAGGCTTACGGTTGTGGCCCGTAAACTTTCACCTGGCGCAAATGTGTATTCTTCCCATTCAAATTATTACACAAAATGTCTATTTGCAACATGAAAGTGTCTACAAAAGTTTCTCAAGGTTGATGAACATTTTTATTTGCCTAAATTTCCATTCATGGATAACAACACCATAAATGAATTTGCTGTAAATCATAATAACAGAATTTACAGAATACAATAGCAATTAAGTGATACAACTAGATTAGATTATGAAAACAGTAGCACAGATGGCATACCTCGGATCATCTCCTGATAACGAAATATATGCCCAGCCAGTTGGCTTCACAAGCCTCACAACTGTAACTTCCTAGATTATGGAGTAATTCAAGAGGATATTAATGTCACATTCAAAACAACAATAAGTTTGTGTCAAATTATTATTAAAAATCATCTCATGTATGATGTATATAAATATTTTTAGAACAAGGTTCATATCATTAAAATAAAATAAAAATAAGAACACACACCCAAAAAGAATATAAATCCACCCAAAACAAAAGATCAACAAGGTCTTATATGGATTTCATGCCGCATGTATATAAACATAGATATCTTTGTTTTCAAATATGTCCATTGAAAAGATAAACATTCTCCAAATCATTAATCCCGCTCTGGGTACCAACCTCATATATATATTCCTGTCTCCTTAAAATTAAGGATACAGATGTACAAACTTATAGAACAGATCTGTTCAAATAAGGCCGTGACTTGTAATCTCTGAACTTATTAATATATAGTGCAGAAACCTAGGTTATCTGGGCAAAGAGGGATATAAACATCAGGTTACTATAGGACTTGTTTGGAGTATGGTTAAATTTAATTAAACAAAATGATCAACACAATTTTTACACCATAATTTATCATCCACAAATAATCCATATAAATAATTACCCAAACAAGATTACATTAAAATAATCCCAACAAGCTCTAAGGAGTTAAGAGATGAAACTGTGATAGAGTTAAGATTATACTAGTATAGGGGGGTAATTTCTCATATTGAAATACACTCTCCTATACAGTACTATATTGTCTATATACTAGCTAACTTACCAGCCCTGCAGCTGAAGAAGGCTAACTAGATTGGCATGCAATATCAGAAGGTGTTGTTGCCATTGGAGCTAGAAACTGATGTGGGATCACCAAGTAATAACTGGTAAGTAACTTAAGGCTTTGTTTAGGGATATGGTTAAATTTACTACAATATACAACTAAGACTGTAAATTTTAATACAATTACAATATATTCTAAAACTTTATCAATAACACAAAAATGTCTCACTTACCAATCCAACCAATCCAGGAATCACCCCTTCATCCATGACCAGCTGTATGTACTCAAACCGACAAGAACAGTGTTAGGAGAATCCATGACGCGTTTTCCTGCACCTCCTCCTCCTGAAATTGGAGTTCCTCTGCTACGAAACCGATGCATCCATTTGTTTCAGCCATAGAAACCAGAGAATCATCTTTGTTACGCATGTATCTCAAGATTCCCATGCAGTATCTTGCTAGTTTGGCATCTTCAAAGAAGGGTACTTATTTAGGGACGACTTCGGATGGGATAATTCGAGAACAAGCATCTCCATGCAACGACAAATTATACAAGAAGAAGAAGGCAAATATTATTGTTTTCAAATATGTTCAGATCATTCATGAAAGCGTTCATTCCAAAAGTAGATAAAAGTCCTTTCCAATGAGGTTTTGCTTTAGAGTGCATCCCATCAAACACCTTGCAGGCATATCCAAAAGATGAACTTACAATAGGCATATCTGTAGGGGGAATTATCACAAATAATAATTTAACCAAGAGGATAATAATGTCACTCAACTACACAGGAAGATATAATAAAAAAAGGTAAGCCTGTCAGACGACCGCTAGACCAACCCAGCCAGGGCCAAGGCACTGACTGAGAACGATCCTCTACAGCAGTGTGACCACAGCCGAAGCAGGTGGCCAGCAGTGCCATTAATCACGCTCTGGTCTAGCGGCAACATCTCATCAACCAGACATAGATTCCTGTCTCCTTAGAAATCAAGGATACAGATGTACGAGCCTATAGAACAGATCCTGTTCAAGTAAGGTCGTGACTAATGTACTGTAACCTTTTTAATATATAGTACAGAAACATAGGTTATCTGGGAAATATGGGATATAAACATCAGGTAACTCAAGGACTTGTTTGGCATATGGTTAAATAAAATGATCAACACAATTTTTACACCACAATTTATCCACATATAAATATTTTCCCAAACAAGATTACACTCAAATTAACCCAACTAGCTCTACAGAGTTAAGAGAAAAGCTGTGATAGAGTTAAGATTATATTAGTAGGGGGGAAACTTCTCATATTGAAATACTCTCTCCTATACTATATTTTCAAATACATATACTAGCTAGCTTACCAACCCTGCATTGTTCTTACAGTTTCCAACCATCTTTTCTTTCATATTGATTCTTATAGTTAGTGTCTCCAAATTCTTGAACCAGGTTAACTAGATTGGCATGCAATCTCAGAAGGTGTTGTTGCCATTGGAGCTAGAAACTGAATTCAATATTCTTCTTCATGTATATATAATTATTTGCTTTACTTTCACCTTCTTTAAGTATTATCTTATCTCTTTTGCTAAGAAGGACTCGAATTGAAAAGGTTTGGGCTCAAGTAGTTAGGCAGTAAAATTATTAGGACATATTTGAAACAGTAGAAAGAGCATATATAAAAAAACCCTCCTTTTTCCTTCAACAACTAGAAAGAGCATACCTGAAACAGCAAGACTGCCCTCCAATAACTAATTAAGAAGTATGTTTCCATAAAAACAATATTCACACAAATAGGAGTACTTTCCTGTCTCTTTAGATCTCAAAGAGACAGAACAGATCATCTTCAAGTAAAGAAGTCTTCCTTAAAATATGTTTTGAAAAGAAGAAAAACACATAATAAAAACAAAATTCACACAAACAGAAGAAGGAATAGATTCATGTCTTTTAGAGTATCAAGTATGCAGACAAACCTATATAACAGATATGTTCAAGTAAAGTCTTGCTTAAAAAAATTTGATGCTCTAGAGGCCAAAAACATAACGATAAAAAAATATTCTGTCAGACAACCGCAAGACCAACCCAGTCCATTCAGTTAATTTAACCAAACAAGCTCTAAACTGTGATATGTCCTGTGAGATGTTAGAAAAATAAACTTCCACTGATCATTTATAGGATCAATCAAAATGAAGGTTGTATCTATTAATGGATTTCACATAAAGTTCTTCTCAAAACCAAAGAATAGTCAATATTGGAATGATATGCACATTGAGGGTAGCATATCTATATTTGAATGGATACATACCATGGCCGCCAACAAACAGCTCAAGGACTTGTTTGGAATATGGTTAAACAGCTCTTCAATATTAGGAAGTCAGTCACCAACTAAAAAGGGGTAAGTAAGTCTATATAAATACCAAGAAATGGTTTTGACAAAAGAAAAGGTGTTTTTGGGAGTCTGTCAGACAACCGCTAGACCAACCCAGCCAAGGCCGAAGCTCTGACTGAGAACGATCCTCTACAACAGTGTGACCACAAGCCAAAGCAGGTGGCCAACACGCCGTTAATCACGCTCAGGTCTAGCGGCAACATCTCATCAACCAGACATAGATTCCTGTCTCCTTAGAAATCAAGGATACAGATGTACGAGCCTATAGAACAGATCCTGTTCAAGTAAGGTCGTGATTCATATTCTCTAACCTTCTTAATATATATTGCAGAAACTTAGGTAATCTGGGCAATGTGGGATATAAATTAACATCAGGTATCTTAAGGACTTGTTTGGAATATGGTTATATTTAATTAAATAAAGTTATCAACACAATTATTAATTTATTACAACATAATTTATCCACAAATAATCTATATAAATATTCACCCAAACAAGGTTACACAAAACATAAATTAGTTTAATGAAAGAGATAACCCCAAATCAAAGGAGACAAGTTCTAAAGAGTAATATAGAACAAGAAAATGAGGATGATACAGAAATAAAGAGATATGGAATTATTTAATCATGGAAGGAAGATAGTGTAAGCTGTAAAATTATTTCACTAGCAGGGAGGGGGTAACTTTTCATATTCAAATGCTCTCTCCTCCTAGATACAAACAAAAGATTTAGCCCCCAACAAGGACAGTGTTGAAACTAGAACAAGCATAAGAATTTGGATTGTAGGACAAAGTTATTTTTTGGGCAGAATAGTCAATAATTTGATGAACAAATTGAGGCCAAATTTATTTTTGAGAACATTGCTATTCTTATCCCCAAAATTGTACTACCACCCTAGTTTCTAACCAATCCTGGATTCAATCACCCCTGCAACTCGAATACAAGTTTTGACAGGAGGAATAAGAAAAAAAATGAGCCTGTCAGACAACCACCAGACCAACCCAGCCAGGGAACTGACTGAGAACGATCCTCTACAACAATGTGACCCACAAGCCAAAGCCGGTGAAGCCAACAGCGCTGTTAATCACGCTCTGGTCTAGAGGGTATGTCTCATCAACCAGACATAGATTCCTGTCTCCTTAGAGATCAAGGATACAGATGCACGAGCCTATAGAACAGATCCTGTTCAAGTAAGGTCGTGCTAAGTTTTCTCTAATCTTTTTAGAATATAGTGTAGAAAGTAATAACAGGTAACCAATGTGGGATTACCAAGTAAAAACAGGTAATCAACTTAAGGCCTTGTTTTAGGAATTTAATTATATTCTTTAAGCAACAAAATTAATAAGTACACCATTATTTATGCTAAAATAATCTATAAGATCTAAAGAGTTGAGTTGAGAGACTAAACAGTAATAGAGGACACAAAAATAGAGAGATCTTATCACTCATCAGATGTTGGAATAAATTAATCATGGATTTTGGAACTTGGAAGGGAAGGCCTTGGTCAAGACTACCTGCCTGTTCGATCATGCATCCCCAAATTGTATACTAAGAAAGAAAGAAAGACTACCAGTATGATCAATAAATTTATCCCAGGTGTTCGTTCTCAGAGAGACAGTTGAGAAATGCAGACTAAAAGTACGAGACACATCAAACAAACAGTGAAAAGACAAAACCCTAACCTATTGCGTCAAGATAAGGGAAGAAATCATGCCTTACAATCCGAGAGAAGGAGAGAGAGCTGATGATGAGAAGAGTGTGATTTCCGTCGGAGAAACTGAGTTGCGTTCTATCTTCCGATCGTGGTCATCCAGCCGCTCATAGTACTCGACGCTACTTTATCCGGTCATTAGACGGAAGAGGAGCCATTTCCTGAGGCGTGGGACCATCCAATCCATGGTGGTGCATCTGGAAGGTGAAATTCGAGAAATGCAGCGACGAAATGACAAAATCACCAGAAAGCAATGAAGAAGAAGAAGAAACGGTTGCATCTTGATCGTAATCTCATGGTACGTAGCAAAAACTGAAATAAGAATGAGAGAGAAAGAGGTGTTCATAAATCATAACTATAAATTGGCGGTTGACATGACGACAGAAACTCACCTCTACTCCGAGTTGACTCGCAAGAATATTACAACAGTACCCGAAGTTAGTACATTATATAACTAAGCCTTTATATTTTAAAACAATTACAATATATTCTAAAGTTTTATCAATATTACAAAAGTCATTTTTTATTTTACTATATATTTTCTTTAATAAATAATTTTATATATTCAATTATCATTTATATTAATTATTTTATAATATATATATATATATATATATAATAATTTATTTAAAATTTAATTCGTGATATATTTAAATAAAATAATTAAATTTGTTTAATTATTTGTCTCCCTCTTATTAACGTATTTCTTTCTCTCATACTTTTTTATAGCAAATTTTTTTAATCTTATATTTCTTGACTTGAATCTTAATTATAAGATTTTTTTAATATAAGTGGAGTGTTTATTTTTAATTATTAGTCGTATAAGTATATATATTTATACATAAAATTATAAAAATAAAGTAATAATATTAAGTGGGTAATGATTAAGTGTTAATAACACATATTGATTCTAAAATATAAATGATAGTTACATCTAATCCGTGAATAGTCAACCATCGCACTGTAAAAATTGGATATAGTCATTGACTCATTGGAGCTCCTAAAATTATCTACTAAATTCATCGAGTTGTTCCAATAACGACATACCCTAAACCTTAAACCTTAAACCCTAAACCTATGTTAGAATCTAGCTATGTGCAAATTTATAATAATTGGTATAAATAATTTAATGATATGAGATTGCTTGAAATAATAGTTCGATTCAATTTGGAAAACAATGAGATTGTTTGAAATAATAGTTCGATTCAATTTGGAAAACAATGAGATTTGTTGGTAAGTAAAAGAGGAAATGATTAGGACTAAATATTTAACCAAATATGATCGTCCAATACCCTATAAAAAAATGTTTTTTTATTTTATGAGGTGTTGATAGAAATTAAATAGTAAGAGATGATAAGAATAAATGTCTATAATGATGACATGGTTATGGAATAATAGTTCATTTTGGGGAAATAAGTGGATTTGTTGGTTTGTAAATGAGGAGATGATTGGGGCTAAACATAACCAAATAGGATCGTCCAATTCTTATAGAACATGTCATTAGAATACCTTAAGCAAATCGAAAAAAGTTTTTAATGAAACGTCGGTTTACGGAAATGAAAATTCAATACAACTTTATTTATAATAATAATATAATTGGACATGTAGGTTGTTAAAGATTATTTACAAAACCATTATTTTGATGATGTCTAAGATTTAGATTCGGAAAATCTGTGAATTCGTGTGGAAATTTTATTGATATTCTTAAAATTTTCGAATCAATTAATTATTTTATTGTATTTAATTTGTGTATAACTTGTTTATCATGCTTTCATTATTGTGTTTAAACGATTAAATTTATATTTAAAAGACATGTATTTATTTTATAAGAAATTGTGTTTAAATGAAAAATAAAATGCCGTATAATGAGTATGGTTAAAATAATCTACTTATTTTTATAGAGATATGAATATTAAGTTGATCAACTTAGGTTTATAAGTTTATTTGTGACTTATTTATCATATTAAAACATTTTTTTTTGTAATATTTACATAATATATTTAAGAATAAAGTATATTTTTTACTATTTTTTTATTGATATCTTTACAAAAAAAATTTAAAAATACTTATTTTTATTATTATTTATGTTCAATGATTTTATATTAAATATAAATAAAAAAACTAGTTAAAATAATTCAAATGATAATAGTCTCAAACTAATAAAACAAATATCTTAGAATTTGTGAATTATGACACTAATATCTTATTAGTTTTTAAATAATAATAAGAAATACAAATAGAACATAATAATATTTGGTATGAATCATACTTTGAAAAAAAAAATACTCTCATTATTTTATGGATGACATTATTAATTTTAAAAGGAGTGTTAAAATTTATTAGATAATTGAATTATTTATAATATTTTTTTTTTGTCTACCACATATATCATGTAAAATTATTTATTATTAAAAGTACTTTAATGAAATGTGGTCATGCTATTCTCCTTGTTGGTCGAAAAAATAAATATTTTTAATATTTTTTAACCACCACAATCTAATCTAAATCTCCTCAAATTAAATTTGATCATTTAATATTTTAAGTTTATTTTAGTAAAGGTGAATAAATGATTAAAAATTCGATTTATTTTACTTAATTCGTACTAAATCCAAATCATTATATAGATTAATACGGTTTTGATTTGATATAATTTGAATAATTTAATTTATTTTTTATTTAATTTATTTATTTATTTTACTATTTAATGTTTAATTAACTTAATTATATAAAAAAATTTATTAAAATTTTAATGTTATAATTATTTTTTATAATATTATTTTATTTATTTTTGTTAAAATCTTTAATTCGTTACTTTCAAATATTTTAATTATTGAAATAAATACAATAATATATTATATTGAGGTAAAATATAATAGAGAGAAAAACAAATTGAAAATTATATAATTAGTATTTCAGATTGAGATTAGATTAGATTTTGGATTAATATGTGAAATACTTCTCCCTAATTTTATTCATTAATCCAACATTAATTTTCTTATTAATTAAATTTAATGTAACTTCTACTTCTTCTTTTTTAAATTGAAAATTGTTCATTGCATAAATTGTAAGTAACTCATTATTTTAAGTAGATTGAGTGTTATAATTTGTTTTATAAAAGTACATAAATTATAAAATTAACATCTAAACAAATAAAAATAAAATGATAACAAAAGGGTAATAAGTCTAATAAAAAGTAATTATTTGAAAACTAACCCAATAATTTAATTTCAAGTATTCTTTTTGGGTTATCTTTTTCTAAATTCTATCATTATATATTGATAAGGTCGCCACAAAAAAAAAATATGTATTCATTTTGTTTTTGTTACTGATCTAAACAAAATTAAAACAAAAAAAAAGTACCTACCTAAAAATAAAAACATGGAAAACCTTGAGGGGGCCAACAGAACATTTAGTGTATTAATCTAAGGTTTTGTAATTCAAAAATGTCTTAATCACACCACCATAGTTGGTGAAGAAAGAGAATTAAAGATGTGATGCAAATCATTTTAACTAATAAGTTAAATATTGACCATAGCTAATTTGATAAAGTATATGTGATATTATTCAATTGATTTGAACTGTTTTTGTTATCTTTAGCTCAAAATTATTTAGCTTACTAGTTATAAATTCAACTATGTTTGATTTTATTTACATCCAATAGATCATTCAATAAAATTAATCACCATTAATTTAAGTTTCTAAGTTGAGTCAATCAAACTAAGCTAGCTAAATAAGCAAATTAGACTTAAGTTGAATAGGTTATTGATGAAAAAGTTTCGGACCTTGGGTCCAACTGTGGCTAAAAAAGCCTATTTTAAATATAAAATAAAATATTTATAAAATATTATCACAATATTATAAATTTTGATAATATCATTATTGTTGAGAAAAAACCTGACGATAACAAAAAAAACAAACAATCGAAAGAACACATTAACAGAATTTGATAACGGAGTTCGACCAAAATGTTGTCCACGCCTCCGAGCACTAAGGATATCAATTAATAAATAAGAAGAGATACAAATATTGGGTGCAATTAATAAATCAAAGAAGAGAGAGTTTTTTTATAGACTAAGAAATTTCCTCCACTCCCATCATCTTCCGTTGTGAGATTCTATCCTAATTGTGAATATAGTTTCTTTTATATACTAAGAAACTTTTTTTACTCTCATCATCTTCCGATGTGGGATTCTAATTGTGTCAAAAACAACAAATCTCCACTTTGACACAATATCCAAATACAAATCTTCATTATTAAAAAAGAGTTATTAAGTGCTTCCAATTGGTGCTCTTCAGCGCCGACTCAAATGTGGAAGATATTTACCAAATCTAAACAATGTTTAGATTTGGTTTTTCACATTTCTTTCATCTCGAACTCTTTACCTAATTGAGCCTTCAATTTGTCAATTTTATATTGGCTCTTTGATGCTATCAACATATCATCAACATACTAGAGTAGATAGATAGATATAAGACTCATCTTGCAATTTGCGCAAATACACACATGAATTGAATCTGCTTCTTGTGTACTTATGCTTCATCATAAACTTGTCAAGTCGCTTGTAGCATTGTCTCGACGATTGCTTCAACCTGTACAATAATTTGTTCAACTTGCAAACTCAATTTTCTTTATCAACAACTTTAAATCCATCTGATTGATAAATGTAGATTTCCTCATTCAATTGACCATGTATAATTGTGATCTTCACTTCCAGTTGGGCTAGCTCTAAAATTATTTGTGCTATCAAGGCCAAAAAAATTCTAATGGAAGAATGTTTAACAACAGAAGAAAGTACCTCATTATAATCAACTTCTTCCTTCTGAGCGTAGTTTTTAGCTACCAAATTTTTCCTTGTAGCGAACATCAATTTTTCTAGGAAATCTTTCTTTCTTAGCAAAGATCCATTTACAACCAATAGCCTTCTTCCCTTTTGGAAGATGCGTCAACTTGCATGTCTCATTCTTCTGAAGAGATTGCATATCATCTTCCATAACACCTCTCCTTTTTCCATTTTCAGTACTTCGACTAACATCTGAAAAAGTGGATGGAACATCATCTACGACTAGAAGTGCATAGACCTCCATGTCAAGAAACCGACCTGGTTTTGAATAACTCGTCTTGGTCTGTTCACAACAATTGATTCACATTGTTGTGAAGGTTCTTGGGTCGGAACCTCTCTCCCATTTGACTCTTCGTCTGTCATTGGAGAGTCACTTATAGTTGGGCTTATCTTTATCTGCTCAAACTCCACATGTTGCGGAGTACAATCAATTTTGTTTGGTGTTACCTTATTCAACATTGAATAATCGTCAAAAGTAACATCTCTACTGATAATGATTTTCTTTGCATCCAAACACTAAAAGCGATATTCTTTAATTTCTGTAATAAATCCCATAAAAAAACATTCTTTCCTCGTGGATCCAACTTTGATTCAACTACATGATAATATGCAATAGAACCATAAATATGCAAAAAAATCATAATTAGTTGCAGGTTTCTAGACCATATCTCTAATGGAGTCTTGCTACCAAGTGAAGATAGGCGATTTACCAAATGTTAAGCGTATAACACAACTTCTGCCTAAAATTTAATGCCTAACCTAGCATTAGACAACATACATCGAATTTTCTTCATCAATGTTCTGTTCATACGCTCCGATATTCAATTTTGCTGTGGTGTTTTTCTGACTGTGAAGTGTCGAACTATGCCACACTCTTAAAATAATTTATGGAATTGATCATTCTTGTATTCTCCACCATTATTAGTCCGGTGAATTCTAATCTTTCTTCTTGTCTCGTTTTCAACTTGAGTTTTTCATTAAGAAAAATCCCAAACACTTCATCTTTGTTCTTCATAGTAAACACCCATACTCTTCTAGAAAAATCATCAACAAAAGTAACAAAATAATATCTACCTCCAAGAGATGAAGTCTTGTCATGTCCCCAGACATCTGAGTGCACATAGTCCAAAATACTCTTGGTGTTATGAATAACAGTACTAAATTTTACTCGCATTTGTTTTCCCATAACACAATGTTCACAAAAATCTAATTTATAAATTTTTGTACCTTTCAACAATCCTTGCTTGACAGGAGTTTGCATAGATTTCTCATCAGAATGCCCAATCGCATATGCCATAGCTTTGTTGCCTCTAAATCCTTACTACTCCTGGAATTTAATACATATGTTGTCCAATTAACTATACTACCTTGATAGTATTACAAATTATTACTTTTCCTGACATTTTCAACATCACTAGCGCTCTAGAGATTACCTTAAGAATTCAATTTTCCAATTTCACATGTAGCCTTTTTGACTCCAAGACCTCCAAAGAAATGAGATTCTTTTTCATATTCAGTATGTACCGAACATCTTTGATAATTCTGGTGGATCCGTCGTCATTTCTCAGATTGATTGAACCTATTCTTTTTATTTTACATATACTAGCATCTCCCATGTAAACAACTCCACTATCTATTTCCTTAAAGTCAAAAAACCACTTTCAAACTGGTGTCATATGATAAGTGCATACTGAGTACAATATATCCACGCGTTAGAATGTGATGTTATGTGTGACATCGATAAAGAGTATTCTGAATCTGCATCATCTTTGTTTTTTGCAACATTTGCATCTTCAGAATCTTTCTCTTTTTTCTTCAACTTTAGGCAGTTAATCTTCCAATGTCCTTTCTTACGATAGAAAACAAATTCATCTTTGGCAACTCTACTTTCAGATCTTCCTCCTTTCCCTTTTGATTTGCTTTGCTGACGGTCCCTAACCATCAATGCTTCATATGTTGTACCTATTTTGTTTTTCCTTTTGTCCTGTTTTCTTAATTCGTGACTATATAAAGCAGAACTTACAGCATCAAGAGAAACATTTCCCTTCCCATGAAGTAACGTTGTTTCTAAGTAATCAAATTCATCAGGAAGGGATGATAGCAACATCAAAGTCAGATCTTCATCCTTAAACTTAACATCAATATTTAACAGATCTGCTACTAATTAATTAAACTTAGTAATATGTTCATTCATAGTAGTACCTGACTGGTAATCAAACCGGAACAACTGCTTCTTCATAAGGAGCATATTATGTCCACTTTCCTTCAAAATTTTGTCCTCTAATAATTAATAATTGCCACAATTTCTGTGTAGAAGTTTCGTTCTTCACGGCATATTTCTAATCTCTAGACAGGCACGATCGAATTGTTCCACACGCCAATCAATCCATGATACTCCATTATGTTTCTTCTATACCATCTGACTTTCCGACCTCAATAGCAACATCTAGAACCTCACCAATGCTCAATTCCATCAAAAAATTCCACCGCAAACTTCAAATTCGACATCGGTGTCCTCGTCTAGGATGACGAAAGAGTTGATGCCCCTTTTAAAAACTCAATTGGCATGTCAAGGACGAACCTTCGACTCTGATACTAGTACTTGTTGGGAAAAACTCTAACAAAAACAAAAGAAAAAACAAATGAAAGAACACACTAACAAAATTTGATAATGGAGTTCGGCCAAAATATTGCATACGTCTCCGAGCACTGAGGTTATCAATTAATAAGGAAGAAGAGATACAAATGTTGGGTGCAATAAACCAAAGATGGGAGAGTTTCTTTTATAGACTAAGAAACTTCTCTCACTCCCATCAACTTCCAATGTGAGATTCTATCCTAATTGTGAATATAATTTCTTTTATTTACTAAGAAACTTCTTTCACTCTTATCATCTTCTAATTGAGATTCTAATTGTGCCAAAAACAACAATTATTATATTAATTTCATATAAGTTGATTATAATGTTTATATATAATACGCATACTCTATGTATCTCAATAATTCATCCAATACAATTTATCTTTTTCAGATTCTTACATGATATCATACAGCTATAATCATAAATGATTTTAAGTTTTGGAACCATATTCTCTCAATATTTTGTTATTTTTTTTTATTCTGCTAAAAACTCTGATTTCAAATCTTAAAATCTCTAGTTCTTCAATCTTTCACTTTACTAGTTTTATTTCACTATAAGACTTAGTCCTCAAAATCATTAATTCTTGAGTTTAAAAAATAAACTAGAATTGTGAATTTGTTGTGTCAAAAATATCACATGATCTTTATCCTAATTATGAATTTTAAAAGCATATATATATATTTTGTAAACGAGAAGAGAGCGTGAGACTAAAAATTTAGAACAAACAGAGAGAGCTAGAGTTTGTAATCCCTATTATTACTCTATATTGAATTGATTCTTTGAAAGCAAGATGTAAGAAATTGTTGGTCCGAACTTGGTTAAGATTCTTGTGTCGTTCTTTCCTACTTTTACACTATTGTTCTGCATTCCACTACAGTTACTATTATTCCATTTTCATTCTTAGTGTGATAGTTTTTCACCACTTTCATTCTTAGTGTGATAATTTTTTTATAATATATTTTAAAAAATATTTTATATTAGTGGTCAACAAATTTATATATGAACAAATAACTAATATGTTAACACATTTTTTGAAATGAAAAACTTCTATATATGTATGAACAATTTTCGTAAGTTCTTCATTTTAAAATTCTTCTTTATACGTTAAACATTTGACATTTTGAGTCAGGTTTGAATAAATAACTAATGTTAACACAATTTTTGAACTATTTAGAAGTCCATTAATATGTATTCAATTAATTACATGATAATAATAATAGAAAGTTAGTTATTGATGTATAAATTTTTCAAAACCCTTAAAAACTATCATTGAATATAAACTTGATTATTTTTGAGGGATTGAAAACAATTAATATCATATAAATCACAATGTATTCTCTATTCAACTCCTAAAGATCAGATATCAGGTATATTTCTTATATCCATTTTTTTTAAACTATGAACTAGTATATATATATATATATATATATATATATATATATATATATATATATATATATATATATATATATATATATATATATAATTTAATATTTATGAATAAAATCTTTAGAATTAAATCTGTAAATCTTATATAGTGACAATAGAACAAATAAAACTCAATTTTTATTATAGATATTTTTAATTTTAATAGTATATAATTCTATTTTTAATAAATTATTAATGAATTTTTTAATATTTGAAAATCATTTTTTAAAAATATATTAGAATAAGTTTATAAACAAGTTTATAAGTAAGTTTATAATTATCTTAAAATATTTTATTCTAATTTATTATTATTTATATGATTTGATTAGTATTTATTTAATAAATATTTATATAAAAAAAATATATAAATTTTAAAAAGTTAATATTAACAAATTTAAAAATAATTTATTTTAAATTATCGTTAATTTAAATAATTATAAATATAATATATTTAAAAATCAAAAAATTATTAATTTTATTCAAAATTTTAAAAATATAATAATTTCTAAATATTTTATTTTGTTAGTTAGTTTACAATAATATTATTTAATTGATAACAGATAACTAACATCAGATTTCTTTAATAAAGAATAATTTAAGTAATAATGATTTATGTAGTAATGTTAATTATTTACTATTTTTTTATTTTAAACTTAATATATATATATATAAAATAAAATTATATATTATATTTTTTATTTTAAAATAAATTCTTAATTTGGTAATAATGATGTATTATTTAGTGTTATTCAGTTATTATTCATTTTAAATTAATTTTAAACTAAATATATATAAATAATATTTATTAACCAAATATTGAAAATGATAATTAATTTTTTAAACTAATTTTTTATATATATAATCTATTTGTTAATTTGTTTATTTTTTTATTTTTATTTTTTATATTTATAATATTATTTAATCATTAATATTATATATATATTTTTTAAAACATAATTTTAAACATTTATAAATTATTTAAATTAAAAAATAATCTTTTGAAATAAATTACATGAATATATTAATTTTTATTAGTTTTTATTAATTTATAATTTTAAATAAATATTTTTTTAATAATACAATAATATGTTTTTTTTGTTTAATTATATTTTTTATATTGAAAATTAGAATTTAATCAAATTTAAATAAGATTTCAATATTTTAATTAATTAATAAATTCAATAATTATACATAGTAATTATTTTACAATTTTATTTAAATATTATTATAAATTAAAAATATATATTACTAATTTATATAAATTAATTAATATAATTATATTTTCAATGTTATTTATTTATTATTATTTATGTATATAAATAATATAATATAATTTTCAAATAACTAAATAATTAAATAATAAATATTTAAATTTTAAACAAAATTATTTTATTATAAAATAAAATATTTTTAAAATTATTATTTTTAAATTTATTTTAATTAAAATTATTAATATATATTTTTTATATAATTATTTAAATTAAGGATAATTTTAAATAAACTATTTTTAATAAGATTAAATTATATAATTTATATATAATATATTTTTAAATTTTTTTAAAATTAATACTAATCAAATCATATAAATAATAATAATAATAATAATTTGTACTAAAATATTTTATTTTAATATATTTGTATAAGATTAATAATTTGAAATTTATATATATATATATATATATATAATATTTTTATGTATAATACTTTATTTTAATATTATAAATATATATTAAAAAAAACTTATTTAAAAAATGAATTTATAATATTATCAAAATCATTAATAATTTTAATAATATATTAAAAATAGAATTATATATATTTTTAATAAGATTTACCAATTATATAATTACAAATAATATAAAAATTAAAATTATTAATATAATTCAAAATAAAATAAAATATTTTTAAATTTTTTATTTTATTATATTATAAATAACTAAAAATAAGAAAATATATTTTTTAAGCAAAATATATATTTCATTTTAATGTTTGATTAGTTATATGTGTATTAAATAATATAAAAATATTTTAATGTTATTTTATATATTCTTAAACAAAACTAATAGTATAAATTTATATATTTTTAAACCAGTAAAATAATATTTTTTTAACAAAATATATTACATTTTCTATATTATTTTATTATAAAAAAATATATTTATATATTTATTATTATTTTTAATTTTAATTTTTTTTTGAATAAAATTAATCATTTTTATTTTCTTACACAATTTATTTAAATTAAGCATAATTATAAATAAAAAATTTAATTTTAATAAGAATAATTCTTTTAATTTATATATGAATATATTTTTTTTAATTAATTATTAAATAAAAACACTAATCAAATCATATAATCAATAATAATTTAGAATATAATATATTATATTTTATTTTGAAATATTTTTATAATATTAATAATTTTAATTCATATATTTATATTTATAATATTTTATTAAAATATATAATACTTTTTTATTATTATTATAATAAATTTTAAAAACCGCATATTAAAAATATGAATTTATAATATTTTAAACATCATTATTAATTTAATAATATATTAAAAATATAATGATATATATTTTTAATAAGATTTAACAATTTTGATATATATATATATAATTTTATTTATTATATATTATTATTTACAATTATAAATATTTTTTTATAAATTAAAATTATTAATATAATTCAAAATTTAAAAAATATATATTTTATACTAATTTCTTTTGTTATAAAATAATGAAATGAAAATATGAAATATATTTACACAGAATATATTTAATAAAAAGCTTAGTTTTAAAATATTATGCAACTAGCACTAACCCAACTTTTGACTTTATTATGAATTCTTTTCGAATTGTCCAAAATCAGATTCAATGGATCGAAAATTTCTGATTCGAAAAGTTAGTCATTATTCTAATTTCACATTATCCTCTTATTCCAAAATGTCCACATCAAGATTGGATATCGTGTTCTCATTTATAGTTTCTGCATCAAGACACGATCGGTTTCACTTTATGCTAATCCTCAGTCTTTTTTCTAGTTCTGAACATAGATGGTCATAGTTTTGTCCTTATAATGTTTGGGGTGTTCTAAATTTTTTTTCTATTAGAACAAAATCAATACTACTATAATGTATATGTAACTATAATTGATGAAAATAATTAGCACAGTAACTAGATGATATGTTTGATTCTGATTTTGAAACTCTTGTAAAAGTTTCTTTGTATCCTCAATGTTTCTAAGTTTGAATATGCAACACTTATTTTAGTTCCACTGTCATAGTTTAATTTGTTAAATGGTTGGTTAACAAATATAGTGATTTAGAGATATAACATTAATTTTAGGGATAGCAACGTGTACTTTACCCCGCGAGGTAGTGAAGTATCTATTCTCAAACCTAATTTTCATTTTAATACCAAATCCCAATCCCGAACCCGCGCGACGGGTATCTCTATTTAGATCCCATCCCCGATTTGTAGGGTACCCGATATCCGACGAGTACCTATTACCCGATTAAAGTGTGAAATTATATTTATTATTTTTAAAATATACTAAATATTAAAAATTATATTTTTTTAATTAACATATTTAGACTAAAATAATTTAATATTATTATAAATTAAATCTAATATCTTAACTAATATGTTATTACAAAATATAATTGACCAAAAAATATTAATAAATATTGTATACTTAAAACAACAGTATCATTCATACTACATAACATAAATTTATTCATACTACATCACATAAATTTATTCATACTACAAAATATAAATAAATAAATTTAAAACGAACACAACAATATACTTAATTAAACATAAACTTCAAAATATTCATCAACAAAACAGTTTTCTCAAAAAAAAAATACATCCTTCTTAAAGCAAGTCTTGTAGAAGTTACAGAAATGTCAACTTTGTTGCTACTAAAACGGAAGAAAAAGTTACAAAATAAAGATCGGAGATTAAGTTAATAAATAAGTATAAGATTATAAAAGTTGAAGAACAAACATAACTTTATTAAATAATAAATAACATTAAAACTAGTAATATCGAAATTTGAAACACTCAAATGAAAACATTATTTACTTGCATAGTTAGAAGTTGAAGAACAAAATTAGAGAGAAGATTGAAGATAAAAGTTGAAATAAATAAAAAATAATGATATTGGTGTGACTTAAAGAGAAGGTTGAAGATATTGGTGTAAATAAAAATTATAGAGAAGGTTGAAGATAAAAGTTAAAATAAAAAATAAATAATGAAGATTAAGAGTCATAACTAATGAAAGGAAACACTTATTATAATGATATTGGTGTGACTTATGGTTTTGGGTAAAGAAAAAATAAATACTATATTTATTGTATTGTAATGATGGTTAAGATGTAGAATTTGAAAAAGTTATTTAAATTTTAACATTATATATATTAATATATTCGGGTATATATATATATATATATATTAATATATTCGGGTATCGGGTTTGGGTTTTCAACACTACCCATTCCCGAACCCAATCGAGTAACATTTTTTACTTTCCAACCCGATTATCGAGTATTCATGAGTATTGAGTATACGTAGACCCATTGTTATCTCTAATTAATTTAAAGATCTAACATTGTTGGTGTTATATTTTGTTTATTTTTCTAATTCTGGTGCCCCTTTGAGAGAGGGCACTAAGCAATCGTCTAACTGGCATATGCATCATACAAAAAAAAATACATAAAAGAATAATATGCTCCCATAGTGTGCATAATAATAAGCTACACAATAATTTGTTGCTTACCTAAAATATATATATTCAAATTATGTACACAAAACAATGTATATGTTTTCCCTAAACATATCTAACCTAGTAAAAGTGGAATAATAATTCTAATTCAATTAGCCTTAGGGTTTTGATTGAGTAAGAGAGATCAACATACTCAATGGGAGATGAAAACCAGAGTAGATTTGCTTTTAGTTATATTTTTGTAATTTTTTTATATTGTGAATTTGTGAGAGATGGTATTCAATGTAAATATTAGTTAACAAGTACTGTTAAATATTGTGTGAAAATGATATATTGTTATTTACTGTTGCTGGAATATAATGAGAATGAAAATTTGTTAACACAATCATTGCTATGAGAGTATTGGTATGATTTCATTCAATGTGGTTGCTAGGTTTTATGTTTGAATTAAAATATTTGAGGTAAACAATGTTGTTGTTATTAATGTTATTGACTTATGAAGTATATGTTTGGTGTGACTGCAGCTTTGATTATTTGATTATACGGAATTATAATTATAGATATTTAATATGATTATAATTTAACTAGCGAGATTTTTTATACATTTGTACGGTTAAAAACAAAATAATCATAATTATAAATAATAAACCATATAATACTCTTCCTTCTAACTCAGTTTCGTCAACCAACATATTTTTATTACACAATCATATTCTCTTTATCGACCTTTATCAACTCACTTCCGTCAACTAACAATCTTATTCTCATCCACTTACCAACTTACTTATATGTCAACCAACATATTTTTTATTACACAATTACCTTATTACCAACCATCTCTTTTTACTAAAAACAATTTTCAGAAACATCCTATTTAGATCTATCCACAGTTGTCGAAAATATGAAAAAATAGTATACATTAGTCTACCTTATAAAGATATGAATTATATCATTATTCCTGCAAAAGAAATATATAAAAAATAAAGAGAGAACCTTCCAATTTGAAAATCAAATCTTACAAGGACAGGACTTCCAAGGCAAATGTGTAGGTCCATTAATCCTCCCACGCCATGAATCATAATTTCTTCAATTGACTTCTCTTCTAAATTATACAAAAACAAGTAGTACAACCAATAAGCAATAGGTTTTATAGGGTTATTAATCTTAAAAGAAATTTTTGGTGACAGACTAATTAATCTCGATCAATGTTCATTCTTCCTTCCATATTCTTTCAATAAAAGCACATCCACGGTTCATGCTTCTCGCTATATTCTTTCAATAAAAACACATCCACAATCGATAATGTTATGTAACAACAACTCAACCAAAGGCATCATGACCTAAATTATTCAAATATAAATAGTAATAAGAATAGCGGTAATCCGGTATTGAAAGTACTTCGCAAAATTAAAGGAAATAATCAATTTTTCCCTTATGGTGCAGAGCTCCACTAGCAACAAATCTTCAAAGCTATTCAAATTCGAAATGCAAGGAAACTTTTTTATCTTATGCCATTAATTTGATCTCAAACTAACATTAACCTCATAATCAATGACACCTTATCTATCTTGGATCCCACCAATTCTCATCACTTTGTAGTCTTTATTAGTGTTATCGTAATCAATTTGATAATCACACATCCAATTGGTGTATCTTTTATTGGGGAAATATTCGTAAGGCAATTTTAGTCTTTCTAGTTGATGGATTCCATACAGAGACATTGTCAATGTCACGAAACTTTGACATGCAAAGTCAACCATTACAAGAACCGTTAGGCTCAAGTCCATAATTCCGAAACCTCAATGGAATGTAATCAACCTTCTGGTTGAAGGAAATCAGAAACCTCCCGAGTGAATGTCATTCAGCCGGTAGAGTCTAAGGTTGGCAGGTTGCTCCATGGTTTGAACTCATCGTCTCAGATGCAATTGGACGAATAAGGACTACTAATTAGAGCAAGTATGATTTAGCTACACATCTTTTAAAATCTCATCTGGTAATCGCACCATCTTCTTGTATCATTACAAAAGTCGTGATTTTATGTATAAAGGTACCTGGAGCCGGCTTAGAAGAACTGACATGCGTGGCCACGTGAATGTGTATTATGAAGGGAAAAAAATTAAAGAAAAGAGTAAGTAGGGTTACAAATGTTGGGTTAATTTTATTTTTTCATTTTAAAATTTTGGGATTGGATTATTGGAAAACTTAGGTCTGTAATACAAACAACACACAAGGAGTTAATTGGGCTTTACATAAGTAAGTTAAAAATTGAAATTTATTTAAAATTGGGCTTAAATAAGTAATTCTAAATACAGATCAAAATTATAAATTTATTTAAAATAAATATTTCAGTAAATTAGTCGGAGCTTAATATCTTAATTTAAAAAATATTAATTATATATTATTATTTCTCTATTTATATATTATCCATTTTAATATATATATATATATATAATATTAATTAAAATATTATAATAAGTAAAAACACTAAAAAAATATTTTTAAAAAATAATAAAATTTATTTATTTGAATAAATAATAGATTTTTTAATTTATAAATTTATTTATTTTTAATATAAAATTGTAAAATTGAAATTATTTATAAATTAGTAAAATTTTATTATTATAAATTTAAAATCACAAAAAATTAATTATTTAAAATTGGTTTAAACTTACACTTTTAACCATTTCTAAAACATTTAGATTTTAAGAGTAACTCTAAATCTTAATCCACACTACTTAGTTAATTAATTAATTGTTGTATATTTTAAAATGGTAGATGTGAAAATAATTAAATATACTTAGGGAAAATATAATTGATAATTAAGACAGAGAGTTGCACTCTCAATATATATATGTCTATCAAATTATCCTTGTTCTTTTTTATTTGGTTGAAAATGACACTCTTAAGATTGTTTGAACATTTTCCAGATGTATTTTAGATGATGTTTGAATAAAAGGACCAAATTAATTTGTGTGATTTTTGAAACTTTAAAAATCCAAAAGAAATATCATTTAGGTTTTGTTAAATCTTGTTAATGTGTCATTTCGTATTTTGTGTTAACTCCTCCAAGTTGTCGTTGATCTAGGTAAGTTTAGAACTGGTATTGAGGGCAAAAACGAAATTTTGGGTTTCTATTTGTTGTGGTTCTGGAGCTTGTTACCCTCCAAGGTTCGAAAACAATATGACTTAAATACAGCATCTAAGAGGAGTGATAGAAGATCACTACTTAGTTTCTAACCGAAATCGAAGCCACAACCGATAGGGCGGATTAGGATTTAAAATTTACCCGAGTTATATAAATTTCAAAAAATAATATAATACAATAATATAAACCTTTATACCATTTAAAATCTGTCCGGAATTTACTATTGAAATTGAAATCTATGGTTTTTACAAGTATAATATTCTTTAATAATAAAATATGAGTGTATACTTCAAATAAATTCTCTCTCAATGTCCATAATCATGGAATCTATGAAAAAATCCTTTCTTATTTTATTACGAAAAACTTTTTTAATATTTTCACAACGGAAAATGTTCATTATTCTGTAGTTGTCGTAAACATTTAAATTTAAAACTAAACGAGTCAACTTGCTAATCAATTAATGATACTATTAAACCTTACTAAAGAATTAATGATATTATTACAACACGGAAAATTTTCGTGCGATATACACGGATAAAAATAAAAACAAAATAAATTAAATAAATTATAATAATATGTATTTAATGTTTAAAATTCTTAATAAATTACGAATAATAAATTAAAATAAAAAGTAGAACGGTCTCATTCCATATTTTATTCACTTCGGTAAAACAACTTATTTTCTCACATGTTTTATCACATATTTTTTCCGAATGAATCTCTCATCTCGTGACTTTACACTTTCACTTTGTCAATCAAATATTTGATTCATATTTTTTAATAATTAGCATTTTGACCTCACACTTTGGTCAATCAAATATTTGATTCATATTTGTTTAACCACTTTCAAATGATATCGGACTATTATCCCTCGGCAAACCACATCTCAATCACACTTGATTAAAGGTTGTACTTGTTTTGTTAGGTTGCAAGTTTGAAACATACAAATAGCATTTTTAATTTAATTTTTAACCGTTTAAGTTTATGGGCGGGTCAACCACAATCCGACCCAAGTATTCATTTACTCTCACATATATATCCAATTAACCACAGCTCTCGACCTGGCAATCCGGACACTTTAAAAATTAAGCATCTTTATATATATATATATATATATATATATATATATATATATATATATATATATATATATATATATATATATATATATATATATATATATATATATATATATATATATATAGATTAGTTAGTTAAAAAGTTGAACTTATATTGTTAAAATGTCACGCGTTCATCAAATTTGGTGTTGAATCTTAAATATAATGTATTGTTAGCCTATTTGGTTAAAAGGTTGTACTTGTTTTCATAGGTTGCAAGTTTGAAACATACAAATAGATAAACGTTTAACCGTTTTAAGTTTATGGGCGGGTCAATCTACAGGCCGACCCAAGTATCCATTTACTCTCACATATATATCCAAATTAACTACAGCTCTCGACCCGACAATCCGGATACTTTAAAAATTAAGTATCATTATATATATATATATATATATATTAGAAAATATAAAATGATTCGCATAAAATTGAATTATACAAATTAGGTGAGAGATTGAATTTTAATATAAATCGATAAAATACAGCCATTTTATGAGAATATTTTAAATTTTCAAACTAGAGTTTAGAGGTATATTTTTTAATTAGGCTAAATAAATTATATATAGTTTATTGATGGGAATAAATTAACTATTTTATTAGGAATGTATATGATATTGAGTTAAACTTTATTTAAGAATTAATAAATTACTATCATGTTTAATTAGGAATAAATATATTATATATTAGTAATAGTTAATTAAATATTTTTTTATATTTTTTTTTATTTATTTAGGAATTAATAAATTAAGAATTTATTTATTTATTTATATGTAAATAAATATATTATATAGTATATTAGGAGGAAGTTGATGGGTCTCCGGCTATTTATTTACTAATTAATAAGTTAAAGAAATTATTTAATTATGAATATGCATATATTAGTAATTTAGTATTGCATGGATTGATCCCTCCGGGCTATGCCCCTGACGACCGAGGAAAAACCTAGTCTAACTCAATATTTTTTAATAGAAAGTTGTAATTTGTTTTTTTATCGAAAAATAAAAGTTGCGATCAAGTGTGCTCTAAAATGTATGATATAGCCGTGACCATGACTTTGACTGACCTAGTTTTCAAGCGAAGACCTTCTTCGTTTCAGGATCGGCTTTGGGTAAGCTCGATAAGCCTTCGGGCTAGAGCAGCCTATTTATTTTAAATAATAAAATATTTAGTAAAATTTATTGTATTTTAAACATAAAATATTATAGCTTATTGATCTAAGATAAAATTTATATTTATTTTGTTATAAGTTTAAATTTCATCAAAACCCATTTTTTTATCGACTTTTTAAACTATAGGTAAGACAACAAAAAAATATCGACATTTTTTTTCTACTAAGAGATGGGGCAGCCCAAAACTTGGGACCGACCCTACTTCGCTTAGCCTGGTTTCTGACCGACACACGCCCAAGGTTGTTGCACCCGCATGTGAATATATTTGGTATAATTATTCAAATATTTTTGTATTTAAACTTAAATTTAATAAAAAAATAATAATATTTAAATTATTAGATTTAATGATTAATATTATAATAATATGAAAATATATATATATATATGTTTAAATTTATGTTTTATTATTATAATAATTTTATATAAATAATTAAATCAATTATATTTACAAATTAAAAATATAAAAAAAATAATAAAGAATCGAAAGAAAAGTGATAATGAATAAAAAATTTAAAAAGTGATTAAGAAAAAAAATGTTGAAATTATATATCCAATCCATCCCAAAAAAATGTATTGATCAATTATTGGCATGGTGAGTTATCAACAAATACATTTTTTCCTATAACAAGAAAACTATCGATCCAAAAATATCTTTATTCCACAAATATCTTTACAACTGCGGATTCAGAAATATTTTCTCCGGGATCAAATACATAGTAATGTAGTATTTTTTGGCGATCAAATAAATACATTTTTTAATTAAAAATTTACTCGGTAATTACATAAAAATTACTAACAAACACAATTACAAAATACTAACAAGCACAATTACTAAATTATTCTTCTCCATGAGTCGGTACAAAAAAAAAAGACAAAATCTCTTCATTACGTTGACTATACCAATCAATCAATTTAAGAAAATTACCTTTATTTGATGAACTACTTGACTCATCATGTTCTCGAAAAGGTTTATTGCCTCAATAGAAAGCGTGTTACATCAAACATTGTCGTTAAATGAGTGCGATAATTTATTTCTATATCACGACTATGTGTACGTAAAACGTTTCTCACACTATGTTTTTGATCTTGAAATGATTCAAATTGAATTCTAGCTTCATTATGACAACTATTTAAAGTTCTCATATGACGGTTGAATCTTTCTAATGCCCTTTTTCAATTTTTGTACTCATCTCCTATAAAGGTATCATCTACGTTTTTTTCTATTTAAAGATTTGAAAAGATAACACCAAAAACAAAATAATGCATCTTTTGATATACTATATTCTAACCATGTATATTTCATCAGTAATATTAGACTCATTAGTAGGCTCATTAATTGATTGAGAAGGCTCAGGCTGGTCATGTCATGTAGAAGTACAAATTCGTTTATAGAACATCTCCAGTATTCTATATCCTACATAAAATAAATAACTAAAAATAGATATGTTTCACAACCTTAGGCCCTAAATAAAATCTAAAAAATACATTTATTTGTTGAAATAATTTAAAACTAATTTAAAATCAAGAAATATAAAATAATATTTTACCTTTATATTTATATAAATTGTTATTTTACCCTTATATTTATATAAATTGTTATTTTAATCTTTATTTTATAAGTAATTTTTATTATTAATTATATTGAAATAAATAAAAAATATATATAATTATAATATAAATGTAGTTTTAAAATAAATAATAATATTATATGATTTTCATTATTTTATATATAATTCTTTAAATTTTAACTTATATTTTATATATTAACTAAAATTTATGTATTATTATAAATATTGTATCTTAGAAAATATTGTTTGTATAAAATAAAATATTAATAATAATTACTTTAATAAAATTATATTTGAAATTAGAATAATATAATTATGAATTAGTTTTTTTATTAATTTTTATAAAAGAAAGTGTTAGATTATTATAAATATATGTATATATATATTAGAAAATAATATTGGTATAAAATAAAAAAATTATTATTTTATAAAAAGAAGTGTGAAGTTATTATAAAGGAAATGTGAAAGGCAGAATTTGATTATTGAACCTCTGTTATATATTTCAGCTCCATAACCAAAATCAACATGTCAAAGTTTTATTTAGTAAACAATATAAATATATAACTTTAAAACTTTTACTTTTATTGGGGAGCCACTTCCCCTAGTAGATCCGCCACTGATCTCAATAATCTAAAACCACAGCGCGCGTTCTCCGTTCAACTCCCGAGTCTGTTTGAAGCCGAATCTGTACAAGTTTGAAGCGATGCAATAATATATATAATTGCAGGGAATGAGTAGAAAACTATGATTTAGTCTTGCTCGTCAATGTTGGCGTAATCGATAAAATGCCAATTATGAACATTGTGGCTATCGAGTTTATATTGTATAGATCACCAACTGATTGCAGCTCACCAGTTGCTATTCCTGCCTGCGGGATATAAACAAAGAGAAATCCACAAGTCAAAAGAACACAGAAAACAGCCCAAAGAGTTGAATGGAAATTTGAGATATAAAGATTGAAAATGAATTTGTGTTGTTTGGTAATTGAGTGAATCTCTACTTGAAGGTTAAATGGCTTGATGTTTGTATTTAAGAAAGTTGTAATCGCCAAAACTTTATTTATCCACCCTTTGAGATTTAGAAAAAAATAATAACAAGATGTTCAGCTCACATTCAAATTACCCAGTTATTTAAGGTTTTGTTATCACATTGCACTTTTAAATATAGTTGTAAAACATATAAAGAGGATTTTGATTAATAATTTTTTAAAAAATAATAATAAATAAATAAATAACGTTAGTCAATACTCAATAGATCGTCGAAAATTCGTAAATCCTAAAAAAAAAACGAATAACTCCCTGACGAATTTTACCGACTTTTCATAATAAATATCAGAAAGCATCATAATATTATGAATGATACGCATTAGACGCTACAATCAGTGAAAGTTCATCAAAACTAATTGAGATGATAATCCGCATCAATCCAATTTTCACAAAAACTACCCAAATGATCGAGCAGATTGATGATAAGATATTATGTTATAAGGGATTAATCGTAAAGGTAACATGTTAATTACAAATGATATTTTGTTACCTTACAAGAAATAACTTCACATAATTCATTTTGTTGTGAAACAAGTTCCTAGAATAGGCAAAGAAAATATGGAGAGGCACGTCAACAATTTTCCAATCATAAACAATAGTTAATAAATGTATTTTGTGCAAAAACAACCCATGCACAACTCCAATAATCTAAATTATGATTATTTATATGATTTGATTAGTATTTATTTAATAACTATTTATATAAATTTTAAAAAATATATTAACAAATTAAAAACAATTAATTTTAAATTATCCTTAATTTAAATAATTATAAATATAATATATATACAAATAAAAATTATTAATTTTATTCAAAATTTTAAAAAAATAATAATTTATAAATATTATATTTTATAATAAAATAATTTAGTTAAAAATGTAAATATTTATTATTAAAAAGATATTTGAATTAAAGAGTAATAAGTCAGTTTTTTTAAATAATATATTTTTATAATAAATATTTACATTTTTAATTAATTATTTTATCATAAAAAATATTTAGAAATTATTATTTTTAATTTGAATAAAATTTTTAATTTTAGTTTGTATATATATTTTTATTTATAATAGTATAAAGTAAAGATCATTTTTAAAAAAAAATTTAATTTTTAATAAATTTATATAATATATTTTACTTAAATAAATATTTATCAATAATTTAAAATAATAATAATTTAGAATAAAATATTCCAAAATAATAATTTGATTTTAACTTCTTTTTTTTTTATAATATACTAATATTTTAATTATAGATATATAAAATATTATTAAAACATATAATATATTTTTTAAAATAAAAAAGAAAACAGGTTTATAAATACAGTTTATATACAATTTTTAAGTATCTTCTTTATAAAAAATAATTTATGAATAATAGTTTATTACAACCATTTAATTTAACAAGAATTTAAATAAATATTATTATTTAAAATAATAAATTTTTAATTATAATTTATTTTTATTTAAAATAATAATTTATTTTTTTATTATTTTTTATATAATTTTATTTAATTAATTAATAGTTATATATTTATTAAATTAATCAATTATATAAAATAATAATAATAATACATGAAATTAAACATATATATACGTCTATTTATTAATTTTTCTTATTAATATAATTTCATTTAATCAATAAATAATTAATAATATTTAATAATTGATATTATATATAAAGTTATATTTAAATATTTATAAATTATTTAAATAAATAAAAATGAACTTTTAAAATAAATTATATGAACATTTAAATTTTTTTATTAATATATAATTTTAAATTTTAATTAAAATAAATAAATAAATAAAATCATTATTAAATTAAAGAATATGAGTAAAAATCGTTACATTAAAAATATTATATCTGTTTTTTAAAATATTGTTTAATAATATATATATATATATTTGTGTTTAATTAATAAATATTTTTTTATATTTAAAATTAAAATTTAATAAAATTAATAAATATATATTTAATTAATTAATAAATTCAATTATCTGTACAAAATTATTTAACTTTCATTAATCTTAAATTGTCTGTTAAATCTCTGGTTTAAAAAACATTTCAAAATCTTATTATATTTATACCACATATTTTTTATATATATTTTATTTATAATTATTTAATTTAAGGATAATTTTAAATAAATTATTTTTAAATATTTAATAAGATTAATATTTTTAATTTAAATATAATAAATTTTATTTAAATAATAATAAAATTTTATAAATGATAATAATTTAAAATAAATTATTATAACTTTAATTTATATATATAAAAATTTAATATTTATATTATATAATTAAAATATATAATATAATATAAATATAAATTTATATTATATTATTAAAATATATAATACTTTATTTTAATATTATAAACTTATCCTAATAAATTTAAAAAACCATTATTTTAAAAGATGAATTTATAATATTAAAATAATCATTAATAATTTTAATAATATATTAATAATATAATTATATATATTTTTAAAAAAAATTATCAATTTCAATATATATATATATATAAAAGTTTATTTACAAATATATATAAATTAAAATTTTTAATATAATTCAAATAAAATTATTTTTAAAATATTTATTCTAATTTATTTTATTATAATTCAATTAAGTAAAAATTTGAAATATATATTTATTAAATTTGAAATAATATTATAAAAATTCATTTTTATTAAATAATTATATTTGTATTAAATAATATAATAATATTATATTATCAAAATACATGCGTTAATAAATAATATTTTAAGTATAATAAATACAGTTATAAAATATATATTTTATTATAAAATATTTAGAAATTAATAATTTTTTTTAAAAGTTTGAATAAATTAATCATTTTTCTTTATATATATATATATTATTTAAATTAATAGTTATTTTATATTTTTAATTTTTTTAATAAGATTATTATTTTTAATTTATATATAAATATATATGATATATTTTATTTATATAATTATTAAATAAAATACTAATAAAATCATTTAAATAATAATAATTTAGAATAATATATTATTAAAATATATAATATTTTTTTACTATTTTAAATTTATTATAATAAATTTAAAAAAAACAGCTTATTTAAAAAAATTGAATTTATAATATTTTAATAATATATTAAAAATAGAATTATATATAAATTATTAATAAGATTTAACAATTTTGATATATATATATAGAGAAATGATTAGGTAAGGGAATTTGGTGAGGGAATTTAGTGAAGGAATGATGTGGCATAATCTTATTCGTTGAAAAAATCAAATAATTTCTCTCTTTTCTCACTTTCTTCTCACTTTTACATTTTCCAAAGGTGATGCACGTCATTCCCTCACCAAATTTCCTCACTAAATTCCCTCACTCTATCACTCCTCATATATATATATATATATATATATAATTAAATTTATATAAATTCAAATTATTAATATAATTCAAAATTTCAAAAAAAAATATTTGAATTTATTTTATTATAAATAATTAAATAAAAATATAAAATATATATTATTAAACATTATTAAACATAGGGTGGGTGGGTAGGTAGGGTATACCTTAATGTTTTATCCATTACGAAAATATAGGTATATAATTAATGCATATTTTTACCTTACCTTGATTTCGATATATCTTAATTTCGGTATACAAAAAAATCATATATTTATCTTACCTTAATTTTGGTACGGTATCTGTATTATACCTTTCATATCTAAAATCTATTAACTTAAAAAAAAATTAATCTCATTGATAAAGTAGAGATAACATATATTGAACAATATTTCACTATAATTATATTTTAATATTATTTAAAAATTATATTTTTATAATTAAATTAATATTAAATCTATTTAATTATTTTCTTATAAGTATTATATATATATATATATTATATTTTAATTTATAAATATTATTTCTGTAAATCTTGATATATCGAAATTTTAAAAATTTCATTCCTTTACCGTACTAATAATTTCGGGTATCGGTATAGTACCTTACATTTTTTCGGTATACCTTAAAAATCAATATTTTTGATATATTGCATATTTTCAATATACTTTTAATATCGGTAATTTTTTCCTCCCTAATTAAATAAAATATAAATAATAAAAGGCTTAGTATTAAAATACTATGTGATGGATGGTTTAACCTGACGTAATTTTCGCATAAAACATTATTTGTTCCACGTCGTCTAATCTGATATAGTATTTCTCCTCTTAAATGTATACCTTTTAGGATTTCAGAAATTAGGTGAGAAAGGATAAATGAGCTATTATCTTAACATTTATCATGCTCTACAATAATACATTCACTTTCTTAACCTCGTATAATTTTAAATTTTAAAAAATAGTAGGTTTAAAAATCATTAAATAAAATTTAATTAGTGTTTTTTTGTTATGAATTTATTTAATAATATAATAATATATTATTTTTACTTTGTATGATTATTAAAATATTTTTTATATTTTAAATTTAATTTTAATTAAAATAAAATAATATTTAATTAAAATAAAATAATATTTAATTAATTAATATATTTAATGATTAATATTATAATAATATAAAAAAAAGTATATATGCTTAAAGGGAAAAAGTTCCTTATGTACTTGTACAACTAATTAACTCACTTAGACGTATATACTAATAAAATATAGGATTATCAAAAATTGGCTCATTTACTATTTTTTTTAATAAATTATATAATTTTTACTTAAATTTATTTTATTCTTAAAATTTTATTATTTTTATATTTATTTCTCTTTTTAATTTTATCTTCATTTCTTTTATCGATTTAACAATTTATTTATGAATTTTATGTTTTACTATAATATTTTTTTTAAAGGATTTTTTCTTATTTAATTTAATATTAAGAAAAATGAAATTAATAATTTTTTATTTAATTTTTGATTCATGATTTATAATATTAATAAGAAATATTGTTTTATCTAATATTTAATTATTACTCTTTTTTTGTTTGATTAATAAGTTGTTATTATTATCAAATTCTTGATTATTAATTAATTTATTTTTGTTTTGAATGATTTTTATTGTTGAAAAGATAAATCATTGTTATATCTAACTATTGAGACTAAACAATTTTAAAATAATTAATAATCCATTTTAATATAGTAAAAAAAATATGAAAAAGAAGAAGAAAATTTAAAATTAAAATAATTAATGATAAATGGTCATATATATAAAATAAAATAAAAATAACTACTTATATAGAAATAATAAAATTTTTATGAAAAAGATAAAAATAAATAGAGAAAATATATTAATATTTAATTAAAAAATACAAATTAATTATAATTTACTAAAAACGTTAAATAAGTTAATTTTTAAATGATTTTTTATTAGTACATACATACCTAAAATGAATTTATTAGTACATGAAAATGAATTTATTAGTACATGAACTAGTTGGATGTACATCTAATCTACATCTAAATGAACTAGTTGTACCCTAAGTGAATGTTTTTTCTTATGTTTAAATTCATAATTTATTATTATAATAATTTTATATAAATAATTAATTTAATAAATAAATAAATTATATTTGATAAATAATAAAGAATTGAAAGAGAAGTTATAATGAATACAATATTAAAAAAGTGATCAAGAAAAAAAAATGTTAAAATTATAAATCCAACCCACCCCAAATATGTATTCAATTAATGGCATAGTGATTGATAGTTAGTAATCAATGTATACATTTTTCTGTAACATGAAAACTATCATTCCACATATATCTTTACACAATAAATGTCATTAATCCCAATAATCTAAGAATGCGCTTCCAACTCTCGGAGATTGGGTCTGTTTTTGATAGCGCAAATCTTTGAAGCTGAATCTGTACAAGTTTGAAGCGATGCAATAACATATATATATATATATATATATGCAGGGAAAGAGTAGCAAACATATATATATATATATATGCAGGGAAAGAGTAGCAAACTATGATTTAGACTTGCTCATCAATGTTGGCGTAATCGATACAATGCCAATTAAGAACATTGTGGCTATCGAGTTTATATCGTATAGATCACCAACTGATTGCAACTCACCAATTGCTATTCCTGCCTGCGGGATACAAACAAACAAAGACAAAAAAATCCCCAAGTCAAAAGAAGAACACAGAAAACAGCCCAAAGAGTTGAATGATGCTAAGAAACAGAACAGAGGAAGTTTGAGATATAAAGATTTTTGTCAAACCAGATTGAAAATGAATTTGAGTTGTTTTGTAATTGAGTGATTCACTCCTAGAAGGTTATATGGCTTGATGTCTGTATTTAAGAAAGTTGTAATCGACACAACTTTATTAATCCTAACTTTGAGATATAGAAAATAATAACAACAATGAGCATCAACTTAGGTAACCTTATTTGCTGATCACATTCGAATTACCCGGTTATTTAAGGTTCTATTACCATATAAAGAGTATTTTGATTAATTATTTGAATTATGTGATTGATGATAAGATATTAGGTTATAAGGGATTATCTCAAATAACCCAGAACACATAAGGCCTAAATAACCCCTTATCTCATCATCTCAACCAAATGGTAACATGTTAAATACAAATGATATAATCCATTTTTCATCAAACAAGTTCCTAGAATAGGTAAAAGAAAGTACCTTTACAGTAACATAAGCAGCAGGTATAATTCCAATAACAGTGGCTGCAAAGAAAATATGGAAAGGCACGTCAACAATTGGCGAAGCAACGTTAATAAACGTATTTGGCAAGGTTGGTGTCACTCTTAAGAAAAGCATGTAGTTCAACAACCCTGCACGCCTCTTAGCCACCTGTATCATATATAATCAAATGAGTAAGAGGAAATAGAAACACAAGACTTACATTCGGTAAATTTATATATATTACTAGATTCACCTGATTTTGAAAGAAAATAAGCTTGTCAGGCCAAAGAGAGAATACAAGAGGTCGTCCAATTACTTTCGACAAGAAATAGCAAGACGAAGCACCAGCAGTTGCAGTAAATACAACCAAAGCTACACCTTTGAGAACTCCGAAGAGTGCTCCAGCTAACAATGACATGAAAACAGTTCCTGGAATCATAAATGTCTGCATGAATATATACACCACGCAATATCCAATAAGAACTTGAATCGTGTAGTCGCTTGTGTAACTCTCTAGATTATCCCTACAAAGATAGGCATAGCAAAATTTATAAAAAATATTCTTTGACTTCAAGATTTACCAATATCCATGTTAGCCTCAATGGAATCTCAGTATACATGTTAAGATATAAAGAGGATTCTAATATGGATCAACAATGGGGTAAACTGAAACAGAGGAAACCCTAGATTTGATTTGAAATCCTTATCTTACAGTGCTTCTTAATTATTCATATCAAACATTTAATTGACTTTGTATTAGTGCATCTATATACTCCATCACGAAATGTAAGTTACTGTATATCGACGATAAACTTCAAGCAGAACAAATTCATTCCTATAGAAGAAATCAGCATAACTTTGCTAAGAACACAAATAATAACCTAACCGAATGGATCTAAAACAATAAATAGATCTCGATATGTTTGATTAAACGGTTATGTATCTAAACAGATAGAATCTGATTTTACCAAAAATTTTGAAGATCTTCGAGGCTGCGAGGAAGCTTGAGAAAGCTATTAATATTCATTGCATACATTTAATTGACACTAATTTAGCTAGAAGGGAATTGTATGACCTAGAAACCATCTTTTGATCTTCATCTACATATTAAGGTGGAATGCATCTATATACTCCATCATGAACTGTAAAGTTACTATATATAACAATTTCTTAATCTAAATCGACGAATAAACTTCAAACAGAACAAATTCATTCATATAGAAGAAATCAGCATAACTTTGCTAAGAACACAAATAATGGATCTAAAACAATAAACAGATCTCGATATTTTGAATAAACAGTTATGTATGTAAACAAAGAGAAACTGATTATACCGAAGGTTTTGAAGATCTTCGAGGCTACGAGGAAGCTTAAGGAAACTATAATCTGAAGCCGGCATGGTTAGATAAACTCCAAGAAGACCTAAAATAAAGCTGAGAATAACAGCGCAAGCAACCGCTAACTCCCACGATGTGAGAGGGAACTTGTTGTGAGACGCTGAGGCTGATTCATTGGAATCCGAATTGCAGGTCGTCGTTCCTTGTTGAAGTTGTTCCATCTTTGTCGATCTCTCTTTCATTCCTTCTGCCTTCGATTCAAAAGCTCGTACAGAAAGGCAGGCGAGAGATCGTAAAGAGGAAAGAGGAGGTTGTTTAACCTAGTTTTTCTTCTTCTTCTTCGTATTTACAGCAATTTTCTTCTCCCTTTGTAAACACTCTTTCTCTTTTCCTGTGGCTTTCGTCTACGTTTTCTTCATCTTTTTATCAGGGAGGATGAGAGAGAATATTCGAATGTTTTGTATTTTGTTACTATAAAATCCATTTAGAATTTCTCTTTTTAAATATTATTTATTAAGCTGAAATGGAATTAAAAAATCAAAAAAGTTTAATTTATGAGGGTAAAATTGAGGCTATTTATTTGGGTTTAGATTTTGGACCTTTTTCTTTAAATTTCTTAATTTAGGTTTTATAATAGTTAAAATTATATTAAATTAATTTTTTATTAGAATTTTAAACGCAAATTAACTTATTATATAATATTAGAGGAGTGATAAGAGGGAGAATTGAGAGTGAAAATAGAGAATGAAAATAGAAAAGAATGATTTGTCACCACATTACTAATTAAAAAATGATAAAGATCCCTTCAAATTCAAAATTATCTCCCAAAATTCACTACTGTAATATTATTTATAAATAAATTCAAATAAAAAATTTAAGAATATATAAAGTTTTCACTCACTATTTTTTCTTTTTCAAATTAATTCGATAGTTAAAAGTAAAAAAAAAAATAGTAATATTGATATTTTATTAATTTATAAATATATTTATATACTAAATTAATCTAATAATGTTGTGTAACTTTAAATTTTAAGGTGAGATTTAAAGGGAAAAATAAATATGAGAAATCCAAATTAACACGGAAAGAAACCTCAATTTACAATTCAACCCTTTATAATAAGATCAGTGCAAACTCCAAATACTATATACAAATATATTAATATTATATGATACAAATGATGTGTTGTAGAATTTTTTTTTTTAATTTAACCACGTGAATAATGAATTTACAACTACTATTATTTTGTTTTTTTTATTTTTGCAAGGATAGTTAGAGTTGGTATAATATTTGAATTTTTAGTTTAAAAAATATATATATTATCAATATTTTAAAATATAGATAAAAGTAATTTATTATCTAAAATATTAAAATAAATCTTTTTTTATAATTAAATAAAGGGTCGAATTTGAGTGGAACTATACAATATTTGAATTGGCAATACTTAAAGTTTTTTAAATCAACTACACTAGATTATTTTTTGGGAAGACAATTTTACAAAACCAAGTTGTAAGAAAGTGTCAAATTTACTTATTAAGTATCAAAATTTCATTTATATGTATGAACTTGTAAAAAAGTGTCAAATATATTTAAAATAACAGAAATTTTAAATGGTGTTAAATTTTTTGCCATGTAATATTCACATATTTTTTATTTTTTTAAATTGACATTATGTTAGGATTTTTAATTATGGCCGAGCCTTTCAAGTTTTTTAATTCAAGAAACGGGTTCTTGATGATGGAATTCAACACTCTAGCGCAGCGGATATAAAATTAGAGGAGAATTCGAGGTTAAGGAGAGAAGAGCCGAGGGGGAGGAGAGAAATACCACTAGATCACACCTAGCGGTCCAAGAAGGGGGAGGAGGGCCGAGAGATAACTTAAACACCAAGTTCCAAAATATTCAATTCATAGCCCCAAAAAGTGGGGTGGGCATCACCATTTAAAGAGGCTGATTTATCCAAGAGTATTCGGTTACAACAAACTTCCAACATAACAGAATTCGGTTTCAAAGAAAGATAAAAGAGAAAGTTAACAAAACAGAATTATTCCATAAAAACATAAACGGGCCCATATGAACACTTGGGCCGAGAAATGGATGCATAAAATATTTTAGGACCGAGGTTTTTGATGGGCCGCACGTAACATTATCCCCCCCTTCGAAATTCGTCGCCCTCGACGAAAAGAACGTGGTCTGGTCAGCCTCTAATATGCATCTTCAACTTCAAAACTATTGCTTCGGTCGGGCTTCGGCCGGGCTTCGGCACATTCAGCAAAGGTCGCAGCATAAGACCGTATTTTCACAAAAAACTTTCGGCAGAATCGCTTCAGTAGTGGAACTGGCCCGGTCCTTGCGGTCCTTTGCGCTGCTGAGACGCTTGCCACTCCGCCCCTGTCTAGAATTTCTGTGCACCCAAGGTCGAGTTTTTCAGTGTTTAGAGCTGGCCTTGGTTGCTGCAATGTCCCCAGCGCCTGGTGCAAAAATAATTTCTTCCAACTTCGATTAAACTCTATACTTGGCTTAAAAATCCAGGCCAAGTCTTTTTCCCGAACCAGCATAATAGCAGCATCGAATGAGCCATACCTTCTAATTAGATCATTAGGAATATCTTCCAAGGTCATTGCAGCGAGTGAAACATTTTGGCCTTCGGGCTTACTCTTTACTTGCATTTTGGCAGCAACAATATATTCATCTAGGGTCTTTTCCAGCTGGTTTCCATGCATCAAGCTGGCCTGCGACCGAGGAATCCCTTTAAGGACCGTGGTTTTGTCTTGCTTATCATAGGATAGGGTCAGCTTTTCAAAGTCCCAAGAAGACGGGCCTAGAGTAATCAACCATTCAATTCCCAACACAATATCATAACCGTCCATGGAAATTACCTTCATTTCTGTTTGGTATTCATTGCCTTCCATCGACCACTTCAAGTCCTTGCAAACACTAGAACATAAAACATTAGATCCATCAACCACTCTAACCGATTGTACCTGGGTTGCTATGCTTTTGTGGTCTATTTTCTCCAAAATCCTGCTATTGATAAAATTATGGGTGCTGCCTGTGTCGATCAAGATCACCACCGGCAAGTTCCCAATTTTGCCAAGAATCTGGAGCGTTTGGAAGGCTTTAGACCCGGTCAGGGCATGTAAGGATATGGCTGGTTCATCCCTTGAGCCGAGCAATGAAGGAAAATCATCCAAAACAGGTTCTTGGTCAGGTTCTTGATCTTCTTGATTGGCCGAAACTATGAATAACTTGGATTTACACCTATGGTTTGGTTGCCATTTTTCATTGCAAGAATAGCATAGACCCTTCTTTCGCTTTTCATCCATTGAGGCTGAGTCTAATTGCTTAACATGGCCCTGATTTGCATTGGAAGAAGACCCATACGATGAATTCTTGAAGTCAGTATTGGTGCTCGGCCCGGCTGTGTTGGTATTGGATGGCGTGGGCAGCAATGATGCTTCAGCGCTGTACAAGTTACCACTGCTCATTAAGGACCGATATGTTGCTTCTTGGACTTTAGCCATGGCCATTGCTTCGTTTAAAGAATCTGGAAATCGCAGCCTGATGCAGTTTGCAATTTCTTCCCTTAGACCGGACAAATAACAATCAATGACGTAGTCCCTTGGCATATGTAATAACTTTTGAGAGATCGACATGTACCGGAGATTATATTCTTGAACCGACCCAACCTGTTTTAAGTTCATTAGCTGTCTCATTGGTGTATCATGTATAGATGGCCCGAATTGAGTCATAAGGTCTCTCTTGAACACGGCCCAAGATAGGGCCTCCATATGATCACGATTCTGTAGATAAGACCCATACCACATTCTTGCTTCGCCAGAAAAGTGAATGGGTGCAATTTCTAGTTTCGTGGCATCCCTAGTTTTATCCACCTTGAAAAATTGCTCGGCAGATATTAGCCAGCCTTCGACATCCGACCCATCAAACCGAGGAAAATCGACCTTGGTTAGCCGAGTAGGAGGAGCATAGTGTTGGTCGCGGTTCTGGCCCGGGTGCGGGGGCCTAAATGATGAAGGACCGTGGCAAGAATTATCTTCATAGGGTCTGTGGCGGGGTTCTTGCACGTTTCCAGATGCCCCGCTCTCAAAGGCCGCCATTCTTTCTTCAGCCGCATCAAATCTACGGTCTATGGCAACTTGCATTGCTGCTGTTTGTTGGGACAGGTTTTCAATCAGGGTCTTGAGCGCATCCATTTCCGATTGCTGGCGAGTTTCTACCATGTTGAGAATCGTCCAGCTCTGATACCAAGATGTTAGGATTTTTAATTATGGCCGAGCCTTTCAAGTTTTTTAATTCAAGAAACGGGTTCTTGATGATGGAATTCAACACTCTAGCGCAGCGGATATAAAATTAGAGGAGAATTCGAGGTTAAGGAGAGAAGAGCCGAGGGGGAGGAGAGAAATACCACTAGATCACACCTAGCGGTCCAAGAAGGGGGAGGAGGGCCGAGAGATAACTTAAACACCAAGTTCCAAAATATTCAATTCATAGCCCCAAAAAGTGGGGTGGGCATCACCATTTAAAGAGGCTGATTTACCCAAGAGTATTCGGTTACAACAAACTTCCAACATAACAGAATTCGGTTTCAAAGAAAGATAAAAGAGAAAGTTAACAAAACAGAATTATTCCATAAAAACATAAACGGGCCCATATGAACACTTGGGCCGAGAAATGGATGCATAAAATATTTTAGGACCGAGGTTTTTGATGGGCCGCACGTAACACATTACTTTAATTATTTTTATTCAAACATAACATTAAAATTTTTTCTTATTTATTTTCTCTTTCTTTACCCTCACAACTTATCATTTTCTTTAAATATTTCTCTCTTCATTTCTCCATCTATGAGTAATTTTATTATTAATAATAATATTTAATTGATTAATTATAAAAAAATTTCTAAAAAGTAACTAGTTATTAAGACTTCGCCACAGCGCAATTTAGGATTCGGCCAACAAAGACTTTACCACAACATTGACAATTTAGGATTCGATCAATGAATGTTTCAACCAATGATGATGATAGTGTAAGGTTTAACTGAGAAAGACTTGGATTTGGGGGTTACGTCTAGGAGCTGATAAAGTTTAACAGGGTGAGTATTATGAAAACTAAAATTAAAACAAGTCGGTTAAGGGAGATTTTACCTTGATTCGGCATTGTCCGCTAATGGCGACAATGATTTAGGGTTCGACTAATGAAGATTTTGGCCACAACGTCTATGATTTAGGAATCGGCCAACAAAAACTTCCACCAATGATGATGACTATTTAAAGTTCAGTTATGTAGCACTTGGAGGTTAGAAGAAAGTAAAAAATCCAAAAGAACTTGAGTTAATCAAATAGAGAAAAGTTAGAAAAAAATGAAGAGTTGTGGAGGGATGAGAGAGAAAGTAAAAATAAGTTTGTTTAAATAAAAAAATAATGGAAAAATAATTAAAGTAATGTCAATTTAAAAAAATAAAAAAATATGTGGATATTACATGTGACACTTTTTGACAAATCCATACATATAAATAGAATTTTAATACTTAATAAGTAAATTTGACACCTTCCTACAACTTGGTACGTAAATTTATCCAACTTGGTATGGATAAATTTTTTTTATAATTAAATAAAGGGTCAAACTATACAATATTTGAATTGGCAATACTTAAAGTTTTTTAAATCAACTACACTAGATTATTTTTTTTGTTACTTTAAATATAAAATTATTATATATTATTATATGCTTAAAATATGGAAAAATAAATAAATAATTAAGAATAATATTTTTTTGGCTTAACAACCAAACGAGGACACGAAATATATTTATAATATTTATAAATAATAAAAAAAATGTAAATCACAACAGCCTATAAATTATCAAAATTATGGTCTTATCTATTTATATCAAATAATGCTAAAATGACTGTTTTCTATTGAGATAATAATTGCATATATTAGTTGTCAAATAGGAACATTATTGCAAGTTTTTGCCACTCGGACATCAATAATCAATAATATGATAGTTAAAGGTATAAAAAGTGTTAAAATTGTACTTAAGTGTTACATTGATTCATCTTATTTGTAGCTTATTTAGTTTATTAGTAAAAGTAATTTTGATAGTTTCTAGTATATTTTTATGGTCCTGAATATCGTGGTTTCAGTTTATTTTGAGTCTTTTTCATATATTTACAATATAATATTATATATATAATGTTATATATTTTTATTTAATAAATAAGATATTTTTTTTATATAATTAATAATATATATGATGTAATATTTAAGAAAATATATCACTGATAAGTGATATCAATGAGTTAATGTATTTGAGAGAGAATCTCAACCAAACAAAATGAAATGGAGTTGTTGAGCAAATAAACTGTGCTAATTAATATTTGAATATGTCAATTAGTTACTATCTAACCAGTCAAAAACGAGGAATGGAAATTATGGAATAACTTTTTTTTGATCGAAATTCCATAAGGTATTAGGATTCTCAATACTTTGTCTTCTTGTCACTTTAATAATTGTGAGGATTCTTGAGTTTAGAGGGTTGAAAATGAAGGTAGATTTGACTCGAAATTAGAATAAAATATTGTTCGTGATAGAGAGGAGGTGATTCCATTATCCCATTTAGTGTGGTCTACGAAAGTTATTCTTAGACACCAATTCATTTTGAGGTTGACATTTCGTGAAAACTTAACATGCGCGATCGAATTAAGAAATATATATATATAATATCCCGGATCACAGTTGTCTTCTTTGTATGGGAAATAAGGAAATCATTGACCATTTCTTTGGGGACTGACCATTTGTCTTGGGAAAAGTTCTCTCATCAATTATCAATTAGTCTCCTTAACTTCCCAAAAGAATGGACTAATATCAAGAAATATCAATAATCAAGACAAAGGGTAATGACTTTAGTTCAAATGTCTTCAAGTGCTTCTTTGCAAACATTGTATATTATATTTGGATTGAGAGGAAAGCAAGAGAATTTTCAAGGGTTCGAAATGATGTGAAGTTTGTTTGAAATGAAATTATCTTTGATGGAAACTCACTCATTCGAACGTGAAGATGAATTCTCACTTGTGAAAAAATGATTGATTTGTTAAAGATGGAGCATTGCATATGAGAAAGTCAGCCTTATGATTTCAAAGCGCTCTAATTTTCGTGGTTTGTGTCTTTCACTTTTGTTCTCCTAGTTGTTTTTTCTATTTTCATCTTGTTGGTTCATTTATTTTTGACAAAAGTTTGTTTTACCTGAATCATGAATTCTTGTAATCATTTATCCTTTTTAGATCTTTTTATTTAATGACATTATATCATTTTCTAAAAAAAATTAAAATTTTTATAAAATGTGAAGAAAACAAATATATTGGTGATGTATCTATTTAATTGTTTATAGTGTTTTGGAAAGTATTAAGGTGAGATCGGTACAAAATCGGGAAGGGGGCATAAATATCATCACATCGCCTCATCCATAATCAATTATCGATCAAACCGGGAAAAATTCGTATATAAGACCATTTGAATCGAAAACCATGGGATAATTTATAAGTGTCATTATTCCTACCGTCACCTGATAAAATCACATAGGGGGCGTATAGATGCACCCTAAGAAAATGATAAAAATATAATGCATTACTAATTAGTTCAGCTAGGATCATAATACACATTAAATCTAATATTTAACCAATTAAATTATATATATGTATATATTAATTTATGATATAATATTTTTTCAATAACTTAAAATATATATATATCAAATAAAAAAGAAAAAATAATAATGAACTTTGTTAAAATAATAAAAATTATTTAAATACATCGACAAATAATAATAAATATATAAATATATATATATATATATATATATATAATTAACCATGTTACCCAGTGAATTCTCGACCTCTACTGGTTTCAACGTATTTTCACGTCGTGTCTAATGTTATTATTACTTAATCATAAATTTAGAATCATCTTATAAATATACAATCTTAATGATCATGCCTAAGTATATTATATCTTATTGAACTACCCAATAAAATATATGCTTTAAGACAAAAATCCAACTCATTCAAGCCCATCACATGGCAAAATATATAATATATTATAACTTTTGTCTATTCCTAGTATTTTGTTACAATAAGCCACTTTTTATTTATTTTTAATTAATATTATACGGCTGCAGCCGGATAACCATATAAAAAAGATAGTTTTATAACTTAATTTAAACTAATGTGTAACATACCTCTAATAAGACATAAAATATTCTTATTCCGTTGGTTTATTCTAATCTGATAAGACAAAATTGACTGAGATCATGAAATGAGGGGTTTAATCTTATGTTAGATCAAAGTTGAAGGAAAAACTTATTTAAACATACTAATTAATTAACTTGTTCTTCATTTGACAGAAAATTGTGGGAGTTGGCCTGTCAGTTGGGATTTAATTATTTTGGATGTTGTTGAGAATAATATCACATGGAATGATTATTTTCTGTCCAAAGGGATGGAAACCCTACAAATAATATAGTACATGTTTATTATGCAATAAATTAAAATGTTATAGTATGTTGCAATAAATTTGAGTAATGCTGTCAAGAATTTGAAATTATCTAACTAGAATTAATAAAATAAAATGATAAAAATATTAATAAAAACAAATAAATGTGAAGAATTTATTTGATGTGAAAGAGTTTTCGCGAGCAATTCACATTCATTTTGGAGATAATCTCCTATCAGTTTTGAGAAGTGTTGCGACGTATCTTAAATTTGTTTTTATCCCTATAGTGTTATTCACAGTGAAGTTCTTAAGAATGATATATGCGTGAAAAAATATTTTATTATGGTAAGTAATGTCGTATGTGTTACGAGAAAATAGAAGACAAGGGTGACTAATAACAAGAGTATTTTGTGGAATATAATTGAGATTCAGTAGGTGTTGTCTGAGTCTCTAGATAGTTGTTGAGAAGTTTGGATCGAGGTGACTAATATAGCAGACGTACATATATGTGTTACCATCTCAATTATTTTGTAATAAACTATCTGGTTTGAGATAAATCGACGAATCTTCAATGATCGTAGTCGTCTGATGTGTATCATTAATAATGTTATTATTATGACGTTTTCTAAAATTCGTTCCGAAAAATCGGTAGAGTTAGTTAGTGAGTTACCTACGAGAAAGTCGGTAGAGTTAGTTAGTGAGTTACCTACGAGTTTGATAACCTGGCATGGGCGAATCTAATCCACCCCGAAAAAAAATATTTTACGGAAAATATGCCCCTAATTTCTTAAAAAAACTAATTTAATTTATTATTTGTTTCTCTAATTCATAAAAATTGGGCAAAACCTACGTTTATCCACTCTTTCATTCACAATTTAATTTCTTGATCTTTTTTTAAGTCCACTCCAAATTATTTTCAAGTCCACCCTAACTCAAATTTCCTATTGATAATTTGATTGTATTATATATATTTTTTTCATTTTATTTTTTGTCGTTATATTTAAATAATTGTTATAATTTTAATATACATGGATATTAAAAAAAAATAAAGTATTACAAAAATACGGGATAAACAATGAAAAATAAATAAAAACAAAAAATATTCAAACGAACAAACATAACATAAAATATAGCATTAAGTAACTTAAAATTTTTTAAAAAATATCAATGAGTTCGACGACCAACAACAACCTACCGAAAAACATCCCTAATGTCGTCTAACTAGAATTAATAATAATAAAAACAAAATTACTATGTTCTTGAATGATCTGTTTAAAAAAAACTTAAATTTCAATGGATGGATATTTAAGTTAAATTATTATAAAGAGTCATTTTTTTTTTATAAATTTGAATTTGGTTATCATGTCAGATTATATTTAATCAGTACTCTACATTAGAATGATTTGATATATTATATATATTGCCTATATTGGGCCGTTTGATATTTTTAAAAACCGTGCTAAATACATTCAATAATTCATACTCAATATTTTTATAAACTATTTTTAATGAATTGTTTTTATTAATTAAACAAAATTAACATCAATCACTACTAAATTAATAACAATTTTAAACAATTTATTATTATATAAATATTAAAGGATCAATTTGATATATCTGTAAAACAAATTCATAAATTATAACTTTAATTAATATATACCAAATTCGTTTATTTGAATAGACAATATATTCAATAATAATATATTGATCAATTATATATTTTTATATTGGGATTTTATTTTTATTTTTTAATTATTTATTAAAAAATTATTTAACAAAATATGTTATTTGATTATTTAATTAATTAAATTATTATAATTTTGTTTATTAAAACAAATTAAAATTATTTTCATTAATGAATTAAATAATTTATTTTATTTTTCAAGGAGATTATTGGATTTTGAGTCAAAATTCTTTTAAAAAAAATAATTTATTTGGAGAAGTATAAAATATTGTTTTTATGTATAAAAAAGAATTTAAAATTATTAAGATTTTTTTCCAATGATTACTTTTTATTTGTTTATTTTTGTCTTAGAATAATAACAAGGCCCAAGATTTTAAAAGACTGGCTTTTGAAAAGCAAAATATCGTGTGTTAGTAGGCCTTTAAAAGACCTATAATTGAAGTTAAAAAAACACCTCATAGAAGAAGCCCAAGATTTAGCACTCCTCAAAAACACCCACAACTGAATTTGAATTTGGAAAAAAAAAATATTAAATATATAATAAATTATGTTACAAAGTATTATTTATATAAATCAATATTCTAATAAAAAAAATGAACAAAAACTTCTAACTCCATATAATAAAAACTTAGTTAACAAGAAAATAAAAATAAAAAAACTAATTCCAAATATGATTAAGGAGGAATTGACCAAATGAGATTTCAAATTTTTTATTTTAAACCTTACCATTTCAATCTTTTTATTGTTAAATTATAGTTGATTTCAAATACCGTAAATTTATTATTACATGTCATTTATAAATAAATAAAAAATTTACGTCACTAATTTAACTAAAGATTCTTTGAAATTCAATAATCAAATATTCAATGCACCGAAATTCGGTAGTTATATTAATGATAAATATTATATTTATTTGTTTATTTATATATGTCACATAAATAATAAATTAACGACATTTGAAACCGTTAAAAAATTATTTTGAGAGATTTAAAATAGATATTCGAAATTTCAAATGATCAATTTGATCATTGGGCCACATAATTAATATGAAAAACTAGGTCAATAATATTCAAAATGACATTACAATGATGCTTGGGAGGGGCCATGAACAAGCAAGTGTATTAGTGACTAATATTTGGTGCTAGAATAAGAATAATTATATAAGCAACTTTCAAATAAGAAAAGAAAAAAGAGAGAATAAAGACATTATCAGAAGCATTGACATTAAAAAAATTATCTATATTAGATTTAAATTATATTTATCCCCATTGGAAGTATTTATACCCTGGCCCTCTCATTAAACTTATTATTATATATATAGACTAGTGTTTTAAATTGGATTCTTTCTGGCTCAAATCCATTCTTTATTTTATATATGGGATAGGATCAGATTCTTATATACAATATTGTATGAGAAGGGAGAATTTAGGAACAAAATTAATATTATTTGCATGACCAATTATATTCCAAATCATTGGATTATATATATAACCTGAATTTATTTATATATAATTAAATATATATACATACTTGTAATATGGTATAAGAATACAAATAAAATAGTTATTAAAAATATCTTCATATGATATTGATAGTTATTTAAATAATTTTGTTTGGTTTTGAGGTGATGAAAAATTGGATTATTTGATAAAAAAAAATACTTAAAAAAAATTAATATCTAATGAAAAAATATTTAGATTTATTTTGAGTTATTTGAGATTTAATTTGTTATGAAAAAGTAAGCATTATTATTTATTTGAATGTTTTAAAAAATAAAATAAAATAGTTTAATATTTTTGATAATAAGTCAATTGATGTGATCAAGAATATTTTGATAATGAGAGGCTAAAGCCTTGATAGACTTATTTTATTTATTTATTTATATTTACTTTGTAATATAAAATCAATCATGCATATTATAATGCCGATTCAATTAATTATAAATCTTTGAAAATTTTGAATTGCAAAGCATTTAAGATACAAAATAAAACCATCTAATTTTGTGAGATAACTATACTTTCTTAAAATTAGTATTTTTACAATTGCAATTATTTTTAAAAATATTAACTAAAAATTGAAATTAATTTTATTTATATTTAATTCTATAAATGAGATTGAACTAAATAAAATATTTTTAATTAAAGACCAATTAATTAAAATCAATAATAATTTGCTAAAGAATATTACATTTTACTTTTAAGTTTTATAACATCATATGAAATTACATATGGTTTTATTTTTATTTTCTTAAAATGGTTAATTTGTATTCAAAATGAGAAGAATCGTTCAAGCATAACGACAAAACATAATTTTAAAAAATAATTACTCAATAAATTATCGAGGTTATAGGTGAGAAAAACAATTAACATCTCAACCTACTCTACCAGTTTTCGAAAAAATTCTCAGAAAAATGAATAATACGTATCGGATAACTACGATGATTAAAAGTTGAACGATATTTATTTAATAATAATTCTAAATTAATAAATAATCTAAATCATAACCACTAATATTCACATTTTGTGGCCATAAATAGTCCAACAAATTAGTTACAAAAGTAACAATAGAAAAGAAGATGAGTAAGACATTACCATCTAAGTATCAATGATATCGTCAAAAGGATCCTATGTCTTTAATTGAAATATTCTCTAATCTAATTATTTTCTTTAATAAGCTAAACGTATGATATGACTGAATTATCACTGAAAATATCCTTCCATATATAAAATAAACCTCAATTATTATATAAAATTAAAGTTCAACTTTCAAACTAAAAATCTCCCCAAAGTATAAAAATAGATAGTCTTCTAACTCTTTCCATTACATAACCCAAAATACTAATTTAACCAGTCCAAAAAAATCTTAAATAATGCAAAACAAAAAACCTTTTAGTGCATACATTATTTTAGGGGAAAACACAATTACCCTTAATCTTGTCTAGTGTGTTCATATTTGACAATATACTTTATCAATACTTAGATTTGAAGGTTAATGATTATCATGTTTTAAATCCCTAGAAAATTAAATGATCAAACCCTTTTTTAATTTGTGGAACAATTTCGCTTGAGCGATATGATATAACTTTTTAAAACAAGTCATCGTTATATTGTCTAGATTGGTGGTGAATTAATTTTTTTTTTCAATTTATGGTTTTCTTTTGTCAATATATTGTGAATCTTTCTAATGAGCTTTTTGAAAAGAGTAATGCAATAGGATATAAATCACGGTCATTTAAGTATAATGATAAAATTAATATAAAAACACAAGTGTTCACCATGTGATCTTTCTAACGAGCTTATAATACATTAATCTTTAAATCCACATTTTCGTGTATCATATTATTGGATTTGGATTTTGTTTATATTGTTTTTGTTAATTGATATATTACTTTATTGAAATACCATTTGTTAAAAAAAATAGTAACAAGTTTTCAATAACTATGTAAAATCCAACTCTAGCAAAATTTAGTGTTAAATTTATGTTCTTTCAAAGTTTATGGGTGGAATGAGATTATTCAAAAAATATATATAATCCATTAATACTAAAAATGGATATATGACAAAACTAGTTGAGAAATAAAAGTCTTGAAAATGAAATATGTGACAGATGATTCTCATGAAATGGGAGCCAATATTTGTGGGAAACATAATTGTCCCCCCACCATTAAAAGAATAGAAAGTCCACTTTTTATAAGTTTCTTTTTAAGTATTGTTTGGTTTCGAGGTCATTCTAGTCACAATTTAATCTCAAATATCATTATTAATTTTTTTTTTGTTACCATTATCACTTCTTATTTATTTTATGTGTCTTATTGTTGTAGTGGTGTTAGGTAGATATTATTGGGTTATATCTAATTTAGTAAATATTTTTTTTGTATAGAGGCTTGATTGTGTATTACAAAAATGTTTTTATGATCCCGTGTAAGATGGGTTAGTAAATTATTTAGTTTAAAAATGATGTGTGAATTTTTCGGAAAAAATTGATGGTATTTGAGCTAATTCATATAAACTAATGAAAAGAATGTAATGACATTTTTTTTTTAATTACATTCTCAATTTTAATGGTGTGACAATAATAAAAAGAAAAAAAAATGCCAAATAAATTTTACCACTAATAAACAATCTCATTAATTATGGTTTAATTGTAAAATGCCAAATCAGTGAAATCACGCCTTGTAAGATATAATATTTGGTATAATGCCAAATAATGTTAAAATATCTATGAAATCAATTATTATTTTTATATCTTTTATGTACTTTTACAAGAGATCTCTAGGTTATTTATTCCATTATTACAAAGTATTTCAGAATATGTCTATAATTAAACCAGAATTTATAAAATAAATTGTTTTGGTTAAAAGCATATGTCAAACTAATAAACCCCTATGTCATAATCATAAAATTACACCCTTTTAAAGAATAAAATAAAATAAAATAAAATAATGGCATTTAAATTCATCTTTAGTTGGATATTTTTGAAAATTTGATGCTAATGAATTAGTGCTCCTTGTCTTTTATAATAAGTGGAATATATTTTGATGTTTAGTCTTTTCATTTTAATGTTCTATTAAAATGTCTTTATAATTAAAAGTTTTAAAATGATTATCACCCTTATTGTCTATTTAGTAATATTGATTGATGTTCAAGACAAAAAGTTAAAAAAAACTTTACAATATTGAATTGAACAATTTGAATTATCATCCATCACTTTAAAGGTACAGCTCAATTTGGTATTAAAACGTGATAAAATACAACAAGAATAAAATAACTTTGCATGTAACTTTATAAAAGAAAATTGAATCCCTCCTTTAGTTAGGATGACAATGATGTGTATCCATAAATTAGATGTGTATCAATACCTGCCCTAAGAATTTGTGTGACCAGATAGGTTGGTTATATAATTAGGTTAGGAAATATGAATGAAAAAAAAAAGTATTTACTATCATTCTTGATTTGTTCGATTTTGAAAAATTGTGAGTATTTGTTAAAAAAACGAATATAAGTTGAAGATCATGGAAAATGTAGAATGAATGTAAAATAAAACGAAGATCATGGAACGTGTATGACAAATTGTTGAAACAAAAATTGATGTGAAGTTTGAATTGAGGCGACTTATATATTCGGATTAATTATAATCTTAATTATTTTATGATAAAATATGTAGTTTGTGAGAAATTGTTGAACCTTCAATAAAAGTGCTTATCATTATAATGCTATATTATTACATTTTCTAATATTATCTTCCTCTTCTAGCCTAGCGGCTAGGATTAGGGATGGACAAACCTATCGATCTAATTCGGTAATTTGGATCAGATATCCGCCTTTATTTTTTTAAATTACGATTTGTATCTGACTTGGTATTCGACCATTATACGATCCGAAAACACCGGATCGGATCGACCAGCCGGATACCCGTCAATTTGATTTTTTTATTATATTTTTAATTTTTTTCATATGTTCCAGCCTCCAAGCCTTCAATGATTAATGACGATTTGAGCTCTAAAATTAGGTCCCCATATAAAGAGAACAGATTCACAAACAGATATAAAGGAAAACAAGAAGGAAAACGAAAGGAAGAGACATTTTTGTTTGGGTTTGTAATTATTATAAATATGTTATTTTATTTTTAAAAATCACCGGATCGACTTTGGGTATCATAATTTTTTTTTTACATGATCCAAAAATTCGATAAAAATATCGGATCAAATCGATATCTGAATCCGATCCATCGGATTTGGATATTTCCGGATCGGATCGGACGAATGAATCAGGTCTTTTGGATCAGATTTTTTGGCCACCCCTACTAGCGACAATAAAAGATGAATACTAACTCTAAGGTCTTGAGTTTGAGTTCGTCAAACGACAAGTTCTGCATCTAGTTAAATGATTAAGTGTATTTGCGGGCTACATACTTAATATGTTGTCCCATTTTATTTTTACATTTTCTAATATTCATTTTTGGAAAATTGGTGGAGTCGGACAATTGTTATTTTATTTTAAGAATCCATAAGCTCGATAATCGGTAAAATAATATGTTTGTATTCGTTTTCCTATTTTCCTATTTTTGTCTTAAAGAAAAAATAACTAAAGAAAAACCCCAATTACAGGTGTAAATTTTATTCTATCATTTTAGTGTCAAATATTATAATTAGTAACAAACAAAAAAAACTCACCTAATTTACTTTTGTTCTTGAACTTTCAGGTGAACTAATGAAACTCTGGACTATAATAAACATATAAGTCCTTTAAATTACTCAATAAGTACCTAAAACAAATTAACTAACTAAATGACATTTACTATTATATTAAATAAATTTAAAATTCTTATAAAATTATATAATATTTATTAGGTAAGGCAGGATATAAATATCTCTGACGTAACCAAGGTCAAGGGGTCAAATAAAATAATATTTATTATATGTGACTGCAGACTTTATCTCTAGTGTCAGAGGGCAAAAGTTTTGATATTTTAAATTAAGCTAGTGCCATAGACTTTTATTATTATTTCAATACATAAATAAATTGCAATAGTTTTTAATTTAAAACTACAAATAAAATTAAAACATTCAATGATTACTTGACCGTAGTTATCCACTCCCCTATAATATCATATAGTTTAATCAGTTGAATCTAAGTTAGGGTCGAAGTGGACTCAAGTTTATCTAAAAAAAAAAAAAAATTTAATTTAATTCATTCTTTGCTTTTTAATTCTAAAAAAAATTGACAAAATTAAATTCTTCATAATTTTTCCAGCTTTACAAGCTTCAATTCTATGATCTGTTCATGGAAATGAGGATTACCCCCACCAAATGTGAAATACATGAAAATATGTATAGGTTGTATAGGTGGTATATGTTTTATATTTGTTCAAATACATGACAAATATGTATAGGTGATTATTGATATAATATATATTTATTTTATTTTAATAAATTTGTCAATGAATCCAACCGAACAAACTGACAAACCAACAATTTAAAATTTAGTAAACCGACGTCTATAATCTGAATGTGCGACTAAACATAACCCCTCACATTTACACCCATTGGGATAAGATATGAGTGGTAGGATATCAATGGGTACCCATATACCCGATATTCGTGGTACGCGATACTCAAGTTCGGATATTTTAAATCGGGTTTAGGGTCGGGCATGAGGAGGGAGAGAATGTACCCAAATGAGGAGTATGCGAAATCCAACCGAAACCCGAAATCCGTTTATATTAATTTTAAAAATAAAAATACTTTGTTAATGAAATAAAATGTGATTTTTTACATGCCCAAATCATGACAAATATCATAATAAATACATTATTTATTTTTATCTTATTCACACTTTAATCAACTTTATTTTTGTAATATTCTCAATAATATTTTTTTTTATCTCTCATAAGTTATTACCATACTCTTTACTTTTCTTAATATAAAATAGTTATTTCTCTTTCTCATTTTTCAAAAAAAAACTCTTAAACATTCATTCTAAAGTTCTTCTTCAGTTATAGTAACAACAAATTGTTATTTTTTCAAGATCTACTAAATAGGTAAGTAATCGGTTATTATATGTCTTTTTTGTTTTCATCACTATTTTCAAAATTCTATTTATTTTTTTTATATCTTTACAATCATATAAATATTTAATCGAGTAATAGAGTACTCGATAAATCGATAATGGTCAATAAAAATATAGATACCCATAGGAAGTTGGGAGACACAGAAAATAGGATATACATTGTCATCCAATGAGTTGGCATCCAAATTTTATTAATGTAAATAAAAATAGAATAAAGTGACTTTAATTTGAATTAAAGAGAAAGTAATAATAATTAATTATATTTTTAAAATACATACTTGATAAAGTAGTAGACCAACAACTAATATTATTAATTAAATATATTTCAAAACAATTAATTTATTAAAAAAAAAAAACCATGCACCCATAAATTACGGACACCTGACCTACTAAACAGGTGTAATTATCCTGAAATAAAATCCAAACCGTCCATTATGAAATCCAACAGCCCTTATTAAGGGATGGGCTTAATGTGTACGCGTTAATCTGGTACAGCAAGAATCAGCATAATATCATTAGAATATGCCACGTGGGTCTCAAACCCATTCCTAATTAAAAATCTAACCATGGTTAATTTATCCAACCCTAACCCTAACCCTAGTCAAACTCTTATATATAAATCCATCCGCCCCCATTATATTTCTTCTTCTTTGTTCTTCATGCTTCATTCTGTTTATAATGAACTTTCGATTCTCTGTTTATATTACTGTTGAAAATTTGATTCAAAGATTCTTCTTCTTGTAGAAGAAGAAGAAGAAGATTATCAATGGCGGAACCTGTAAGGAGGAGATTCTCTATTGGATATGCACTCGCACCGAAGAAGAAGCAAAGTTTCATTCAAGATTCACTTGTGAATCTTGCTAAGGAGAAAGGAGTCGATCTAATTCAGATCGATAAGAAGAAGCCATTAGCAGATCAAGGACCGTTCGATTGTGTTCTTCATAAACTAACTGGAGACGAATGGTTACGGCAGTTGGATGATTATTCGTTAAAGAGCCCTAACGCATTGATTATTGATTCGCCTGAAGCTATTGAGAGGTTACATAATCGGATTTCAATGCTGGAGGTTGTTACGGAATTGAAAGTTGAGTCTGAAGAAGGTGTTTCGTTTGGAATACCTAAACAGAGTTTGATTTACGATTATGATACTCTGTTGGATCCAAATGCATGGGGGAATGGATTGACGTTTCCTGTAATTGCTAAACCTTTGGTTGCTGATGGAAGTGCAAAATCTCATAAAATGTCGCTGGTGTTTAACAGGGAGGGTTTGAGTAAGTTGAAACCACCGATTGTGTTGCAGGAATTTGTTAATCATGGTGGTGTTATATTTAAGGTTTATGTTGTTGGTGATTATGTAAAATGTGTGAGGAGGAAATCATTGCCGGATGTATTGGAGGAGAAAATGGCTAGTTTGGGGAATTACTTATCGTTTTCACAGGTATCAAATCTTGCTACTCATGAAAGAAACGAGCATAAATTTATAGAAACGATTGATTTGGAACATGCTGAAATGCCTCCATTGAGATTTATTACTGATATTGCTCGTGGATTGAGACAAGCTATGAAACTTCATCTCTTTAACTTTGATGTGATTAGGGATACTAGTATTGGTAATAGGTATCTTGTAATTGATATAAATTACTTCCCTGGTTATGCAAAGATGCCATCTTATGAATCAGTGTTATCAGATTTCTTTTGGGAAGTTTTAACTAAGAAAGAGGAGAAGGAAGTGATGAATACAAATATTGGAACTAGTGAATGCTGTGGGGATGATAATGCTGGTGATCTTGTTCTTGTATCAAAGGAGAATTCGTTTCAGGTCTGATTGGGAAGGGGAGGGGAAGAGGAGATGTGAGTATCAATCGAATTTCATAGAGGAAGGCGAAGAAGCTTGCGGGTTAATCATTGTTCCCAGAAGAAATGGTTAGTATAGTAGTAATAAGTAGGCGATTTCTTTCAGTTTTGCCTCCCAGGGGGAGGCATATCAATGGTGTTCTTCTTTATTATTACAGTGTACATTCCTAAGGTACTTTGATGATTGTACTTGCCATAATCGTTTCTTTGACCTGATGGATGGTTGAAAGTTTTCTTTGTTAAATCTCAAGTCTAATTTGTCATTTTTCTATCATGGTTTGCTACTACAAATCTTTCATCCTTCTGCAATTAAGTCATGATTTGTGTTTTAATGGTTTGAATAAGTAATTTGTGATAGGTTTAGGGGAGAGATTATATGTTTATTATATATACTGTTCTAATGAGATATACCCTTCTTTTTTCTTAAGAAACAGATTATCTGCATATATGTTAAAATTCCATTGTTTGAGCACAAACAAACCTAAAGAGTTTGATACATTTCTAGTCCTTAAATGTTCCAAATGAAAGTCAATAGCCTAACCAAAACCCATTACTCCCTTTTACATTTTTATTTAGTTTTTGTTGGGGGCAATGTTTTCCTTGTTTTAGACTGTGTTTTATATCATTCTCACCACTCTTTTGGTTTAGTGTCTCTTTCTGCACTTCCATTGTGTCATTTGGATTACAATTTGATTAAATCTGTTTTATGAGCTTCTCAAATCAATTGGATGAAGCTGAGAACACCTGTGCATGTTCATTGTGACTTTTAAAATTTAATTTGTAGAAAACATCTATTGTATGCATTTCGGATTGCAATAATATCCTGATATGTCTAGAATCCTCCATTTTCCAACTTCAATTGTGTTTTCTTGGTTTGATATTATCATATTTTTTGGTTGGGTGGCCAGAAACTAGTCAAACCTGTGCCAGCCTTTGTAAAAGCTGTTATTCTGTCACAATTATCATCACAATCACTAACTGTCATTCCAGAAAATTGTTTGCATTTGAGACTAAAGTTTTTGAATTAAAAAAGGCTAAAATTCTTTGCTTGGTTTGCTGAAGTTTGAGATCTTGTTTATTTTATTTCTTTGCTAAAGTTTGAAATTGGAAGGTGGACAGACAGGACAGGTCTTGTTGTTGGTGTTTGTTTGAGTTATTTAGCTCATGACTTGAATGTATTTCAGGGTGTCAATTCTTGTTCCTTATAATATGACAGGCCAGAACAGTTTAGTTGCTTGTTGTCATGTTTTGGTAAAGAATAGATAGATATATATGGGGTTCTTTTTGTGTCTTTCTTAAAAAACTGTTTTTATTTTTATTTTTTATATGGATTATGGGTTTCAAAATTTTTCCAATAATGCTAGGAGTAGAAGGATCAAATTGTGTGTAGGGTTGCATTTGGGAGTGTTTGTCTTAACTAACTGAGTTCGAAATAGTCTCGTTTCGAGTTCGGCTTGACTCGTTTTTTATTGACTTGGCTCGAGCTTAATTGAGCTTTTAATATTAAGCTCAAATTTGGCTCAATCATATAATATATATCATATAATATATGCTCGAATTTAAATATATTAAAAAAATATAATGGAAGAAAGAGTTTTTCAAAAATAACAATACTTCATTAATAAAATTGTTTTATTGAGATGATATATATTAAAGTATAATTATATTTTGATTTAATTTTCAAAAATTATATTTTTGTAATTAAATTAATATTAGTTTTGTTTATAAGAATTATGTAATATATAATTTTTTTAATTTATAAATACTATTTTGGTATATCTTAATATACCAAAATATTAAAAATCTCATACATTAACCGTTCCAATAATTTTGGTATCGATATCATTCCTTACTTTTTTGGTATACCAAAAAAATCGATATTCTGGATATATTGCGATAACGATGTTTTTGATATACCTATAATATCGATAATATTTCTCACTCTATTATATTTTATGTTATATTAAGTAATATAATATTTTTGTATAATGATTAACAAAAAAAAATTATATTGTCGGATATAATTATGTATTTTGTTAATATAAAGTCTATTCTAAAATATATATGATTAGGCTAAAAAAAAGTCGACGAGCCATGACGCGAGTCTTATCTAAGTTCGAATTTAGCTCAAATCTTAAACGAACTGGCTCGAGATCGATTCAAAATTGATTTTGACCGAACTCGAACCGAACTTTCACCGAGCGGCTCACGAGTGACTCGGCTCATTTACACCTTCTGACTCATTTACACCCTAGTATCTTCCTTAATGTTTTTGCTTAACTAAATATATAGCCAGCATGAGATTCAATCTCTTAATAGAATATAAATTCATTCATATAAAAAAAAAACATCAATTGTCCTTCTTGTGTTCATTTATAAAGTAAAGAAGCATCACCAAATGATCCGATTCATATTTTCATCAATGTCAATGGGTGATTTCACTTTTAATACAATAGCTCAACCATAACCATATTGAACAAATACAATACCTCTCCATCTGAACCATAACCATATTCTCCATGTGTGACTTCAACTTTCCTCACTTTATATCTGTATTTTGAAGAAAGAACTTTTATTTGTATTACTTTGAATTTCCATACACAATGTATTATTGATACATAATTTTGAGAATGAAAAAATGAAAATAAAAAAGTTTTCCGATGCCGGGAATCGAACCCGGGTCCCCTGGGTGAAAGCCAGATATCCTAACCGCTGGACGACATCGGATTTTGATTTATGTATAAAATAAAGTGTATTTATCCTTGAATATCATAATATATTTTAGTTTGTTTTTGTTTTATAACCCTCTTTTAAGTCTTTACAATTTTATTTTTTCTAGAATTTAGCTTTATCAGTCCATTCAATTGAAGTTAAAATTATATGTTTATCACTTAATATACACATTTTTTTTACTCATAATTATAAACCCATTTAATTTATAGTATTTTTAATTTGAATGAATTTGACATATTTAATCTTTTGATAACTTATTGGGGAAAATGGTATTATTTTTAAAATTATTGTAAACATTTTATTAATACAACTTTAAGATTAAAATAATTACAAATATGTATATGATAAATAACTAAATGTTTTTAGAGTCGACTTAAAAGATCAAAAGTCACGGGTTCGATTCAATCTGAAAGCGTTTTAAGTTTAAGCAGGAGACCATAATTATGGTGTCATGTTAGTTCTTCTTTAATTTCAATTTTTTTAAATTAAATGTTCTTATAAGACTATTTATATAGTTATATCTCAAACTTTAATTTAAAATGTTTTTAATTGAAGAATAAATATCTCATTGAAAGATTTTTTGGTGTGAAAAAGAGGATTAATGATTAATATGCTGAAATTTGTTTTTTATTTACATATAAATTTAGGCTTGGGATACATACTTTGCTCCATTTTTTCTCCTCAATTTAATTCTAGCCATTTATTTCTTTAACTATAACAATCAACTCACCTTGTTTTGATCACTCACCTAAGAACCTATTTGGAAATTTCATCCAAATAATTATATATATATATATTGTTTTAATTTAGGTACTTTAGTGGGTTAATGTTTTTTTTTTTGTTTTGTTTTATGTCACTTCCATGAATAGTCAAATATATTTATACATATGGATCTCAAACAAATAATTTTTAAAATAAATGTTATGATAATAATCACAAATGATTTCCACACATTGAGGTTTATTTTTTAAAAGTTTCTTATCTTGATTTTGTATTTTATTCAACTTTTTGTCTTGGGGTTGGATGGGGAAAATCATGTAGTAAATGTGAAAGTGAGTGCTAGGGAGTTGGCAGAAGATTGTTGGGGTTGGAGAGAAAATTAATTTTTGCTTTTACTTTTATAAATTTTTAAAGGGTAAATCTCATCTCAAATTAACAAAACAATCATATTGTTTTCTTGAAATATTAATAAAATAAATAAATGATTATTCCAAGAATTTGAACCAAAATTATTAATTCTAGGTTGTATTAAATTTCTAGTTTTAAAGATTTATGCCCACTCATTACCTCTTGCTAAACATGCCTAAAAGATAAAATCATATACCTTTTAATTTAAAAACTTACATGATTTTTTCTCTAATTTAAATAAATCATTTTTAGTGGAAATAAAACTGAGGATAAAAACAAATGTTATCAATAAGCTTGAAAAACATTAAAAATGACGCAAAATAAAATTTTAACTTAATTAGTAATAAGTTAGCTTAATTTTTTAAGCTAATATATTAGTCCCACGAGGTTAAGACTAAAATTAAATATTAATTTATTAAAAAAATATTGTTTTAGTTGAACTAATTGATAGATTTGTTTTCTAATTTCCTTCCCCCGAATATATCATTTGGCTATGTTTTTGCATATAAAAAATTATATCAATCCAGGTGTGACATATTAGTGTACCTAGAATTGATATCATTTGCCTTAATTTCCGACAGCAATTTAGTAGTTGTAAATATATAATTTAAATAATTAAATGATGAAAAAAAACAAAAATAAGACTTTGTAGAGGTAAAATTAACCAAATCGTCTAAATTGAGTTGAACTGAAATAAACTACACTATTAAATTGTAAAAAATGATTCGTTTAGTACCGTAAAACTGACCGATTATGATTAATAGTTATCACTTATAATTTATAAATATATATTTTTCAACTATAATATATCCATATTTATTATTTAATTTTAATGATATATAGTTGTTATAAGATTTTTAAACACAAATTATATATATAATCTTATTATTTATTAATAATTTTGGAACTGATTGAACCCGACTAAACTAATCGAATTAATTTCTAATTGATTAAATTGAACCGACCAATAAACTGAAATCGACGGTTTGAAATCCAACTTCAACAGTTTTGTTGTGCATATTGGTGTACAAGTCAATCGAAACGAACCAATTACCCTCATAGATTCTATAGTACTTTCCCTACAAAGAACTCGTTTAGCTCAATATTTTAGCGGAAAACTCATGACTATAAGATCGTGAGTTCAAGACTTGGTTAACATTTTTAAAGAAAAAATCCAAACAAACATTGATTTTGGAGAATCAATGTAGGCCATACATAATTGAGATGTATGAGTCATTGTCTCTCCTGTAGCTTTAGCTTGTTGAAGTTTGCTAAAAACTAACTCATTTTATATTATTATCTAAACAACTGCTCTACACTTATTAGTCTCAACTAATCTTATCTACTAATATTGATTCTTCTTTGGAAAATAAAACATTGCAAATTGAATTCATTTTTTTGACTTATAACATCTCCAACTTGTCTCAATGTGTCACTAAAATGTACAAATGTTTTATTATTATTATTATTATTATCAATCAACACCAAATCACATATAAACAAACATATTTGAACATCTTAATTAGTTTATATTCCTACATACCTCTAACTAAAATACTTTAAAATGAACAATTACAAAAACTAATTAGCTCCCATGTTGGAGACATAATCCTAGGGAAATATTATTTCTTTGTTACATAACTTGTCGAACTCCGAATAAGACCAAACATTGTCTAAAGGAAAATAGTCGAATGGTAATTGGTTGTTCCCCGTTTGATCCATTGAGGTTTCAACTAACGGTGGCAGTGAATTTTCATTGTGAGGCATCGGAATTTGGATATTGTCGTGTTGAGCATATCCGACATCTGATTTTGTTGAAGGGTCGACGGATGAGTTGTAGAAAAACGGAGTGTTATGGTCCAAATTGGGGAGTTGAAGGCTAGGTTGCGAAATCGTATTGTAGAGATTTCCTCCTTCAAAATATGAACTACTCTTTAGGTCACACAAAAGATTATTCCCATTCATAACTTGGTAGGGCATTATGGTTTGCATAAGTTTTGCGTTTGCTAGATGAGCTAATGACAAGTTAGCTTGTGGCATAAAACCATTGTCTTGACCCAATAACTTCATTAGGTTGGTAAAGTTTTGAACGTGTAGCATTCTGTTAAGGTCTTCAAGGAAATTGACTTTTGGTGGTAGTGGCTCGTGGGTCTTCGGATCAATACCCATTTTGAGAAGCTTCTTTCCGAGGTGTGTGTTCCAGTAGTTTTTTATCTCGTTATCAGTTCGTCCTGGAAGATGGGTGGCGATCCTCGACCATCTGAAAATTAATACATATGAGATTTTTTAATCAAAATATTCTCTATAATCAATAGAAAGTTAACTTAATTTGTTTTGTCAATGTTGTTTGATCGTTTCACTTGTGATTATACAATTTTATATAGCGTTTTTATAGATTAATAAAAATATTATACCCTTTATTAAAAACTCTAACATTGAAATACACAACATATAATACAAACTAAACATGTTCTAAGTAAGTTTTTATTTTTCATGTTCTAAGCAAGTTGACATCACGAGGAGAAGAAATTAAACCATTTTAAGATTGAAACAAAATATCATAAAACTGATCAACCATGGCTAACTTAAGTAGATCATGTTTACGTTTCTTACTTGTTTCCAAGAAGGGAGTGGAGTTTGATGATGAGTTGTTCCTCTTCATCGGAGAAATTCCCTCTTTTGATGTCTGGACGAAGATAGTTATTCCATCGTAATCTGCAACTCTTTCCGCACCTGTTGAGGCCTGCATGTTTCGGAAGTGCCCTCCAACTGGCATGGCCGTTCTTCTCGATGTAATTCACAAGTATTGCATCTTCTTCTTCTGACCATGGCCCTTTCTTCAAACCAATCTCATCACAACATGGGGATCTTCCCATTTTTGCATAGACTAATGGGAAAAGAAAGAAAGATTAGATGACTATAGCAATAATTTGTTGAATACTTAAATTTTGAGGAAAGGTTGATAATGGTTATATAGGGGATATTGTAAAGGATACATTAGGTGTATAGCCAATAAAATATTAAAAGAGAAGAAGAAAACGATGGTTGCATGGTTCAATTTCATATTTCCTTGTCTTCTTCTTCTTGTTTTATAACAAATAAAACATATATTATGAATCACCAGTCACCACCCATGTCACATAGTTTTATTTTATTTTTTGTTTTATCAAATTGAAATCCTTTTTGAATAAACAATAGTCAACGTGAATGTCACAATTTTCTATTAGAGAAATCAATAAAATAAAATGTATAATACGTGTCGTCATAGCATTGTTGAGAGACTCAATGTGAAAAACAGAAAATATAAACAGATTCTCTAATACGTTATATAAAGAACAAAAATAAAGACGAAAAGTTTTGGTAGTAAAAAATGGTATCTAGACCAGGATCATGCCAATTGTGTTGAGAAAAAGTTAGAAAAACTTAAAACATCTTTTGTTTGATAGTCCTATCATTTAAAATTTTCCCTAAAACTGAAATTCAATCAATTCAAGATCATGATTTTTTTTTTTTTATAATATCTTGTTTATTCACATAGATAAGTTTAATATTAAAAAAACAATATGTTGAGCTCAAAAGTATACACAATACTATGTTATAAATAACCCAAAAATAAAGTACAATAAAACAAATTCACTATAAAAATAATGTTTGATCCTTAGCATGTATTTGAGCATACTTCCTTTAAAATATTCTCACCTTGTTTGTATTTCATATCTTAATGGAATTAGTACGTGAATTATTATCACCGAAATGTTGTGAAATCTACTATAGAAAATAGATAAAAGGAAGACAATGAAAACTCGGGAATTGTTTATCAAAATATATACAACGGAATTTGAAATTGTGATTGATCGTAAAATTATGAAATTTGTTACATGTTATGCCTTGAATACCAATAAGTTAGAACCAAATCATATAAAACTCAAGAATACATAAAAAAAATAAAAAATAAAAATGTTAGCTACTAATCTTATAAAATATCATTTTTTTCCTTCTTTTTTTAGAAAGTTAGAATGCGTGTAATAGATGTCATTTTCTTGTGCTTGTGTCATGATCTTCTCAATTTTAGCCCACATAACAAGCAAATGAAAGTTGTCCATCAACCATTATAGATCTTGAGGTCATAATTTAGGGGAAATTACATAGTCATGTAGGGATTAGGTGATGTTCATGTCATAATATGAAAATATTGGGTCAAATTGCTGACTAATACATATCTTCATGTATGGAAGAACAAATCTTTATTTTAGTTTTAATTTGAAATTGTATGTGTTTAATAAAAAAGAACTAGTGGAACAAAAAAAGAATGTTTAAACTTCAGTCCACAACAAATTTTAATTTAAGATAAAACAATGGGGATATTCGAATATTTTGTCACACATTGTGTCTACAATTAAGTAACCCATTTTAAAATCAATTGTATTTTATTAATTTGTTGATGCAAAACAAACATTAACCTTGATATAAGGAAAAACATTATCCAAAATTCTCAAGAAAATCTTTAAATAACTCTGCTTAGAATGAAAAACAATCAAATACTTAGTTACTACAATGGAGTTAAATCATTTCTTTAATTGGTAAGAAAATAGTTAATCATTTATTCTATCAAATTGAAACGTTTAATCTATGAAGGGGTTCGGGTGACTTCAGTAAAATTGTGACACCAGCCTCTAATGTCTTTAATTTTTTTAGTTTATTTTATTATTTTTTATTTAATTATTAAAAAAATACAAAACTAACATTTATCCATCATTTTATCAATAATTTTCTCGTTATTTTTTTAAGCCTGCCACGACTCAAATTTCTGATGGTCATGAATGAACCTTATAAGAAAATCATTTTCTTTTCCTTTCATTTTGTAATTATTAGAAAACGTGTAAAAACAAAATAGAACAAATAACAAAAGTCAAAGGAAGAAGGTGTAAGAAAGAAAAATATTTAAAATGTCACAAGGGTTGAAATGAATCGTAATTAAAACTTGGAAACGGATAAATACAGTAAATAAAATAGTAGGCAACCGTCACTTTAGACCCTAGTAAAGAAAATATTAATTAAATAAGGATGTACAAATTTTATTTAAAGATTACTATCAAAGACTACAACAAAATTTTATGGTAAAGACATTTACTTGTAGGCTTTTGAATCTTTTTTACTTCTAGTAAACAACTTATATAATAGAATTATATGCTGTTTCATTAACAAATTAAGAATGCACAAGTGAATTGATATTAAATATGACAATTTAAAATTGCCCTCCGAAAATTGAACGAATTCTCCTGTTTGGAACAATTTTTCTCGAAACCGAACGGGAATTGAGCGAGAATGGTATTTGTGTCCCCCACCCCGCTCCAATATCACCCTGATTCCGCCTCGAACAATATAAACATAATTAAATATATTAAATCACTAATATATTTATTTATTCATTATATTTTATAAGAGTGGTAAGTTTATTTTTTTATAATAATATAAATTTTTAATATATTATACTATATATTTTATTTAAAATTTGTTTATAATTTTTTTTATAAATATTTTATTAACGTTGTCTCGTAGGATTTCCAAAACCAAACAGAACTGGAATGATAAATTCATTCCCGCTCCCGAACGACCTCATTGCCATCCAAGTTGACATAGTCTCTTAAATTAATTACCATTACCTTTAACTAGTTAGTTGGTGAAACATAAAACTTGAATAAAATCCAATTTTAAAACTTATGTTTGTATTTTGTATTTCTAATGTTTAATTTTGTATTAATGATATTGTATTTTGAATTAAGCCTTAGATTGATTTTGATTACATTTAATAAGGAATAATTGATATTTGGTTATCACCCAAGGTTATAAATAAAGATCCGATGTCGTCCAGCGGTTAGGATATCTGGCTTTCACCCAGGGGACCCGGGTTCGATTCCCGGCATCGGAATTATTTTTATCATCATTTTTATCATCGATCTAGTGGGTTCGCTAGTGAGTTTTAAGCAAGTGTCAAAATTCTAATATTATTTTTGTTGAAAAAAGTTTTAAGAATAAAAATTTCATCTAAGATCTCATTCTTTGAATATAAAGAAAGATCTCATGTCGTCTAGCGATTAGAATATACACTTTCACACAAAGACTCAAGTTCGTTTCCAGAATAAAAATTATATCATCGATCTAATGAACCACTAGAGAGTTCTATTATGATTTTTGTTGGGAAGTTTTAAGAATAAAAGATTTTATCTAAGATTCCGTTTTTTGAATGTAAAGAAAGATTCGATGTCGTCCAGCGGTTAGGATATCGGGCTTTCACTCAAGTGACCTGGTTCGATTTCCGACATCATATATATTTTTATCATCGATCTAGTGATTTCGTTAGAGAGTTTTAACAAGTGTCAAAGTTCTAATATTATTTTGGTTGAAAAAAGTTTTAAGAATAAAATATTTCATCTAAAATCTCATTCTTGGATATAAAGATATCCAAAGAAAGATCTGATATCCTCCAACAGTTATGTATAATCTAGGGGACCTGGTTCGTTTCCAGAATCAGAATTATTTTTTATCATTATCTAGTGGTTTCACTAGAGAGTTCTATTAAAGGAAATCTAAGATCTCATTTTTTGGATGTAAATAAAGATCTGATGTCGTCCAGCGGTTAGGATATCTGGTTTTCACCCAGGAGACCTGGGTTTGATTTCATTTAAGATCTCCTTCTTTGTATATAAAGAAAGATCTGATGTCCAATTAGGATGTACAGCTTTCACCTATGGGACGCATTTTCGTTTCCAGAATCAGAATTATTTTTATCATCGATTTAGTGGTTTCGCTAGAGATATGAGATATTTGGTTTTCACCCAAGGGTCCTGAGTTCGATTCTCGTTATCATAATTATTTTTATCAAACGGTCTAGTGGTTTTCCTAAGAGTTCAAAGCAATTATAACCGTAACTAGAGAGTTCTAATATGATTTTTGTTGAGAGAAGATTTGTGATGCAAAATTTTTAATCCAATATCTCATTTTTTGGATGAAACGTTTCTTTGGAGTCTTTGATTAAGTATTAGTTTTTGAGTAGTTGTTGAGAAATTCAAATTGAGACGACTTTTATGTCATTTCTACATATTTGAGTTTTCATCTCGATTATTTTTCTTGTATACTGTATAGTTGGAGAAAAATCGTCAAATTTTTAATGATCTTAGTCGTTCGTTGCATATTAATTATAATGTTATTATTATGATGTTTTCTTATATTCGTTCTAAAAATGCAGTGGTGGTGTCGATCGGGAGTTAATCGTTCATTTGAGAATTTACGAATTCGATAACATGTTAAGTTAACTAACACATTTATATTTCTTATTTTTATGTTTTGTGATTTTTTTTTATATCATAGTTTGTTTTTATGCGTAAATTATTATTATTTTTTTTATTTATGTATATATATATATAAATCCATTTTATAAAAAAATATGACTTTAATAATAAAATCATAGTTGAATAAGATCTAAGATGTTAACCATGACAACTTAAATAATTTTGTCACTTAATTTTATTTATTTATTTATTTAAGATATTAGTACAATTCAAAGTAATTCTTCTTCAACTTAAATAATTATTTTCTTTATTTGTATAAAAACATACTCTAAGAGAAAGTACTTAAGGTCATTACAAAAATATATTTGAATTGAACTCATTGGTTACTCTTTTTCTTCATTGTAATTAATCCTTTATAATTTGTATTTAAGCTTTGTTTGACTATTAACAAATTATTATTATGGACTTTTCAACTATTCCATTAGTCAAGTAACAGATATTAATGCTTAGTTTTATATCAATTGGACTATATATATGCACATATGGTCTCTGGATTCCAATTAATAATTAATATTAATATATCAATCTTTTTAATTAACTAATTATATGAGTAATTACTTATCTTGGGTTTATTTTCTTGTTTGGTATAGTGTTAATTTTTTTTAAAATATTTTTACGCAAATTTTGATAGATTATAAACAATAATATTTCCATAATCATTTCATCATCGACACAATCATCCATGACGACATACGAAATGGGCCATTCTTGAAAACAAATGAGTTTTAGGAAGGATTCGATCGATCAAATTGTAATTTATAAATTAAAGAAGATTTAAGAATCTCATAATTATTAACTACTCTTAATTCAATAATAGTGTTTTGTTTTCTTTGTAGATGGTACATCTACCCTCCAACAGAATCAAATTTAAGAATTGTGATCTTATATTCACAATTCAACATGCAAACTAAGCTTGAAAGCTGACAGTTGCTTTAAATATATTAAATTATTGGCTTCAAATTATGCTAATGGTTTTGAATGACCTTGTTTTTATTAATTTTTTTAAGATTTTGGTACTATTATTATTAAAAAAATTATTGATGTAGGATCATTTGAAAACACCTTCTAGAATTAGAGGATTCGGATATGGTTCTTACTTGAACAGATAAAATATGTTCTATACGAAAATAGATGAAATTGAGTGGAGTTGAATTTGAAAAAAAAATATATTATTAAATTTGTTAATATATATATATAATTAATTAAAGAGAATAAATTTGTTAAAAATTTCAAATCAAAAAAGTGTTTTAAAATTGGCATGATCAGTGCCTAAGTAAATCCCCCATTTGGTTTGCTTAAAATGGAAGTCTATCATTTAGTTTTTATTAATTTTATATTTACATATTTGTTAGAGGTAGTTAAAATAGTTTGACAAAAAAGTAATCTAGCAAAATCAAAGTAAGAAAAGTGTTAGAAAATGGGTCAAACAAGCAACGTTAATTTAAATGTGGAAGAGACATGTGAACTAGTTAGTCACCTTATCTTATGTTTTTTTTGTAATATCAATATTATTTTAATGTTTAAATCACCCTCATTAATTAAAATACAATCAATTATTTTTACTTTAATTTTATTTAAAAAAGTATTTTAATAATTTATCTCAAACAAATATTAAATAACTTACTTTTTTATTAATCAAATTATTATTTGTAAAATCTCATATAAAAATATCCTGAATAACACAAGATGAAACCAGCCATTAAGGATTGCATAAAAGACAAGGTGCATTCATGTGAATCATGTCAAGTCAAATAATAGATTAGTGATCGGAATATGGGTTTAGTTTTTATCAATAACACTTAAATTTAGGCGATTTGGGTTATTATTTTCTGTGTGTTCTTCGGTCTAAGAAAGTTGTCCCGAATATTTGGGTTACTCTCGACCCAAAATCTAAATTTTAGAACATTATGTTATGCTTCTTTTTCGGAGAATGAGAAAGTAATTGCAACGTTAATGAATGAGCTTATTTCTTATTATAAGACCTTGTTCGGATTGGATTATTATAATAACCGAGAGAGGAAAATAAATATTGATGGGAGATGATTTTGAGTAAGTGAAAATATTTTGAAAAATTACTTAAAGATATTGATAAATAATAACAAAATAATAAATTAGGTAATGAATTGAGTGATGTAATTGATGAGAGAGAAATAAAATATTGTTTGAGTGGATTGGGTTATTTAAATAGCCCAAACCGAACAAGGCCTAAGCGTATTTTACTAGACCGGTCTCTCACATAGAAGTGAGAAAACAACTTTTTAAGCTTATTAAGGTCCGGTACACAAATGATAAGGAAACCACGTTTTAAACTTTTACGATCAAAATTTTCGTGATCGAAATTTTCGTAAGACGGACTCGAACCTAATACTCATATGATGGTATACTTGATTTAGCAACCATAATCCCTTCATGGTTGAGTTCAACTAAACTTGTTAAAAATAAAAACACAATCCTCCTTCAACAATTAGACCCTTGAAAAATCAAACATTTTGATGAGAATAAAATCTGATCCAGTTAGAAATGGTAATTACAATTATCAACACATACAAAATACATCAAAGAAGCTTTCTTCTTCAAGTTTAAACTAAACTAAAATGCTTTAACAACAACCATTGAATTCTTACTACCTTCACCCATTTCAATTTCTTCATCATCATCTTCTTCATCAGCTTCCCACATAAAGTGTGCATAAGATCCCAACACCATACTATCAAATTCAATTCAACAAATTCAGATTCAAATTCAGATTCATATTCAATCAAATGATAGAGATTCAGAATCAATCACTTACCAATCATCAGGAGAAGCAAGAACAGCTTGATCAAAATACAATTTACTTCTATCTTCATCTCTCTCAAATTGCCATATCAATTTAGCATACATTGATAAAACTTCTCCATCCCCTGGATTCGCTACTATAGCTCTTTCATAATACTCCCCCGCTTTCTTCATATTTCCTTCAACCTAATTCATAATCACATCTACTTAATTAAAACTTGTATCATAATCAAGAAATTACAATAGATCTGAACAGATAATATACCTCATGAAGAAACTTTCCATAGTTTCTAAGCAATAACGGATTCATCGGATCTGTTTTCAACATTTCCTGATAATATTCACCAATCTTACTTCGATCTGAATTTCCTCCCGTAAATGTACCAGTAAATCGCCACTCGTCATCGCCTCCACCACCGCCGAAACTCACTTCCTCCACTGGATTTTCACTCATCGACCGATTTAAACATAGTTTATCTAAAGTCGACAACGATCCGATGACAGATATACTAACTTCATCTTCGAATGAATTCGTTTCATCTTCCGGTATTCCGGCGGGAACGAACATTGATCCTAGACTTGCCGGCCTCGGTAATCCATTGATTTGTGATCGGATCATGTCTGAATCCGATGAAGATCGGATAATTGACCTGCGATTGATCTCTGTCGATTGAAGGGAGAGAGATACTCTAGGAGAGACGGGAGAGGGAGAATGGTGATGGTGGAAGATTGGAACGGATCCAGTTCGAAGGAGAACTGATTTCATAGCTAGTTTGTGGAGATGCAGAGTATGAAGTGGAGTGGAGAATTGGCAATCATATTTAAAGACGATCATGAACCCTAATGTGCTCCGGCGGCGACGGAAATTGGATCATAAAAAGGAGGACACGTGTAGATTATACGATTGCCTTTACAAAAATGGCAGTCACTGTTAACTAGACACCTGCCATTGGAGGTTTGAGACTGATGAGAGTAATACTATTTTTTTAATATATTAAATAATATAAAATAATAAATTATAATAAAAAAAATTATTTGTTAGAGAATATTATGAAACATATCAATTTCTCGAAATGGAAATATTGGACTTGAATGATAAGTCTACACTATATTAAGGACAATAATTCTAAAACTAATATAAAAACATTAATGTATAACGAATGGTGTTGGAATTAGCTGAATTTGATAAGACTTGAAATCGAACAGGATAAATAAATTTATTTTTCAAGTTCACTTTCGTGTAAGGATACAAAAGAGTCAAAGATCGACTTATGTTTGATTTTTATCAAGTTCGAGCCGAGCTCGAGTCGCTTTGTTCAATATTTTTTTTTTTTTTAGAACGCTGGGTTCCGCTACTCCTATGGAGTGCGACTAATCCCCGCGGGTTAAGTACATAGCCCGCAAACATACTTAACCAATTAACCAGGCGCAGAACTTGCCGCCTGACGGGCTCGAACCCAGGACCTCATGGAGGCCTGGGAGATATCCACCTCTTATTGCCACTAGGCTAGAAGAGGGGATGGCTTTGTTCAATATTTGAGTCGAGCTCGTGGTCATATAATAATTGTTCGATGACTTGTTGAGTTTTTTCGAGTTTAATAATATTTACTTTAATATTAAAATTTAAAATAAATATTTTTTCTTCACAAATATTTGAAAATTTAATTTTAGTTCAAGTTTTTCGAGTCGAGCTGAGTTTATAGGTAAATAGTCAAGCTCTAATTTATAAACTCGTTTGTAGGTAAATATCTTAAATAGTCGAGTTCGAGTCGAGCTAATAAATACTTAATCGAGTCGAGATCAAATTGACTTGATCTCGGCAGACTCATTTTAGTCGAGTTAGTGTCTAAAAGATTAAAAGTTATTGGTATGATTCCTATTTAGAAGGTCTTAAATGAAGTGAATCTCATTATTTTGATTCCACATAAAAAAAAATAGTAACCCTCTAATTGAAGTGGATATCACAATTATCTTCTTACATGAAAAAATAAACATTGTCTTAGGGAATTCTCCATAATCAAACCGTAATGGTTATCTTGATCATTCTCCATTGTAATCTCTATATTCTTTATCCATATTTAATGTCTACAAATGGAATTGTTCTACTTGGTCCATATTCAATTAATTGCTTAAAATCTAGCCAAGTTTACTTGTTTTTGTCTAATTTTAGATTAAGATTTTTATTAATGTCTAATAAAAAATGACATTAATTAATTTAAAAATGATAAATTTAAATATTGAAGATAAAATATCACATGGCTTAAGAATGGGACTGAAACAGTCACATTCTATCTCTTTTTGTTGGGCAATGTGTTGTCGATTAAACAATAGTTCAATCTTCCATTATTTTCTATGGGGACAGTTTCCCAAAGTAACCTTGTTTGCCGTTCACTTTCCCAAAGTAACCTAGTTTGTTCATTTATTCCCAAACTAATCTAGTTTACTATTCAAACTCAGTTTTATTTATTTTTTTATTTTTTATATTTAAAATTTATTATATATAAAACTAAATTATTTATATTTTGATATATAATTTAAATTATTATTTTTATAAATTAAATTATTTATATTTTGATATATATTTTAAATTATTATTTTTATAAATTTAATTATTTATATTTTGATATATATTTTAAATTTGATTAATTTTTATAAATTTGATTATTTATATTTTAATATATATATATATATTTACATTTTAATTATTATTTATATATATAATAAATATTTCCTTTAACATTCTAATAAATAATTGATAAATACTAATAAATTTAAAATATTTTAACTATAATAATATATTCATAAAAAAGTTTTTAAATTTATCAATTATTTATTAAATATAATAACATTTTTAATTAATATTTTAACCCTATAAATATGATAATCTTTTTATTATATTTAATAAATAATTGATAAAATTAAAAAAGCGAATATTTAATTATTATATTATTATGGTTAAAATATTTTAAATTTATTAGTATCCATCAATTATTTATTAGAATTATTTAATATTTATTACACTATATAAATAATAATTGAAATGTAAAATACAAATAATCAAATTTATAAAAAATAATTATATTTAAATTATATATCAAAATATAAATAATCTAATTTATAAAAATAATAATTTAAAATATATATCAAAATATAAATAATTTAGTTTATATAAATAATAATTTAAAATATAAACTTTATATAATAAATTTTAAATGTAAAATAAATAAATAAATAAAATTGAGTTTGAATAGTAAACTAGGTTAGTTTGGGAATGAATGAACAAACTAGGTTACTTTGGGAAAGTGAACGGCAAACAAGGTTACTTTGGGAAACTGTTCTTTCTATGGACCATTTTATTACAAAAATAACAAGTCACTCCTATTATCTTAATAAAATTGATTTCTATGGTAATTTGGAGTCATAAATTTATTTATAAATAGATAATAATGTTAGTTTGTTTTTCAAGTAATTTATACAGAATGAAATAAGAAAATAAAAGTTTTTTTTTCTTTTTTATGAGAAGTTTAGTTGAGTGATACTTATACACGTGTCACGTAATCACGTGAACCAGGCATGGGCGGAAAATTGTGGGTTCAGATTGTGTACAGTCTTCCATACCGTAATAGTTTGTACCGCAACAGCTGGTTGTTTCTTCCCACACTAAAATCCAGAATTTTGGTTTGTCTTTTTTTTTTATAATAAAAAACATAAGCTATAACAACAAAATAAATGTGTCATTTTTATTTTGAGGTGCGAAATAAAATTGTTTTCATCTAATATGGCTTAAATTTTGAATTGTGTCATATGATTCAAAATTTTTAGTCGTTTGTAACTTTTTTAAATCGACAAAACGTTTGTAATCTAATTTTAACGTAATATTTTGTTATTTGAATCAAATTGTCAAATTTTTAAATGTGATAATATTTATAAACGTTTTGTATTTATTTATTTTTTAAAATTGAATATTATTTTAGAGATTTACGTATTTTTATTTGTCAAAATTTATATAATTTTGTGTACCATTAATAATTTACACATATTTGTATTTTAAGCTAAGTATTTTACAAGATATATATGTTTAAAGTTGTCAAATACGATTTGAATGTCTTAACAAATGTGTATAGGTAGAATATTTGGAAAAAAAAATAATATTTTGTGTAGTACAGATGTGATAAATTAATTTTTTTTAAAGTAAAATATTATGTTAAAATAAAAAGACAGGTGTTTATTCATTTATAAAATAAATTAAATAACTAAAATTGTAATAATCGAAGGATTCCAACTTCATGTTCTCGAGTTGCAGAGAACGATCCGAACAGAGTCCAGTTCTTTTTCATTCTTTCAGTTAATGTCTTTGTTAAGATAAGAGGATTGTAACGAGCGTAACTCTCTTGAAGTTCGAGACAAAAAGATTTCTCTATAATTTCTAGGTTTGATAAATTATGGTTTTTGGAACCGTAACAAATAATAAATAAAAAAAAAAACTCCTACTTTATCAAACTCAATTAAAATAAATCAAATTTGAAGCCGGGATACAATGGACCCAAACAAATATATAATATATTTTAAATTTTATAATATATAATTAATTTTTAAAGTAAAACTGAAGGAAAATAACCAGATATTTCTAGGACTTTTCTTTATAAAGTATAGACATCACGTGAATGAAGCTTCAAAAAGAACCTCCACGTGGTATCTCGTCACAGGTCATAACTTTCTTATTGCCACGTATGCACTAACAATTAACAAATATATTATTGTTTTTTATTGAAAATACAAATTTCTTTTAATATGTCCAAAACAACTTTTATTATTATTTTTATTTCATAAAAGCTTGTAATTGACATTTAAGTGTAAGAAATAATTGGACTAAATGTGAAGGAACTATAATTGGGCTATGTAAGGCCCATTTATCTTTAATAAGAGAAAGTGGGAGGGCCTGTTTTATTCTTTATTCTAATATTCAAGAATCAAAATACTATTAATAAGTTCTTTGATTGACATAATGAAATTAAAGAGAATTATATTATACACTTTCATTATTTCACTGTAACAAGGAAGCTTTGCTTTATTTTATTCTTATCCTCACATTATAATTTATTTTTATCAAATTATTCTTAGATTTTAAAATATTTTAGTTGATTTGATAGAAAAATGTAGTGGATGATAATAAATTTTCAAATAAACCGTATCAAACAAGGTGGAAGCCTATTTGATTCCCAAAACTAATGTATTAATTTTGTTACATTCTAGACAAACCACTAAATTCTGAATGAATCCAGAAATTTGAATTAAGTGGATAAGGTTAAAATATTTATAAAAAATTATATATAAATAAAATGAATAGATATAAACATAAGTTTTTTCTAATTTCTGTGAAATAAATTGAAAAAAAAGTGAATAATTAAAAGTGTATGTCACATTTTATCGTAAAAAAAATCTGGAACCCTAACAAAGGTCAGCCCCTGGCTACAACAATAATTATTTATTTAATATGTAATGGAAAAAATTATTAATTCATACATGATGCACAATTGAAGGGGTGGTTGATCATTTTTTATTTTATTTTTAAAATGGTCATACAAAATGATATTAAAGACATGGTTCTCGTTGTAAGTTTAAATTGTATCAGTTAAATTTGTTTTAAAATTAGTACGGGTGTCATCATATTCATAACATATATGATTCCGCTTTAGATCTCATTCTTTTAATGAAGAATAAGATGTCATCCGGTTAGGATATTTAGGAGATCGATTTTCACTTAAGGTACTCGTCGTTCGATTCCCTGCATCAGAATTATTTTTATAATCGATCTAATGGTATCGCTAGAGAATTTTAAACAAGTGTCTGAGTTCTAATTTGATTTTTGTTGAGAGAAGTTTTAAAAAAAAAAATTATTTTATCTAAAATCTCTTTCTTTGAATATGAAGAAACATTCAATGTCGTCCAATGGTTAGGATAACTGGCTTTCACCCAGGGGACTTGTGTTCAATTCCCAACATCCATCAAGTGGTGTCGCTAAAGAATTTTAAAAATAAAATATTTTATCTAATATCTCGTCCTTTTGAGGTAAAGAAAAATTCGATGTCGTCCAACGGTTAAGATAACTGGCTTTCACACATGGACCCTCATCGAAAATATTTTTATCTAGATAAGTTTTAAGAATAAAATATATAATCTAATATTTTGATCTTTGAATCTAAAGAAAGATCCGATGTCGTCCAATGGTAAGGATATCCCCTTTCACCTAGGGGCTGGGGTTTAATTCTCGGCATCAGAAATGATTTTTATCATCTATCTAGTGGTATCGCTAGATAAATTTTAAAAATAAAACATCCGATGTCGTCCAGCGGTTAGGATATCTGGCTTTCACCCAGGGGACCCGGGTTCGATTCCTGGCATCGGAAATATTTTTATCATCGATATAGTGGTATCGCTAGATAAATTTTAAAAATAAAAGATTTTATTTAATATCTCGTTGTTTGGATGTAAAGAAAAATCCGATGTTGTCCAGTTGTATTTAAGGATGCTTTCATCCATGGGACCGGGTTCTATTCCGACATTAGAAATATTTTTATCATCGATCTAGTGGTATCACTAGAGAAGTTTTAATAACAAAAGATTTAATTTAATATCTTGTTTTTTTGGAGGTAAGAAAGATCCAATGTCGTCTAGTGATTATGATATCTGGATTTCACCCTAAGGAACCTAATTCAATTTAAGGTATTCGAAATAATTTTATGATCGATCTAGTTGTTTCGCTAGAGAGTTCTAAGCAAGTGTTTGCGTTCTAATATGATTTTTGTTTGGAAACATTTTAAGAATAAAAAATTTAATCTAAGATCTCGTTCTTTGAATGTATAAAAAGATTCAATGTTGTCCAGTTTTTTGGAGGATATTTGACTCTCACTTATGGGACCCGATTCCTAGCATCTAAAATATTTTTATCATTGATCTAGTGGATTCGTAGAGGGTTTTAAACAAGTGTCTGAATTATAATATGATTTTTGTTATAAAAAAATTTGATAATAAAATATTTTATTTAAGATTTCATTATTTGGATCTAAAGAAATATTTGATATTGTTTAGTGTGAGTATATCTGGTTTTCAATTATTGAGATTTGGAAATAAAAAAATTTAATCCAAAATTTTGTTTTTTTTATAAAGCATTTTTGTAAGTCTTTGATAAAAAATTAAATTTTGAGTGTTGTTGAGAAGTTTGAATTGAGATTAATTATATGATATGTCAACATATTTGGGTTATAATCATTTCTTTTATAATTTCTATTATTTATAAAGAACATTTCCATTTAGATAATTGTCATGACAATGAGAATAGAAGTCATGTTAATCGCTTAGATAATCATTCTATGTAAAGAAAAAATAATTTACAGATTAATTATTTAACATTAATTAGTATGTTAAGGACTAATAATTAACTCATCTAAATTTATAATTAATTATTTGTTATATTCACCTGTATTTTATTGTTGTATCTTGATTTATTTATTTTTAATAAACTAGTAATAATCTTTGTTTTCTTAATCAACTATTTTTCAAACTTGAAGTACCCTAATAGACTTATAATATAATTATTTTATTTTAATAAAATATCTTTAAGTTTGAAAAAATATATATTCAATAGGTCAAAATCTTTATCATTTTAAAATGACAAAATTCCTATTAAATATATAAGAAAGTCAATGCTTATTTAATGAGAAAACGGCTAGGAGTTGTAGATAGCAATCTCTATTTTTCTGGAAGATTGTAAATAATTGAATAGGATCACCTTTTTATTTTTATTTTTTTATAGATAAACTTAATTTATTTTAAGCTTTTATAATAAATAAATACTTTACAGATAATATATATATATATATAGTGGCGGACCCAGAAATGTTTTCTCGGAGAGACCAAATAACGTAGCATTTTTTTGGCGATCAAATAAATGTATTTTTTAATTAAAATTTTACTTGGTAATTACATAAAAATACTAACAAACACAATTACAAAATACTAATAAGCACAATTACTAAATTATTTTTGTCCATGAGTCGGTACAAAAGAAGACAAATTTATTCTACGAGGTTCCATTTGTTGAAAATATTGCAATATTGGCTCATTTTCAATTGTTGAGAAAATATATTTCTCAACATATACAACTAAACTATCATTCATTCATTCATCTCCCATTCGATTACGCAAATTAGTCTTCACGATCTTCATTGCGAAAAAAACTCTTTCAACAGATGCAGTTGCAACTGGTAAAACTAAAATCAACTCTATCAATCGATAAACCAATGGAAAGACTATATGTTTTTTCTGTTATAACCAATTTCTGAGCAAAATTTCCCAAGTATTCAATTGAAAAAAATTGAAGATCATCCCGCAAATTAAATAAGTAAGCCCGAAGTTGTTGTTCCAAAAATAAATAATCACTGCCTGTGAAATGTTGGAATAAAGTTTGGCAAGACGAATGAGTTTACAAATATCAAATTTGGAGAATGAATTTATGGGATGAAGACATGATATGCAATCAAGTAATTCTGTATTAACTTCTGAAAAACGATTATTCATTTCTTGCATAATCAAGTCAACAACCTAGCATTAAATAATAAATAATAAATATTAGTAGATAATAGATAATATATAATAACTATTAATAAATAAGAAATAATATTTATTATACCTGACAAAAGATTTCCACACGATAATGATGAAGATTAGTGATGAGTTCCCCTTTTCCTCTTCGCCTACCATTGCTATCAATTATCATATGCTCATTTATATCAAGTATTGAGAGTGTAATTGAGAAAAACTGTTAACTTGGTCCAAAATATCATGTCATTAATCTTCTCTAAATTTTTGTAATTGATTTTTCGAACTCGCAATCAATGACATGGCTTGAACTATATTTTGATCTCCTCTTTGTAGGCAAAGTTATAACTCACTTGTAATTCTCAATAAATTTTTTTATCAAATGCAACACAAAAACAAATTCATAAAAAACTAATTATATAAAAAATATAAAAATCTAATTTAATAGGTTTCAGCCTAATTTTATGAGAATATAAAAAAATAAAAAATATTAATAAGAACAAAAATACAAAAACGTGATAAACATATATTATAAATGAATAGACATTCGAGATTACTATTATAGAATGTTAATGCATATAAAAATAATATATCAAATTCTTTATTTAAATACTGAACAAAACTAATGTAACTATTTTAACTTGTTTATTAATATTAATTTATATTTTCTTATAAATTTTTGAAATAGTTTAAAATTAAGAAATATAAAAAACTATTATTATTTTAATTTTTATATTTACCCTTATAAAGTAATTTGTATTATTATATTGAAATAAATAAAAAATAATGTATAATTATTATATAAATATAATTTTAAAATAAATAATATTATTATATAATTTATATATAATTTTTTATGAGAAATGATTAGGTGAGGGAATTTGGTGAGGGAATGACGTGGCATAATTTTATTCGCTGAAAAAATCAAATAATTTCTTTATTTTCTCTCTTTCCTCCTACTTTTACATTTTCCAACCAATGAAGGTGATGACACGTCATTCCCTCACCAAATTCCCTCATTAAATTCTCTCACTCTATACCTCCTCATTTTTTATACTGATCACCTGACTTCAGGTTCATCATTCAGCTTCAAAGCCAATTGGACTAAGAGTTATTTGTTAAATATATATATAAAAACAAATTATTTTAGGGTTGGGGAGGCCCGAGCCCCCAAGGCCCCTTGTAGGTCCGCCACTGTATATATATATATATACTTTTAATATTTGATGCTCTAAAATATAAATTATGAAATTTATAACACTAATTAATGACGGCGGTCAAACTTGGTACTAAAAAAATTGTCACGAGACGAAAAAATCCGAACGCTTGACAAAAATTAGTTGATGAATTTGTAATACACATCTAAATGACAAAGGTTAACAGAAATAGAGCGACTAAATCGCAGAGAGATATATATATTAATTATGCTCGGAAAAAACTCAAAAACAAATAGAAAGAAGACCAGATAGAATTCCAAATTTACCTAACTTTTTTAGTCAGTTGTGCTGAAATTGTATTTATGTAATTTTTTGAGTTTATACCTCTTGTTTATATATGGGTGATTTTTCGATAATGTGTAAGTAATAATGAATAACTCATGACAAATGAGTCTCCTTGAATTGTATTTTTATGAAATAATTTTATCTTTTATATATATTCGATAAAAAAAAAAAGGTTCGAATTCATTAATATTTAAAAGGTCAGTATTATATAAGCTGAATTAAAAGTATAATGTTTAAGAGATCAATAATACATTATTAAAGTTGAAGCTGAAATAATAATAAATAAATAAAAAGTTTCAACGGTACGTTCTGTGTGGTGTATAATAGATTTAAAATTAGCATATGGGCCCCACAGAAACCATGAAATTAAGTTTACGCGTCCATTTTTGAATGGCCAGTCACGTAAGTTTTGGGTCCCACTTTTTTTTTTTATATATATATATATATAAAGAGAATTTCAAACCTAACTCCTTTCTTTTTCCTCTTTCTTTGGTAAGGCTTTGTTTGTTTCTAGTTACAACCAATTTATTTTTTTTATTTTTTATTTTTTTATCTTGTAACGGTTAGTTTGGAATCTGAATTTTGGAAAAAATTATTAAATACGGATGGAGGAGACAATTTGATGATAAGGGTAAGAAGAGATTGAGATATAAAGATGGCTTAAATTATATATCTCAAATATGGTTTTAATAAATAAAAAATTGAGTTAAAATAGAAATCAATCTAGGACTAAGTTCATTAGGGATTTGGACAGGACAGGTGTGGTTCAATCAAGAATATTATTATATATAAAATTTAAAAAAATTAGGGATTATATTACTATTTATAAATGATTTTTCTAAATGAATTATACATTTATTTTATAATTTTAAAACAATTTTGTTTATATAGAAAGGAATGTTATTCATACTCTCATCACCATTTCAAAAGTTTATATTAAATTATTATTGTTAACCCTAATTTAATTATTTATTACTTATTATTATGACTTTCTAAGTAAAAAAAAAATTGTTTTAATTAATTTATTTATTATTAACAATTTATTTATGTCTAATATATTTAAAATTACAAAACTCTCACTTAATTTTAAATTGAGGTTAATGTGATAACTATGGAGTGGATATATTAATAGTTTTTATATATAAAATAATTATATAATTTATTTATGTCTTATTTAGTTTTAGTTAACTTTATTGTTTCTATGAAATTATAAAACTAATTAATTAAAATATTTGTTATTTTAAGATTAATATCATTTAACATAAAATATTATATTTTTATGTGTAATTTTAATAATTAAATAAATTACATAATTTAAAATAACAATTAACTCTAAAATTAATATAATTTTAACTAGATTCCAAGTTTCTTACTAATATACTATAATCTCATCTATGATTATAAGAATATATCTTATCACATTTCTAATATTTCATAGAGAAGCTACATATTAATTTAATAAGAAATAATAGAATTATGAAAGGGCTTATGTCAAGGAGAAAGTCATTCAAAAAAATATATTTTATTTTGAAAATAAGAATGCAAGATGATATCCTAATTTTTTAAATCATAGTCCTAGGCGAAAATAAAATTATTTTTACTTTTTACTTATTTTATATATTATTAAATAAATATAATAAATTTATATTAATTTAAAAAAAAAATTGTTTAGTTGGTTATAGAATATGATTACACATATAATGATATATAGATCAAACTTTATTGATTTACATTTTTTTTAAGTTAACTTAACTCTAATTTATAGATTCATATCACTTTTTATATATATATATTCACTAATCACTATTATTCACTTTTTATATATATATTCCCATTTATTTTAGAGCACAAATAACATTTATTCACTATTATAATATTGGTGCATATATTCTATGATCTATATTGTGACACACCATCTATCCACATTTAAGGATCTTTCAATATTTAATTTATAAAAAAGTACTTTTTTAAAATTGGTCAAAAGTAAAATTTTATTTTATTTTGTTATAAAAGATATAGTAAATTATAAGAAATTTTTTAAGGAAAAAAATTAAAAAATTATTGAAATTGGAGAAGGAATAATGTTTCATCACCTTAATTAAAAAAAATAAAATAAAGTGTGAGTAGAAAGATAAGAATGAAATCCGATTAGGCACCATATCATTCACTTATCCAATCACCTTATAATAAAAATAAATAAATAAAAAGGTGAGAAAAGAGATAAGAGAAAAATCAAATTAAATGTCATATCATTCACTTAACCAATCACCTTGTATTAAAAAAAAATAAGTAGAGTCAAAATAAATAAAAAAAGTAAAAGTGTAAACAAATAGATAAGAGAAAAACATATTAGGCACCATGTCATTTATTTATCCAAATTCTTTCCCAAATTATTTCTCATAAAAATAATATTTTTTAATAAATTTTGAAAACATGCAATTACATTTTAAAATCGAAAGAAAAATCACCTAACTAACTTTTTTTTTTTTTTTTTCTATTTTTGAGAATAGTCTTTATAATAAACACACTTACTTACACTTCTTGATCTATAATAACTATTAGGCGGGCATATCACGTTCCACCAAACCGCTTTTATGATATGCACAGATCAAATAAACCCGGTTTTTTTCTTCTCACACTAGATTTTTCTCTCTCTTCATTCTTTTCCAACAACCACTTCCCAACCGACTCCCATTTCACAATTCACACGCACTTTGAATGCTAACAAACTCCCTCTTCTCCATTTCTATATTTATACTCTCTATTCTCTCTCATCATTTCACAAAACCTCACTATCTATCTCTGCATGGCTCCATCTTCTTTCTACAATCGCAGATAATCCAGTATGTGTAATGGACGCATCTGGACGATTAGGTTCAAGCTTGGTCAAGCGGTTACTCGAACGAGGTTACACAGTTCCACGCCGCGATCCAGAATCAAGGTTTGTTCTCGAATCTCGGTTGATTGAATCGATTCATCGCGATTTGTTTGTGAAATCAATCGATTTTGTTGTTGTGTAGGGAAGAAGAAGATGAAGTAGATACGGTACTGTTTAGCGGTTTATCTTGTGATTGTTCGAATAGATTGAAGATTTTCCGATCCGATCCGTTTGATATCATAGTATAATTGATGCCTTTGAAGGATTGCTCTGGTTTGTTTTACGCTTTTGAACCTCTCCAGATCAACCTATTTATGATGTGAGTTTCCAATTTTACCTTTTCCGCTTCTTCATATTCCTTATAATCGTTACTTTTGATATGAACAGTCAGCTGTTTATTACTTGATTTGGATTTGAGTTAGATCTTCAATTAGTTTCTTATTGATTTCAATTTTTTAAAGAAATAATGTTAAATACTGTATTCTTAATTGACTTATGAGGAAATTGCTTGAATTTGTCCTCATTTCAGCTAATCTGAATGGCAAAATCATATTATATTGAATTGTGATGATGTAAATTGGTACAGTTTGATGATGATTCACTGTTTATAGAAACTTTGATTGAATGATAGAGTGAGCTGTTTATCTATTTGTTTTTTTGAAAATTTTGATGAAATTATTATATTTTCAAGGAATGATTTATTTGAATTGATATATTATATGGGGACATTGAACTTGACCCCCAATGAATATAATATATTTTCTTAAAAGGGATAAATTTTGTTTGATTCTCTCATTGCTTAGTTTGTGCCACAACCATTGCACCTGATCATAATATGTAATATTTAAATTGTCAAAGTCCCAATTACTGAATTGGTCACTTGTATTCAATCTTAGTTATCTTAATCAATTCAAATAAATGTTTTCTCGTAGTTTTTAATTTCTTAAGTTGACTATTTTACTTATCTATGCATATAAATGTTACAGGAATTTATGGCGGAAATTGAAAGTAAGAGCAGCCCACAACGTATTAGAAGCGTGTGCACAAACCGACACCATAGACAAAGTAGTGTTCATCTCCTCCGCCGCAGCCGTCCTATGGAGAGATGATCGGAAAACAATGTTAGACGACATTGACGAGCGTAACTGGAGTGACATTAATTTTTGCAAAAAATTCAAGGTAATTGGACAAATATCGATTCTTATTTAAAACGCTTTTATTAAACTTAATTTTTTTTCAAATAATAAATTTGGTGGGGGAATAAATATTAAATATAAGAAGGTTATTTACGTTTCTGTAAACAGCTTGTGGCATGCATTATCCAAGACACTAGCAGAGAAGACAGCCTGGGCATTAGCAATGGACAGAGGGATTAATCTGGTGAGTGTCAACTCAGGATTACTCCTTGGTCCTGATTTATCCATCACACATCCCTATCTAAAAGGAGCGGCTGAGATGTACGAAAGATGGTGTATTCGTGACCGTCGATTTGAATTTCTTGATTGATGCTCATATATGTGTTTACGAAGATGTATCATCCTACGGTCGATATTTGTGCTTCAATAATGTGATCATAGGAATGAAGATGTTGTCAATTGGCTACTATGATTACAGTTCCTTCTCATCAAACTCAAAGGTAAAAAATTGAATTAACGTTATTGATCGAAGATTTGGTGTCATGTACATCATTCTCGGCATCATTATAACATCAAAATCTCGATTTTTTTACTTTACAGAATATTTATGAATTGGTTATTATATTGTGTAGCTATGAGCAGGATAGGAAGGATGATCCAGCAGAAGATAAGTAATAAGAAGTTGAATAAATTGATGGATGATTATGGAAGTGGGCCAAGGATGAATGCTTTACAGCTGTGTAATAAATAGAGAATGGACTGGGCCTGGGCCTGCATAATCAAAGTGTACACACAAGTCAAGCTGTTACTAAATTTTAATTTCTTTTCTTTATTTTATAATATATATATATGTCATTAGTTTTTGTTATTGTTTGGCAATGTAGGAAATTAAAATTGTTTTTATTTTTAACTAAATTAATATTATTTTATAGTAATTTTACTATTATACCTTAGCTTATTACTATCTTCCTTAAAGTTTTCAACTGATTTAAAATGTACAATTTTTTAATTTGAATAATAAGTAACCGAGAAAGATGTGTTATATGTATTAATATTTATTTTTAATATTTTATTATAATGATATTTGCATTACAAATTGCAAATAATAAATACATTTAGATATGTGGGTCAGTGGTTTTTAATGTCATGGTTCAAATTGTGGGGGGATGAATTATCCAAAAAGGACAGTAACTGACTTTTTTATTTTAATTTTAAAAGATACATTAATTTTAATTTGTATATGAAATAACTTGTTTGTGTGATAGGAAATAAAAACGTCATTTAACCGGTGACAAACTGACTAAAACATTATAAATAATCACTACAAATTAAAATAAAAAAAAGTTAGTATGACACTAGAGTTCGTTTAATGAAAGGGTTTTTGAAATAAAACACAGTTTTTTATCAACGATCAAATCAAATAATTTTATCATTTAAATACCAAATTATCTTTAATTTTATCCTCTCTCTAAACTATCATTCTCTTATTTACACCACATTCTCTAAATTTAAAAAGTAATTAGTTGTTTACCAAAAAAAAATTGATTTTATGATAAAATTCAAGTAAAATCCAAAATTCCTTTGCTCAATCAAGCCCTAAACAAGACCAATTAAAACATAAAAATAAACATACAAAACCCTATCCTAACCTAACCATGATTACATGTAGGGACCTAGGCCCTAGTTTGATGATCCCATTAAAAACCTGACCGGAAAAATAAATATAATAAATACAAAAATTAAATTATTCACCTAATAGGAGTTGACTAATGACACTATATAATATATATCCCTAAACTTGGGCCGACCATATTTAAATGAGTAAGCGTACAGTTCGAATTAAATGTACAAATTTTTCATTCATTCAAATTTTCAAGATAAAAAATATCTTTATTTTTTTCTTGAAATCAAAATTATATTTCATTCAGATAAAGATTTCTCACACAATCAGTTGTGGATCTTTTTGGGTTGGGATAGCTAAACTCGAATTTTTTTAGAAACAAATGTCACAGAAAACTCTTAATTTTTTAAATTTATCTACTATTACTATCTAATTTAAAAAATTAGGGCTAAACTAACATTTATTCCCTCTTTTTATCAATACTTTTTCTCTTTATATTTTTATGCCAGCTCAATTTTTTTCAAACTTATTAAAACTCTAATTTCTGTATCTATTCAAATTCTAGAAGTTTATAAGGTGTTTTTAGCTTTGAAACTAATCAAAATATAGGAGGAAACTAGTTTGAATAGACCAAAGTTGTAACATTGGATTCTCATAAATTCACTCTAAATTAAAGTTAAAAATAATTTTCTAAGCTTCTTAAATAAAAAAAAATACAATTATAATGATTGTTTTTGTAATAAGCATTTAATCTCACTATGGATCAAAATCAGGCATTATGAATTATAACCAACCGGCATTTCAAACCCTATTTGGGACTACAGAACAATGCAATATTTAAATAAAGCCCAGCATAAGATTGGACCAATAAATAGACGGCCCCAAACAGGTAATGGAATTCAATGAAAATATTTTATCCTTTAAAAACAATAAATAAATTTTAGAATATATCAAATAAAAAATAACCTAGAAAGAAATTTGAATCATAATTAAAAAATAATCTTTTACTAATTAAAAAATATAATTATAATTAATTTGAATCATCATCCAAAAACAGTTTTATACCCAAGAAAAACATTTTATCAGTTTTTAGGGTAAAAAAAAGAAAAAATAGTTTCCAAATATAGACGAAATAGGTTACAAATATAGAAAAAGAATCCCTTGCACTTCTCACAAAGACTCGCTCAACACTAACCATTCTAACCGTTGAAAAACGACACCATCAACTTACAAAACATCATAAGCCAAACAAACAAATCAAGACTTCTTTCAAACACACTAAGAAAAAAAAAAGAAAAAAAAAAGAAACAGAGAAGATAGATCGATAGATCATCACAATTCTTGTCAACACTTAAAAGAACAAACAAAAATGCATGTTTCCATGCAATAATAAATTCCACTACTCGTCAATTACTCGTATACCGTATCATGACCGAATCATCGGGCAAACAACTCGCCTCCACCATCATCCTACGGCTCCCCGCCAGTCCCAGTCATCTTAACCGTAATCTTTATCCTTGTTTTCCTCGTCGGTTTCTTCTCCTTTTGTTTTTGTCGATGTTTCATTGAAAATGTAATTCACAATTGGTATCTCCACCATAGCCCTTCCACCACCCCACTGCCCAAGTACCTCAAACACCAACCTATCTGGTCTAGAACCGACGCTAATTAACTCATTCCCGACGTTCAAATATTCAAGTGTGAAAGATTTGAGAAGCGACAAGTTTTGGCCTCGAATGCGCAATTTGTTTGCTCGAATTCGAAGATCATAGCATCCTACGTTTGGATAACCGCTTGCTGCCATGTTTTCCATCAAGAATGTGTTGATTTATGGTCTCGAGTGTCACAAACACGTGTCCGGTGTGTCGCAGAAACCTGGCCAAGACTACGCCGGATAAAGTGTTGACTCCTGCGAACGCGACGCCAGAAGTTTCGTGGGATTGACGAGTCGGGGACTTCGAATGAGGATACTTTTAGTATTGATATTAATGATAGGAATAATGATGGGGATTGCATGGGTGTGGCAACTGATTTTGAGGCGGTGGAGAGGTTTTCGCGATCGCATTCGGACCGGGCATTCGATAATTAGGGCTAGAGCGATGGAGGGAAGAGAAAAGAAAAAAGGAAAAGATAAAGGTGAAGAAAACGATGATAGATATGTGTTGAGATTACCGGAGCATTTGCATGCGAAGTTGCTTAGGGGACATCATTTGAGTTGTACCGAATTTGGCGATCATAAGGATTCGACCAGATGTAGGTCATTTCGGTGAGGTATCTGAATTTCCGGGAGGAAATGTTAATAGGGTATAATATTTGGTAGGGAATTTATCATAAGGACATAGTCGAAATGTGGGGATATAAATACTGTTTCGATACCAGAGACATTAGATCGTTGGAAGGACAAGTAACATTACCAAAAGAGATAAACCAACATTGTTTTTATGTGCATTTTATTGTATTGTTTGTTTGTGTTTATTATTGTTATCAATTGAAATTTGGGTACACTAAATGCAATTTTTCTTTTCAGATAAAAAAAAATAATGAAGAATTTGTCTTGGAGAAGAAAATTCAGGGATTGTGCTCATTTAAAAACAACTTATCTTGTTTTTCTTATCAAATACATATTCAAATCAAATTTTGTAACACCCTAGACACAACACATATAGGATCAATAAACCATTAACTATCCTAGCTAGATAGATTTAAATTTTGTTTTATTTAAACATAAACCATTTATCTTTCTTCAAATCGATCTTCCATTTTTATGTTTTGTTAATTTAGTTAGCGTTTTAATTTCTCTTACTTCTTTTCACTCGTTGATATGCTCGCCAACATGTAAATTCAACATTAGGTGTTTTTTTGTGTTATATATATGATAGTTTTAATTTGTGTAGAACTTAGGAGAATGAAGAAACATATGGTATTATTTTTGTAAAATTATATTGATGCCATGACACCTAAGAATGAAGGCTAAAACTATATTGATGTATTTAAGGGAGATAGCTATTGATGCATTACACCAAAATAGAATATCTACTACAATGACAAAAGGGTGCCAATATATACATAATCTATCTTAGCTATCAAACTAGATTATCAACACTATGTGTCATTACCACTTAATCATATTTAATCATATAAGTACCAGCACTTTACTTTTCTAATAATACTCTATGGACAACTGACACCACTAAGGTCCTAAGGATTCCAATGGTTGTGCAAAAACACTATTCATGTGCTTGAGTTTTCATATTGGTCATGTGAATATCTTCTTTAAGAAAAAATGATCATTTGCAAGAATACGATCACTAAAATTTGATGGTAAATAAAATATTGTTAAGATCATTGACATTGACGACAACTTCTTAGTTTTAATAATGACATTTGATGAAAAAAAATATTGTATTATGGTTAGTCGTATGTGTCACGAGAAGATTGAATCGACAATTCACTTATTTTTATATTGTTAACGGGTGGATAATATTTGGAGTATTATTGAGGTTAATTGGATGATGCCCGAGTATTTGGGTAATTGCTGAAAAGTTTGAATTGATGCGACTAATAACGCAAACCTACATATTTGGGTTACCATCATAATTATTTTTGGTGGACTATCTGGTTAAAGAGAAATCGTTGAATTTTCAATGATTGTAGCCGTCCGATTCATATAATTATAATGTTATTATTATGACATTTTCTGATATTCGTTTCAGAAAGCCGGGTTAGAGTCAGTCAGGGTGTTAATCAGTATTCTCGAATACTTACGAGCTTAATAACCTATAAGTAATATTTTTTTCATGTAATGTTTGTCGTGGTGCTTAAACTATCTTTTATTATTTTTAATATACATTCACCATTTTCACCTAGGGACCCAGGTTCAATTCCCGATATCGAAATATTGTTTTATCATCATTTAGTGGTTTCGCTAGAGTGTATAAGAAAGTGTATATGAGTTCTAATGTGATTTTTGTTGGGAGAAGTTTTAAGAATAAACAATTTTATCTAAGATCTCGTTCTTTGAATGTAAATAATGATCCGATGTCGTCCAGCGGTTAGGATATCTGGCTTTCACCCAGGGGACCCGGGTTCGATTCCCCGGTATCGGAATTTTTTATCATCAATCTTGCGGGAGAAGTTTTAAGAATTAAAAATTTTAATCTAAGATCTCGTTCTTTGGATGTTAATAAAAATCCGATGTCGTCCAGCGGTTAGGATATCTGGCTTTCACCCAGGGGACCCGGGTTCGATTCCCGGCATCGGAAAGTTTTAATCACCAATCTAGTTCGCTAGAGAATTATAAACTAGTGTGTCTTACTTCTAATGTTATATTTTTGTTGAGAGAAGTTTTAAGAAAACAAAATTTTTATCTAAGATCTTGTTATTTGAATATAAAAAAAAATCTGATGTTGTTTAGCAGTTAGGATATCTGTATTTCACCAATGAGACCTGGGTTCGATTCCTTGAATAAGAAATTTTTTATCATCAATCTAGTTTTTCGCTAGAGAATTGTAAGCAGTTAAGTGCGTCTGAGTTATAGTATGATTTTTGTTGAATAAATTTTTATTTAAGATCTCGTTCTTTGAATGTAAATAAAGATCCTATGTCGTTAAGCAGTTAGGATATCTGACTTTCATCCAGCGGACCCGTTTTTTATTTCCGGAACGTAGTTTCGTTTAGAAATTTTGAACAAGTTTTCGATTTCTAATATGATTTTAGTTGGAGAAGTTTTGAGAACAATTTAACCCTTCTAGTATTAAGGTTATTAAGGTTATTTGTTGGGTTTTGATGGGTAAGGATATGTTTTAGTTTGATATTGATCCAACTAGTATTTAGCTTTAGAGTTTCATTTTTTAGTTATGAATCAATTATTTCTATTTATTACAAAGTCTTGTTTGTTTTGTTGTTTTTGTTTTCCCAGCTTTTAATGTAAGTTTTTTTTTGTTTCATTCATGTCAAATAATATATTTATCTATTCATTTGTGCAGGAACCCTTCTAAGAAAACAAAAAGTTATTGAGAGTGTGATTTATTGTTTACTTTTTGAAACAGTAATTTTAATTTTTGGTTGTTTTTGGTAAAAGAATATTTAATGATTTAAGTCCTCTGGCTTAGGGGGCCCTCAGTTTCTGTCGAGTCTAGGTCCTGTCCTTGTTGCCAGAAGCCAACCGACCAAACTCTTCTTCTTCTTCTTGATGGCCGCTTGACCCCAAAATATAAAATAAATAAAATGGTTTAGCTATTTCGTTTATCTTTTATCATTTGTAATTTAATCAAACAAACTAATATTAAAAATTATAATTTTAACATATATTGTGTTTAAACGAAATTTTTTCTCCACCTCCTCTATGTTCAAGTGTTCGGGTTGAATAAGCTTAGAATAAACTGAATTCTATTAAATGTATATAAGAACAAGTTATAGCGAATAAGCTGAATAAACTTACACTTAATCTCTATTGACTCAAGCGGCAAGTATCTTAGTCTTATATGAATAATCCTTAAGGGCTTGTTTGCTTTGATCATCCAACAAAAATCTACACATATATATAATTTAATTAGTCTTTTTGTATTGTATATACTATTCTATAACTATTATGTAGCATGTTTGTTTTTAATTTTAGAGTGAGGTTAGTATTAAGGACCACACTCTTCAATACATAGGAAGAAAGTCCAAATCTTGTTATAATATTATTATTTTTTGTTCTATTATGATTAGTTTATTCTATCATGTAAAATTAAACTGTTTCCCACCAAAGTTTAGTATTTTTAATTTCTTAATGTTGATTTTTTTTTTTATCAAATGTATAGATAAATTTATCTTTTAGTGCCTCTTAACGTATTAAGATAACTCAATTGACAAGAAGAATTTATAAATAAATGTTACGAGTTTAATTTTTATTTAAAATAATTAAAATAAAGTAAATTTTTTGATATGAGTCATGCTTAGGATTGATCCTAAAGTAAGCCCAACAACATAAACTTAGGCTAACCCCAAGGACAACCCATCAAAAAAAAAAATAATAAACTTAATATATCAAAATCAGTCGAAATAAATATAAAAATTAGTTTGCAGAACTTAATAAATTGTGAATAAAATCAAACTCAACTACTTTTTTTTTTTTTTTTTATCATTTTTATAAATTTAGAAAGCTAACATAATTAAGTTGAATCAAGTCTCTCTATGTAACATAGTGCAACATTCTTGCAATAAACCCTAACCTTTTCCTCAATTTGCACAAATTATAAATATTTTTATCATTCGCTAATCAATTTCTTTTAAATCACTTGATATTAAATAAATTTATCGATATAAATTTTTTTATAGGAAATTTATATATATATAATAATGCTTAAATTTTAAAATATCCGGATTGTCGAGTCGAGAGTTGTGGTTAATTTGGATAAATATGTGAGAGTAAATGAATACTTGAGTCGGATTGTGTGTTAACTCGCTCATAAATTTAAATCGGTTAAAAATAAAATTAAAATGCTATAGGTATGGTTCGAACTTGCAACATAACAAAACAAAACAAGTATACCTTTTAATCAATTACGCTAATAACATTTTATATTATAAATTCAATACCAAATTTGATGAACGTAGAATATTTTAAGTTTAACTTTTTAACTAACTAATATATATATATATATATATATATATATATATATATATATATATAAAATGATGCTTAATTTTTAAAGTGTTTGAATTGTCGGGTCGAGAGCTGTGCTTAATTTGAATATATATATGAGAGTAAATTGATATTTGAATCGGAGTGTGGGTTGACCCGCTCATAAATTTTAAAACGGTTAAAAATAAAATAAAAAATATTATAGGTATTTTTACCGTAATATTTTTTTTACGATTTTTATATTATTATTACGATTTTTTATATTATTACTCGTTTGCACTAATACATACATTCCATTAATGACTTTTACCCTCGTTTATATGACAAATTTTCAATTATGTTAGGAAAATTTAACTCTATAACATTGAGTCAACACACTTGTATCTTTCTTATCCTCATGATTACATTTGAGCTATTTTAATATTAAGAATAATATATTTTAAATTTACAAAAAATAAAAATAAAAAGATAAGACGGAAAAAACTAAGAAGAGAACAAAGAAACAAAACAATTATTAAAAAAATAAAGTGAGAAAGAAAGACAGCTTTACAGGGTACCATACATATCTGTTACCCACCTTTGCTTGAAGTTCAGCCCTAAACAACAACCCCCATAGCTTCTCCATGATCTTCTCTCTAACTTTATAAAGAAGGTGGGGTTTTAATTGAATCCTTCATCCCCTAATAGCAAATGATTGCAATTTTCAATCTTTATAAACTCCACAAAGTCAACACAACAACCAAATTTAAACCCTAAACCATGCCCATCCAAACAATATCCACATCATCTCCTCCCGACCCCTTCAATTTCATCATCTATGACACTATTTCCGCCACCCCTTCAAACCCCCTTCCTCCACCGCCGCCACCGGTAGAAGACAATTCTCATGTTTTGGGACCCTCCAAGGTGGCGGCCGTGCAAGTGAGGAAGAAGAGGAGAAGAAAACCTAAGGTTTGTAAGAATATAGAAGAAGCAGAAACACAGAGAATGACACACATTACCGTTGAGAGAAACCGCCGGAAACTTATGAATGAATATCTCGCCGACATGCGGTCGCTCATGCCGGAATCCTACATCCAAAGGGTAATGATTATTATTTTTGGAAATAGTTTGATAAATAAATATGAAATGGTCCTTGAATTTGTTGGGTATGAGAATTTGAGAAATGGGGACAGACCTGGAAAACCCTAGCTAGTCAGGGAGGAATCTTGCAGTTTTTGGTCATGTGGGTATCATCACTTTTTTGGGGAAATGAGTTTTTGGAATGAATGAATGAATGTGACATATCAAGCTTTTGTTTTCATGCATAGAGTAACTAGCTAGCTAGAAATTGATCAACAAAATGATGATAATGATGTTTCTTTATTAATCTAAATCAAATTTCTTATACAAGTTTAATTAAATATCATATAACTATGTTAATTTAATTAATTCACATGTTTGTTATTTTGCATAGGGTGACCAAGCATCTATAGTGGGTGGTGCTATGAATATGTGAAAGAATTGGAACACCTTCTCCAATCTCTTGAAGCTCAAAAGCTTCTATTACTTCATCAAAAAGATCAACAAGTAAACCGACCACCTTCGTGCCCCACTTCTGTCGAACCCACCCTAAAAAATGAAGTCGTCGACAATTTAGCATTGACACCTTTTGCTCAATTTTCACATACCCACAATACACTTGGTCTCAAATCCTTAACGAGAACAATTACACATCCAAATGTAAGGCCCTCGGTTGCGGACATTGAAGTAAACTTGATTCAAACCCATGCCAATCTTCGGATCCTTTCGAGGAAAATGCCACAGACAACTCTATAAGTTGGTTAATGGGTTTCAAGCACTTAATCTTACTATCCTTCATCTCAATCTCACAACCTTTGACTCTTTGATTCTCTACTCCATCAGTGCCAAGGTAAGAAACTACAATCTATTTAATAATTATTATTTTTAAATAGTCAATTTATATATAGAAACAAATAATGCAATCTAATATAAGGATTATTAAAAACCCAAAGGGTATATAAAACTGGTCAAGAAATATGTTGGACAATTAAAAAAAGGTAGTTATTTTGGGCTAAAATTTGAAAAATTCTGATTGTTTCATGCATATAGGTGGAAGAAGGATGCCATCTCACATCAGCTGATGACATAGCTGGTGCAATCCATCACATGTTTACACTATTTGAACATGATCATCAAAATGTTTCTGCTTCAGCTTCAGCTTCTACTTCAACTTTGTGTTAGCCATATCAAATTATATACATATATGGGTCAATCCTCTTGCTTTATCCAAATGTCTTTGTTTGTAACTAAAACAATATCAATCTTTTACTTTGCTCGTGTTTGATCTTCTTAGATCGTTGTTGTGCTTCAAAAAAGTTTAAAAAAACATCTTTTTTTTTCAAATAAATATTATAATAATTGAGGCTGATAGATATTTGTGTGTGTGTGTGTGATTATTATATATTGGGGGGTTTAATGAAATAATAATATTGTTAATAAATAGGATAGAATTATTAGATAGATGAATAAGTGATGGTCGGGCAATAATTAGGTGAAATGAATGGAAGGCAATTAGGGACAAAAATATAAGGTAGAGGCAGATTCATCTGTGCATGAAATTGTATCCCATTCTATGAGGTGTTACCTCAATACTACTGTTGTTGATGTCTATGTTGTCAATCATGCATCATACCCTGTTCCCTCCCATTGATTTTATTTTAATTCAATCTTATGTTAAATATATTAATATTCAATTCGAGATTTTACTTGTCACACTATCACAAATGTGTTTAAAAATCATTGTATTAGTGTTATGTACGTTATGTTTTAGGCTCAAATTTAATTTGAGAGAATATATAAAATGTACATTCTACAAGCTTTTATAAATTTTGGCAATGAAAAAATATCTTTTTGTGTAATCTTCAATCCCCATAAAATTAGTTTCTTGGAATTAAAATTGTTGATTTGTTTTTTCAAGTTTAAAGTCTTCTATCTTTGTTTGTTTGTCTGATTATTTATTACTTCTAATATTTTATAACTCTAAAATCTTATTAATATTTAAACAACGAGTTTAAAATTCATTCAAAAAGTTCGTGGAGTCGGTTGGAGATAATCGTCTTCTTGGAATTTTAGTGCAAGTTAATTATTTTCTTGTAAGTGGAGCCGTTTGGAGAGATTGTCGCCCTTATTGTCTTTCTCTATTTTATTTTTTTCTCGTGTCATTATTTGTTTTTGTTGGGATTAAACTGATTTAATTTTGTAAAATTTTATGGATCTTTTTCAAAAAAGTATATTTTTTCTTCCAATTGTGTAAATAATGTTTTAAATATAAATACAATAAAAAATGTTTACACATAACATAAAAACAAATTTTAAAATAAGAATTTATGTAAATCTTGTTTTTCTTTTTTTAAATTTTAGAAAGTTAGTATGACCTCGTAATTATGAACTTTCGTTTCAAATTAAACATTTTTAATAAAAAATTGAATAAAATGACTTGTACTATTTTATTTTTCTATTTTAAAATTGTTTATGAATAATTGATATGATAAAGATATTGTTTTATGCACAATAACAATAATGACAAAAACTAGAATATAGAAAACTTACCATACAAATGGTACAAAATTCAACAAATACAACAAAAACAACCTAAAAGAAAATAGTTCAGAAGTCATATATGTATATAGTATTCTTTTTAGAAAAAAAACTACTTACTATACATGGTTAATTAAAATTTGGAGGAGAGAAAACACAAAATTTTAAAAATTGTTTTATGTATAATTTCTATGCTAAAGATATTAATTTATGTACTACAACAAATAATGACAAAAACTAGAATAGAGTGGAAATTTACCATACAAATGGTCCAAAAGTCAATCAAATACAACATAAAAGAAATTATGGTTCATTGATAAGTCATATATGGTTAATTAAATTTTGGAGTAGAGAAACACAACATTAAGAAACCATGAGCTGATTTTTAGCTATAGAGTTACTGGGGACCAGAGTGATACAGTTTCCAATGAATAAAAGAGGTTTGAAGTTTTGTTTGTTTGTTTGGTAGATAGGTTAAAACCTGTTACAGTCATTAAGAAATGTGTCTTGTTCCTCGAACCCAGATTGCGACATGAGAGACAAGACTGACCTGGGCCTGGACCTGACCTGGACCTGCCCTTCTATGAGACAAAATACAATACCATCGCGACCACGTCTCTCTATGCAAAAGCAATCTAACCTAGTTTTCTGCCTACAGATCTAAGAAATATATAGATTTATGCATAATTCAAATAATAATATATTATTACTTCTCTCTGCACAAGGCTGGGGCATCATCACAAGCTCGATCTATGATCTCTCATCATCAATTAGGTTTTCATCGTTTTCAACATGTGGCTACACATGCATTTTAGCCCTAGTTAGCTAGATCATTTTTTTTACTTTTCATTCTTTATTTTTTTCTTCTTATTACTCAAAATTATGCACTTATTAGTTATTACAATTAATAATATGTGTAAAATATATGCATGCATACTAAGTCAAAATTATATTTAACCAATTCAGAATACAAACCATATATATTAATTAATACATATTTGATTAAATTATATTGGATATGGTTTGGAACATTTTTTTGTCTCGTTATTCAAACGTCTTAAATTGATTGTGAGAGTATAATGCTAGTTTCCTATATTAAAATAAAATAAAACTATATGTTTATTTTTTTAATTGACTTAACATAAATTAATTTGATAGTTAACTATATGATTTTTTTTTTCTTGTGTAGTAACTTATGCTCGAAAAAAATAAGATTAATTTTTTTTTTAATAATATTTTAATCCAATTCAAACTCAATTCAAACCGAATTTATAATTAAAATAGATTTTAGATCGATTTAAATTAATCTGTTAAATACTCTGTCCTAATTACAATAAAGATAGAATTGCATATTAAAAAGAATATTAACATGAATAATTTTTACAAGTTTGGGGTGCTTTGTGTGACACTTGGATACTCGTATTTTTTTAATGTTTTCTTAGTTATGGTTAAACGATCTCATTTATATCATATTGGTATATTAAAAAAAATAATATTTTAATTAGAAAAAAACATAATAATTGATCAAAGAGAGAGGTCGGAAAAGGGTTGTGTATAGAGAGGAAAGTTTTTGGGGCATGGGGGGAAGAAACAAACATGGTAAGTCTGAACAAATATTGTTGTTATCTTCAAATTGCAATGATTGATATTATCTATACATATATATTTTCAATAAAGTGATCTAGCTGTAACTGAAAATAACATTTCGCTTAAAACCAAATCATAAACCAGTTACATACGCCAAAGCTATAGCACAATCACTCATGCCAGCACATTGATCGATCCGACTCCAGCTAGACCATGCTTCACTGTGGGGGCAATATTACATAATCACGATCTAGTAGTAACATGCACGTTATCACAATCGATCGTGGATTCAAACTTGAATTATTTTCATAAACGATCAAGATTCTGATGATGGACGGAGTTGGAAGAAATGAAAGTGTGTATCTAAATTAATATTGATATGGTTTCGTATGAAAACTTGGACCTTACGAATTATAAGTGTATTGTCCTTATAGGAGTTTTAATTTCTATTTATTTTCTTTATATTCCCGGTGATTAATTGTTTAACTAGTAACAAGTTTTGTCATGAAATATCATGTAACTTGTTTTAATTTCGATAAAACTTAATACTCATATTTTTTTAAATATATTTTATTACACGACTTATTAGAATAATGAAACCCATAACTATAATTAACAACATTTGTCAACCATCACATCTTAAGTATGAACAAGCTATATTGTCAACTTTTAAGGGAGTGTTTTGTGGTAAGGGGATTCCTAAAACTAGATTGTATCTGTCAAATCCAATAAGGGTTTAAATGGACTCAGTTGGTCGATTTAGTGGGAAATGCTTTACCAACTAGAATTAAAAATTCTTTAAGAACAAGCAATTATCAACTAAATTCCTTTCTTATTTTTGTCAAATAAAAGCAGTAGCCACTAGAATAAAACGGACCAATACATAAGCGATTGAATTAGGCGCGTTTGTTCAAATTATCATTGCTAAAGGTCATTAGTATTAATAAATATAACAATTTGGGTGTACAAGACTTAAATATACGACTTTGAGAATATTATATGCTTTAACACTGATATACGAGTATAGTTAATATATTTACGCATTATTATAAGTATACACCATAACTATCTATATATTCGGTCGAAAAATTCATCGTTTTTCTCGAGTATATGTGTTTAGGGATGAATTCATTATTTTTGAGTTGGGGTGAATTTGAAAAAAATTAGAGGTATGCTTAATAAAATAACAGAAAAATTATATATAGAACGAGTGAATAAATATTAAGTTTTTTCATTTTAAAAAAAAATTAAAAGTAAAAATGGTGAATTAAATTAAAAAAATTAAAAAATTAAGGTATCTATGTCACATTTTTTAGTTCAATTTTTATTTTTATGCCCTAACATAGATCCCTCCCCATCTATGAGCTAAATATATAATTTGATGGGTGATCATGTTTGTGTTTTATTTTTTCTTCTTATTTTATATTTTGTAATTTTTTTTAAACTTATTTCATTTTATGTTTGTGGCGTTGTGCTTAAATATTTTTCATATACATCGATTATTTAAAATAAATAAATAAATAAAAAACATTAACCAAACCTTGTATAAAAACAAACTAAGAGTAGAACCTAATAATACATGTACAATACATATGCTAATTTTTATAGGATTTATTTTCTCTAGTTATAACTCCATTTTGAGTAGATTTTATAGCTTAAAATTGGATAGTCATTTTTTTTTTATCTGTAATTGATTTTGAACACATATTTTATAATGATTTACGGCATTTTGGTCAAATATATCAATTGAACCGTCGCCCAATAAATATTTAACATGATGTCAAATGTATAAACACACATTTCGGTGAATTAATCGATCAAATTGATCAAACCGATTATCATCTTACATTTCGATTTATTGTTTCATTTTCCAAATTTGTTAGAAAAAAATAATTATAAGGAGACAAACTAGCTAGAGGGTCGAATGAAATAATGGTAGTAGGTTTGATGATCTCTAAATGGGACCCTCTTGACCATGCAGAAGATTGTACCCCATGAAGTTTGTCTTATGATCATTCATTATTAATTATATTGTCCTTTCTTTCTCAATCCCATTTCACCTATTCAGGCAATCTTACCACGATTTTTATGTCATACTTACATACTTTTCTTTTATCAGTAAGACATTTTTATTGCACGCATATTAATCAATCCATCAATATGTATCGATCTATCTAGCTCATTGCAAAATTATATGGGAACTATTTTCAACATTCATCAATAAATATGTACAATAATTGTTTTCAAAACAAGTTGTGCTTATATACCATAAGTAAAATAGACATAAAATCGGAGAACATTACGTGGTCTACACTTTAATTTATGATGTTTTTGATAATTGAACGTTGAATACTTGATTTTATTAATAAACATATTGTTTTGTTTTCATTCAAAACTCTATAGTGAGAATCGACACACATGACATTTTAATTTCTTAGGTCGAATTTTCTTTTTTTTCGGTACACCTTGGTGAGATTACAATTTCATTTTATTAAGTAATATATTCTTTTACTTACAACTATTTTAATTTAATGTGTTACAGTTGTGAAATTTCAATATCATTTCTCAAATTTTTTGATTATTTTTAAATATATATTTGTTTTTGTAAAATGTTCAATGTGAAAAATATCAATAAAAAGACATGACATGAAAAGAAATAAAAATAAAAAAAATAAGAAAAATGTACAATTCGTAAATTTCCAAGAACAACGATTAATTCCCCGACTATACGAATTTTTCTAAACGAATCCAAAAAAAGTTTTCATAACAAATTTAGATTCTTAAGTTTTGAAATAACTCATTTTCTTTTTTTACTTTTTAAATGATTAGTGTATTATGAAAGGGAAATTTGAGGAAATGGCCTTCAAAATTGTCTTAAATACGAAAAGTGCAACGCTTTATAAAAAAATACTAGTGACCCCTTTTATTGTTTTTGTTCGATTTTGTCCATGTCGGAGGTTGCGTGACGCAACCGGAATCGCGAGATGATTTTTTTTCGTCTCGCGATTCCATAAAAAATTCATAATTAATTTATTTTGAAAAATAAAAAAATAAAAAAATTGCGTCACGCAACCTCAGGTTGCGTGACGCAACTGGGGCATTTTCGTCAAAAAAAAATGTCACTAGTGCATTAAAAATATTGCGCTGTCACTTTCCGCATTTAAGGCCTTTTTAAGGGCGATTTCCTCAAATTTCCCTTATGAAATACAAGTTTCCTAGGATAGGCAGTTGGTCAGCTCATACATATTAATTTTGTACATATATAATTTCATATTTTTTTATCTTCTTGTAAACCTTAAGTGTAACAAAAATTAATTAATCATGACATTATAAAATTAAAATTCATAACAATCAATAGATTAACAAATACAAATGTTCTCAAACAGGTATTGTGCTTTCCAACTATCCGACTCTACAATTAATTTCTTTCTAGTTAGATAGTATAGCAAAAACATAATAAAAATATTGACTAAATCATTGTGGCCCATATTTATTTATTTCTAGTTCGATAGTATAGCAAAAACATAATAAAGTTATTGACTCAATAACTTTGGCCCATATTTATTGGTTCAATTCAAATTTTCTAACAAGTACCGAATTTTTGACATGTAACAGATTATACAAAGTAAATTTCGAAGAAAAGAAGATGAAAACTGTATTATTAAACTGAAATTCATTAATGAGATTACATGACTAGTTCAAAACTAAATCAATAAAAAATAATCTAACTAACTTTAATTATTTATTTTGAATGAATATCGCCATGATTAATCATGTCTATATTTATTATTTTGTTACTAGGACAAATACGGTAGAAATTTTCTGATATCATTTTTTCTCAGAATAAAGTTGATAGGAAAAATTATACACCTTACAATACTTCAGGAGTTGAAATAGTTATTTATCACTTTTATTTATTAGTTGTACTTGTACCCCCAAATTCCAAGCCCGCCAACCATTTAATTAATTTTGGCAGTCCAATTTTGAAGGAAGGCCCATATATTAATTGTATTGGAAAAATTGGAGAATTACTATAAGATCCGGTCATTATAATCCATTTGAAATCAATGCAATTAGTTCAAAAGTTATTGTCATACCATAACCATGAGCCACTTTAATAACAAGACTTTCCAATGCCACATAAAAGATGCCAATGAAATGAATGAGGGAAGTTCGGTTGCTTAAACGACTCGATCTTGCAAAATCCTTAAACCCGGACTCTCCCTGAGTTTCATCGCAAGGGAGGATCTACTCAAGGCTATTTGGGTTGTAGCTCGGGTGATCTAAAATATTTTTGTATATATATAACTAATTGATATAGGTAGATTTTTCTTGTTTGTTTAGTATTATTATTATGAGTATAGTCAAGTAGATTTCAAATCCTAGTTCCATCTTTCCCTCATCGATACAAAGAACCGGCCAACATGAAGTGTGAAAGTCGTTTGAGACCCATTGGAGGACTATATTTTTGGGTTCATTTTCAAATTGCTACTAAATTGGAGAAGATATATTAGGGTTTTACTTGGCCATGTTGGAATTGGGGTCTCTTCAATTCAACTAGGATTGAAATTTATAAGTTAGTGGAAGTTAATTATTAAATTTCAAAATTGCTATTAGCTTGGTCTTGTTGTAGTGGGAAAACTACATATTATTATTTCACAACTTTTGATTTGAAATAATTTTATTTTCGAAAAAAAAAACCAATCATAAACAACATCGATTGCACATAAAAATCAACAAATGAGCTTTCACTATTAAATTAAAATTTAAATCATTTCTTGAAAGATACTAAGACATACACTTGTTTTGATACAATTTCTCATCAAAAGGGAATGATTGCATTAATCTGGCTCTTACCATGCCCAACACAAAGAAATCCTCCCCTAGAAAATGATCTCTTCATGGCCACAGGACTCATAACATAATGCAACACTCTTTGCCTTTTCCTCGTTTGGACAACCGCGTCGTGTTCTTCCTCTGTTCTCAGCACATCCGCGATAGAAACACGGTTTTGACACAAATAATCCATCGACATCGATCTCCTAACTCGCTTCCGCTTCTCATCCTCGTCTCTTATCTCAATTATGCTTTCTAGCCTCTCCATTCCTCCCAGATCACTCATGGCACGAACCGAATTCTTTGCAAAGCCAACTATTCGGGGATTTACTTCCTCTCGAGCACGAGGCTCGGGTTCTAATTCCGTTCCCGGGTTCAAACAGGGTAAGGATTCGTTACGTGTGTGAGGATCAGTTTGAACGAGAGTAGGAATCTGAGGAAGTAGAGAGGAACCGGGAGATATAATTAAAGCTCGACAAAGAGGGCAATTGGAGTGAGACTTAAGCCAAGTATCAATACAATCTATATGAAACGCATGGCTACACTTCGGCAACAACCTAAGACTCTCGTCTTCTTGAAACTCCGTAAGGCAAACCGAACACTCTGTTCCTTCAACAAGCCCGTCTCCTTTCTTGTACTTGCAAACTGCGATGGACTTGATTAGGGCCTCGTCAAGGCCCGTGCTGACCACGTGCCACGGCACGTGAACCATTGTGTCGTGAATTTCCTCGTGGAATTCGCTCGGGGGCACGGAGTCGTCTCTAACCGAACGTGGAGTCGTGTTCTTGCAGAATTTGGAGATTATAGGTAGTAGCTTACAAGAAGGAACGCACTTGCTAAGATTCCGATTATGGCTATAACGAGAGGGGAGAAGTTCGATGAGTTGTCATAGTTTTCGTCGTCGTTTGGGAATTGTAGAGGAGGAGGAGGTGGTAAGTTGATGTAGCACCATTGAGGACAGTGCCAACTACAAAATCCTAGAGAACAATCTTTAGGGTTAATGTAAGGTACTTCCAATGTTTTCGAGTTTCCTAATGATCCCATCGTGAGAGCATCGAACGAAAGAAAGACAAGAGAGTTTATTATGATAATGAGACATAAGATGAAAAGAAGGAAGACATATGGTGTTCATTTACCCATGTTTTTATCATCTTTTGCTTTCTTTTCTTATCTTTTTCTTTTGTTAACTTTCTTGGAGATGGTGGTTTGTTGACTAAGAGTGGACAAGATGTTGGTTGGGAATATCTCAAAGTAATCAATGCTTTTTATTTAATATTTAACAAACCCAATTGTATTGTGAATTGAATTTAATGCACATCTAATGGTACATTTTCCTCACTTTTAAGAAATCGAGAACCAATATTTTATTCATAAGTTCTCCCATTTAGAAATATATAATTTATAACCCACTTGCAGAGTTACATAATTTATTTACTAAAAAAACTTTCATATTAATTTAGAATAGTTAACATGTTCATATATATATATATAGTTGAGGTGGCATTAATTTACTTGAAAATAAAATTTTCTTTTGAATATTTTTACAATTACAAATATTGTGAATTTACCAAAACACCCTTTAAGATCTCAATAGATTTAAATCATTTGGTTGGTAATCCATTTTATATATTCATGCTTTGAAGTTATGTCTAACTGTCAAGGGTACAAAATTAATAAGAAATAGATGTTAGGTCTAACATGAGTCATATATATATATATATATTATATTATATAATATAGATATATTATATTTTTGAAAAATGTAAACTTTTATTAAAAAGAGCGTAAAAAATACATTCAAATGTTACAAAAAGAAATAAAAAAACATGAAATAAAAAACAAGGAAAGAATTTAAGTACCAATCAAATCGAAAAATACTCGTCCCATATATATTTATGTATATTTTAGTTTATTTTTCTCATTTTATTGTTTAATGACATTTAACATGTCACAATTTTGTAGTTGAACTTATCACTTTATTTATTATTATTATTATTATTATTATTATTATTATTATTATTATTATTATTATTATTATTATTATTATTATTATCAATTTAAGACGTTCTAAATGAAAATTTTATCATTTATTTTTTATTTATTAAAAATAAGAAATTTATAAAATAATGCATTAATAAGGGTTTATCTGTACGTGTTCGACTTTTATATTCAAGTGCGACTATAACGACTCTTCCTGTCATGACTTTAAAGATCTTTAATCTCTTAGGTAAGACTTTTTTACGCTTGAATCCGAGTTTAAATGGTGTTGTACGTAGTTTCATTGACACAATCAAATAAATAAGATTATAGGAATAAAAGATTGCCAACATGGGGAGATTATTAAGAGGCACAAATATTCTTAAAAAAAAGAGGAGAATACTTAGTAACCATATATTAGTATTGTTGTTTTAAGTAAGATTCTCCACTTTGCTTAATGGAGTTGAATAAATATTTACCACTTGTTTGATGGATATATATTCTTATTGAAAGTCAGAAATAGATAGTATTCCCACTGCTTTATTCTCTTTGGTTACAGTCATTGTATTGGTGTAGTTTTATTTGAATTTAAAATATATGGTCATTGTTGTAGATTTAATAAATTACATACAAATGATAAAAAATAATTGTTTATACAATATTATTAAAATAATTATATTAGGAATAAATAAGGTGTAGGGATGTTAGGTGAATCTAAAGGTATCACTTTATTTTTTTTCTTTGGAAAAAGTAAATTAAATGAAGAGTCAAAAAGATAAAGACCACAATCTTCTTCATGAATTGGAGTTGGAGTGAAGTAACTTTAGTCAACTAAGTAGTTTAGATCTCTCAAGTCTAAAAAAAGAAAAGGACAATTATTATTTTTTTAATTTTTTTTTTTTTATTATTATATATATATATATATATTATATATTATATATATATGAATCCATCTCTAGAATATATATTTATATACATGTCTTTTATTCAGAATATAATTTAAAATAAATTAAATTTGTACCATTCCACGACATACAAGTTTTTATGGATAAGATAATAATTATATTTTAAGTGAGTACATTCTTTTAAAATAATACAATAAGATATAAATGATAACAACAAAACTATGAAGGTTCTATTCCATATGTAGCTCCTATTCCATTTGAGAGCAATAATAATAAAAACATAAATAAAAAATATTTATCAATAAACAAATAAACATAATATAAAATTTAGCGTTAAAAATTTCGGAGATTCTCAATAAAATTTTAAAAGTTCATCTACAACCTCAATCTGTTTTCCTAAAAAGAACTACATTGTTGAGTAAACACATCGGTCGACAACAATCACTGAACATCCTACAATTTTTTTGAGCCAAATAGTATATCAAAAAATAATCGGGATATAATCCCATCGAATGAATCCAACCGAACTCGTGATTTCTATCTAAACATCCCTACAATCGACGATTGACTCATACATCACCCACTCAATATCAATCATGTTCCAAAGTAGACTCCAATTGCAATCACTCATTTGTAACTTTTTCGCAACATATTCTATAACGATTAACCATAATGCACAATTTTTTCATTTATATATCATCCATCAATATCATTATATGCATGACACTAATCCAAAAGCGAGATTTTTGAAGGAAATTTAATTCACACAAACTTCTCCTGTAAGAAGTCATATGAGAAAAAATCTGCAAATAATGTGTAACAATGACCAATCTTACAAAAATTAGTATATTGTCAACGTAGGATATCACGCGGAAAGGAATTATCATCTTCGTGCTAATAATAACATCTTTTACTTTAAAGTATTTTCAAGAAATATGTATTTTTTATTATTTTGTAGTCAACTCAATAAAACATGATTGTGAATTGCAATTAAACAACAAAGTGAATAGTGTGGTCTGAAATCAAAGAAATATTAAATGAAATTAAAGTTAAAAATAATTTGGGGATAATAAATTTAGTTCATTGGCAAGCTTAATAACTTTCCACCTTGTCTTAAAGCAAAAGGTCATACTGTTCTCACTCCATTGCATGCCATTTCTTCGGTCTCTTCCTCAGAGTTAAACTAGCCACTCTCAATTAGTGAAGAGAGCAATTTTCTACTGCTTCCATTGATAGAGGCCCAACCGGACCGACGCGGGAGACATTAAAAAAGAGAAGGGCACACTTTGCATATACCACGCAATAGAACTGAGCTAGGTTGGCTCTGGTCGCGACTTCCACTCAAATAGTGCATGAATACCATGCATTCATGGCGCCTTCAACGGTAAGTTCCGGTGGCGGACCAAAAGTTGTAAAGAACGCGGAGGTACAATTAGATCTCATACTTAAAGATGACTGCTAAAGAGATTGTTTCTCTCTATCACAACATCTTGCAGGTATACTTTGATTCGGTCTATTCTCTTGAACAACAAGATATTGTGGAGATGTTCAAGTCTCTAGAGCCATCTGGCCTCAGAAAATTTCTCATTGGTCCTTTTATTCTATATGAAGAAGAAGTCCGAGAGTTCTTCAAGACAGGCAAAGTGGTTGGAGATTCTTTCGAAGCAATGGTGAACGGTGTAAATATCTCCTTATCTAAATCCATTTTCGCCAAGTTCTTCGATCTTTCTTTTGAGGGTCATACTTTCAATGTTGCGATTCCGGCCGATATTATCATGATATAATGTCTAATCAGTATCCTAATCATGAATATAGACTACAATTATAACGCAGCGAAAGCGTACCTGAAGATGATCCCATTGTAGATCCGGATTGATCTGTTCTTGAAAGGAACGATTAGGTCTTCCAAGACTAAGTATTATCCGTTCTTCTCTGATATTGACGGGGGAAATCAAAGGACAAGAAAACGGAGGTGAGTTGAGAGAGAAAAGGCGTGAGAGTTCTTCTTTGGATCTCCCTCTCCTGTTTCTTAAATAATAATTGTCTCAGGGACCTAACCCTAGTTGAAGCCCATATATTTATATTGTTAAAGCTCACAATATAAGAAGGCCCACCATATTATTAATACTTGTTTTGTCACGTCACCAAATAAACAATACTAAACGGGTATCTACAATTATTCATTTCATAATCATTAAGCCCATGACTTTAATCTAATAATATGTTCTACATATATATTTAAATCCAAAATCCAACATATCGTAGACATGCAGATCGCTTTCTCGAACACCGATAGTCCGATCAACATCAATAGAAGAAGAAAGGCTTAAAGCCCCACTTCTGCCTTCTGAACGATGTTGTTGCGAAGACGCTTCAAGCAAGGGTAGGGTCCTTCAACCTATACACCCAAGACAAGTTTGACTACATGGTATCTATAACTAGAGGGATGCCAATCAACTGGGCGTCTACTCTGTTCTCAACCCTCTACCATATGGTCTCTCTAAGAAGCAAGCAGAGTGCGGGCTTTTCAGTCCAACTCGGTTGGCTCTTGGAGCATCTGGGTGTCCTTATGTGTAGGGGTGCAGTCATTAACCCTTGCCGAATATTTACTGACATCACAGTAAGGGACTCCTTGGGAAGGATGAAACTCACGAAGGAGTTAAATCCTAAATCCTCCGGTCAACAAACGAGTGGTCAATCGATCACTTGGTCCAAGCAACCAGCGACTTCAAGCCGCATGACGAGTGCTAAGAGGGCTAAATCTTCAGTCATGGAGTCCGCTGCGAGCTAAAATAGCCAAAATAGGGCGTCTATTAAGGACTCGGGAGAAGTCGACTCCATCCCTAAAAAGGCAAGACAAGTGAGTACCCCTATTGCTGCTATCCCTATATCTTCTTTTTCACCATCGCCATCAGCCAACCCAATAAAGAAGCGGGCTAAGTCGTCTGCTCATGTTGCTGATCATACAAAGGTGTTTAAAGCCGCCAAAACAACATCTAAGGTAATTTCCAAGGTAACCTCCTCTGCCCCTACGGCTGTAGTGCCCAATATTGAAGTTTCAGTGGTGAAACAAGCTGAAAGAACAACTATTGAGTCAGTTAGTCAAAATAATGAATGTATTAATAGGGAAAACATATCTGCTTTCCTTGATGAACCGGTAGCTACAGATGTTGCTGGTAATATTAACGTTACAATTGAAATAGAGAAGGTAGAAGTTCCTTCGTCTACTGCTGTTGTTGCTACTTCCGAACAAGCCTCCATTAAGACGGATGCAGTGACGTCTGTTGTTGAAACAATTAAAGAACCACCTGTTCAGAAGGCAACTAGAATTTTAACTGAACTTCCATAAGGTGCGTTTCAAAAGGCCCTCTCTCCTTTCGAAATTTTATGAGCAAGTAGAGGGGATCCAGGCAAGAGAACCAATGCCTACTCCCAAACCAGTCGAGGTTCCTGAAAAAGGGAAAGGTGTTGCTGAAGATGTTCCAGAAAACATTTCGGAAGCCAACCTAATCTACAACCTCATCATGGAGGATGTTGAGGTAAAGGCTGTTGTGAATATTGAAGCCTTCGACACCTAGATCAATCACAAATTGAATTCACAATACGATGAAATCACCTCTAGAAACGAGATTGAAACTGAATGGAAGAAACTAGTAAAAATGGAGAAGCGTGTTCTCAAATGGGCAAAAACAACAAGTTTCCATGAGGCGCTTAAAAGAAAAGAACTTGTCGTGACAAATGCAATGGGACGTGCCCTTTTCCTTTACTTGTGAGAAAAGCAAATTTCAACTTCCTTGACAGGGATGCCAATTTAGAGGAAAATGTCCTTAAACAACTTGACCTGCTCATGGAGGCCTATTGCTCTACCGTCCTCCAATATGCTCATGGTACATGATCCTCCAAATCTAAAATCGTCCATTCTGAATCATCTAGGGTAGAGTTAAACTACGAAGATGAGGAGGAACCGGTCATTCGCATTAATAACATTCCTTCTCCGTAAGGCGAGCGTTGCCCCCTTTCTAAAGTTGAGCAGACACCGCCTCGGTCTGAAACTCGACAAGATCCTCCAATTCTCGAAGAAGTTGCCCCTGACGCTGAGCAGGCACCTCTCTGTTAGAAAGAGATGCCCGAACAAAGAAAGTATCCATCCGTTGAGGGGGAACCTTCAAAGACTTCAGAACAAGAACCAGGTTCACAACTTGAGGGGGAACCTTTGAAGCCATCTAATCAAGAGAAGACTCCATCTGCTAAGGGGGGACGTCCTCGAAGAGCTTTAAAGTCCGAAAAAGATAAGTCCTCTTCATCTTCATAAGAAAGATTTCCCTCTCCTCCAATCACTCGTCACCTATCTCTTGTGAGGATAACCGGTTCTCTTCATGAATATCTTTGTGAAGATCCTCCTCAAATTGGGACATTTCGGGTTTTGCCAATCAGATGGATGGTGAGATCCAAGACAACAGAAATGACTCTGGGACTATGAAGGATGCTCCTCCAGAACCCACCCAAGATAAGGAACCAGAGCAATCGATACAGGTAAATCTGCACGTTAATCCTATTCGCTCTATTCCAACAAACTCGCATGTTGTATCCTCCGCTCCTCCTTCGTCTGAGGAAGCTTTTCCTGGAGATACAAGCTTCCACAATGCCATTATGGATGCGTTGGGCGCTATGTAGCAGAACGTAATGGACATATCGTCCAAATTGAAAAATCTTGAAAAGGGGTCCGCAACGAATAAAGAAGTTTTTTCTTTCATTGTTGCCACTCAAAAGGAAACAGACAAAACTCTGAAGCGAAACACATATGAAGTTAATCTTCTTCATACTCAGTACAAAAAGCTGGAGAATAATTTGCACAGACAACACTATGATTATCATGCTGAATCAAAGAATTTCAGTCTAGAGCTTCATCAAGAGACAAAGTCCATGATTGAATATGTTCGGTCCCAAGTATTGGAGGTTGCCAATTCGCTGAGAAGTGCAGAAGTCGAACGTCTAGAGCAAGCCGATACTACTACAAGGCGTTTCTAGGCTGACGAAGACGCTGAAGATGCAGTTGCAAAAAAAGACCCCTCATTGCTGTCAACCCTGATAATGTTAAAAAGGGGGAAGGAAGCAATAGAGGGGAATTTATTGGAGGTTGCCAATTCGCTGAGAAGTGCAGAAGTCGAACGTCTAGAGCAAGCCGATACTACTACAAGGCATTTCCAGGCCGACGAAGACGCTAAAGCTGCAACTGCAAAAAAAGATCCCTCATTGCTACCAACCCTGATAATGTTAAAAAGGGGGAAGGAAGAAATATAGGGGAATCAACTTTCGCTCGTGGCACACGATCCAAACGAAAAACCACTCAAGGTGGCAGAGGTAGTTGCCAATTTGATAGAGGTGGTTATGGTCGTGGAGGAGACAGAGGTGGTGGTATTGGTGGTCGAAAAATCGCTCGGCTATGAAACCTTCTAACCGGGGAAGATATTATTCAAGAGTTAAAAAGGAAGGATCTTAAATCTACTATCTTGTTTTGTGTATTCTTAACAATGTTTGATACTTTGGTTAAACTAATGCATTCATATTTTCTTTGATTTGTGTTTTCAACTTATTTGTTGTTGCTGAGTTTTAACATCATCAAAAAAGGGGAAAATATTGGGAAAATTTAAAACAAACAAAGATATAAAGTTAATTAAGAAAGAAAAAGTTTGATTAACTTTAAAAGAATATAAAAGAAAGTTAATCCGACGAATAATTCCGCATTTTAATCTGTTTCAAGAGTATATAAGATTTGTGAAGATTAAAAACAAATACTAATCCCTCAAATGATTATCATCAAAGAGTCGTAAATTGTTCACAACAGTCACACCACAGTCTCTATTATTAACATCGATCCCAACATATACTATCTTTTTTTACATTAAAATTTTTACTTCAATTTATAAATCTTTATTATAGATTCACTCTCTTTTTTTTACATTATTTAAATTTAATCTCAATTAATTCATTTATAATATTATTAATCAATCATATCATTCTTCAAATAACATTTCATACTTATACTCCCAATAATAAATTTATTCCTACTTTAATTCTTTAAATAACATTTCATCAAACAAAAACAAGACTATATATGATTTTAATATAAAAATTCCATTTTTATGTCAAATATAACCCTAGTGTATTGACATAAGTCTAAAAAATATGATACCTTGTATATTAATCAAATAATAAATTCCATGTTGATATTCAGACCTTGTTTGATCTTGTTTTGTTTGATGAGATAGTTTTTGGGATAAAACCCAGATTTTATCCTAAAATTCAAATATCTTATTAATTATTAAATTAAATAATTTTATTATTTAAATACTAAAACTATCCTCTAATTAAACTTAATATTATTTTTATTAATTACTTTAAATAAAAATTAAAACTCAATATAAATTCAACTTAACACACTATATTATCTAATATAATATTTAAATTTTAAATAATTCAAATAAATAAATAATTATACTAAAAAATAAAGTTAATATATTTGACTAACAAATATTAATTCATTTATAAATATACCTTATCTCTTATATTTATTTGATTACATTATAAAATTTATTTTTATATAAAATAAATTAATGATTTATTTTATTTAAAAAATTATATTAAATAAAAATAAAAATTATAACCTAATGTATTATCTAATATAAATATAAATTTTAAATAGTTTAAATAAATAATTATACTAGAAAATAAAGTTAAATATATTTAAATAAAAATTATTAATTACTTTATAAATATATCTCATTTAAATAAAATATTTATAAAAAAAATTATTTAATTTTATTTTAGTATAAATTAACTTTAAACAATTATTCTAAATAAATATTTTAATAATTTTTAGTTATTATCTTATAAAATTTATTTCATGTAAATTTTTTATATTAATAATATTAAATAAAAATATAAGATAATATAATATTATAAAATTTATTTATTGTAAATTTTAATAAAATTTTTTTAAATATTATAATTTTTAAATAATTATAATATATTATATTATCTTATATAATATTTAAATTATAATATGAGTGATTTATAAAATTAGTATTAACATATTTGTAATTTTTTATTATTTATTTTATTATATTTTAATATTTAATTTATTATAAATTAAATTATTTCATTTAAAAAATATTATATATATATATATATATATTGGAGAGGATGGTATAGTTGAAAAAAAAATTAAAAACTATTTTTTTTATCAGTTACATAAAAAGTATATTTGAAAAAAACCCAAACTTTATAAAATAATCAAATATCAAATAAGCTCTAATATTTTTTTTATTAATATATTTCAATTTTATTTATTTATTTATTTTGAGATTTTATTGGATTCAGTGTTTTTGTTAAACTAATATATATATATATATATATATATATATATATATATATATATATATATATATATATATATATATATATATATATATATATTTTATGATGGAATAATTAAATTTAAAATTTTGAAATAATTTTAGGCTAAATATTATTTTTAATTATTCCATTATCTTTAATTAATAAAATATTAATTTGTTTACTTAACGATAACCTACTACTTCCTATTATTTCCTATTAGCTTAATTAACAAAATATTTATGAATATATATTTTTTAAATTATAATATTTTTAAAATATAAAATTTTAAAATTAAAATTATTATATTTTCAAAATATAATTATAAAATTTTTGGGTTGATATAATTTTCAAATTTTAATTTTTTTTTATTTTATTAAGAAATAATGTTAGAGATTTGTTTTAATATTATTTGAATAATTCCATTTTTGTTATTTTTTTAAAATATTATTTACATTTTTAAATTTATTATATATATTTGTGTATTTTTTAAAATAATATATTTTTTCAAATTATAATATTTTCAAATTATAATTATAATATGTTTAAATTATAATTATAATTTTTTGGGTTGATAAAATTTAAAATTTTATTTTATATTTTATTGAGAAATAATTTTTGTTTTATAAAATAAGAATTTTAAATGAATAAATCCATTTTATTTAAAATTTAAATTTCAAATTTTTAGTTAATTGTTAATGTTAATTAATTTGAATAATATTTTTTTAAATAATAAAATATAAAATAATTCTATATAAAATTTTATACGAGATAAGAAAGTAAATTTTATGCACAAAATTAGAAAGAGGTATAAAATTTGTTATTAAAGTTATAAAATTCTATTTTTTATACTAAGTTTTGAACAAGTATTTTTTTCATATTTATAAATTGAACTGAAACAAAATTAACACAAATAATTTTTTACATGTGTATTAATAACTATAATTATTTATTATATTTCTTTAGATAGATGGATCAATTATTGTTAATACCATATATTTTCTTTAATTTATATCACTAGTGGAATGGAATGCTCACTTGTATTAAAAATATAATATAAAATCATAATTATAAAATGTGTATCAAATACATATGTCAAAAATTAACTCCATTTAATTTTTTTTTTCTGTCAAGTGTCCTATTTTTGTCCTATTTTTTTCAAACTTGGTATAAAAAATAGAATTTTATAATTTTAAAAAACAAATTTGACACCCTTACAATTTTTTTTACATAAAATTATGTTCTTCCCAATTTTATTTACATTTTTCTTTGTAGTATAATATTTTGAATTCATAAATTCATCCTTAAATAACACATTAAAGATAATTTATATCTATTTTTTAACACATGTTTTGTTATTTAAATAAATCAAATCATCTTTTCACGTATTTATATACTGTTATTGAATGAACGATGTCTCACTTATCTTTATTCCCGCCATCAAAGCTCACAACTTTTTAGTGAAACGTATTTATCCCGCCACTGGCCTCAACCAGAGATTATGATAATCGTCAAATCATTCTTCTCTCCAACCCTACTAAAAAATGGATAACAATATGTCATTGAACTATTTTTTTTTAGTGAAACTTATTTATCCCGCTATTCGCCTGAACCAGAGATTATGATATTCGTCAAATCATTCTTCTCTCCAACCTTACAAAAAATGGATAACAAATATTTTTTTTTATAAATGATTACATATATTTTACATAATTTTTTTTTTAATTTTAGATACAATTTAAAAATATATGACCTTAGTGAATTTTATCACAACGATCAAAATATCGTACAAAAATACACATAGTGAAATAATTATTTAATTATCTTCATGATATATTTAACAGTCAAATTCATTAACATAAATTATATAATTAATTTTTTATACCATTATTATAAATTTGTGATAAGGAATACAAAATTTTTAGAAGGCAAATTTTTGTGCTCAATTATTTCATAAAATCAATTTTTAGTTATTTATATTGGTATGAAAGTAATGTTAAAAAGAAAAGACATTGTAAGCATGAAAATTTAACCTATCATAATTTACGAATAATCATTCCCGGGGTTACAAACATGTTTATTGATTTCAAAATTCTAGGTTAAGTTACACTATTTTATCATTTTTACAGACCATGGTTTTTTTAAAATATATAATTATTTTTATTTATCATAATAAAGACATTATTATCAATAAAATTATTTGCCCTAACATTTGTGTTGATACTTTTTTAAAACATATCAGTACAAATTAAATCAAAATTTTTTGTTCAAGAGATGGTCAACAATTCTTTTACAAATTTTCTTTTTTATACATATTCGAGTCTCATTTAGTGAAAACGGTTCAAAATCGAACCTCAATTAGCAAATAAGCCATAAACTAGTGGATATTGGAACTCAACAAATTAACACCACTACCAAAAAAAACTTTTCAACGAAATATTATCGATGGATTTCGACCGTCGACGATATGCGATGGATTTTGAGGCGGTATTTGCCACAAAAAAATATGATCTAATTATAGTTTTGACGGTTTAATTTTATCATAAAAGTTGTTGCAAATGTGTCACAAAAATGTCAAAAAAAACTGTAGAAATTTAAAAACGTCCCAATTTCATTGTAAAATATTAATTAAAATTAATTTACAAAAATAAATTAATACGTCAATAAAACCAACATAAATAAAGTGTCAATCAACTCATCTGAATCAATTTTTTTCTTGTTTGAAATATTTTTTTAGAGATATCTAGATTTGGTTGGAAGCCGGATTTTTTATATTGCTTCATTGAGACTCATAGTAATTGCAATTGCTAATACGGTGGACTCTCTGAGCTGAAAGTTGCTTTCCAAACATTACCGTTATACTTGCGATTTTGCTGTAGTCCAACGGAAAGTTGTTCCTACTATCTTTACTCACGCTTTGGGCATTGTGCTGAAATATCATCTTAAAAATAAAAACGGAATAATAACAATTGTACTGGAATTTAGAACAATAACGTAAAAGTAAGAAATAACGAAATAATGATACAAAAATTCTACCCAGGTTAAGACCAACAATGTCATACGTTCTACTTTCGGAGAATCGATTTAATAGATTTATAATAGGGATTACAAACTCTAACTCTATGTATTTGTTATAGGTTTTAGCAGGGGTGTCAATTCAGGTGGGTCGGGTGGGTTCGAGTCAGGTTGAAGGAGGTGCATTATAACAAAATTTTCAACCCGAACCCGACCCGAACCTGAACCAACCTGAAAACAACAAACTCGAACCCGGAACAACCCGACCAACCCGACTAACCTGAAATAAGTTTTTTTCTTAATAATAATACTTTAATTTAAATACAAAATAATAAAATTGGCATACACATAATAATTATGTTTAGAAAATTCAAAATTTTCACAAAATAAATATTACATAACGAAATTATGATATCATTATAAAAAAAAGTCTTCAATCATCACAAAAGTATTTTCAAGTTCAAACTCCACTTCTTCATCGTTGTAGACCTTTTTGTATAAGCCCAACCTTGAAATAAGATATGAAATTAAAAGAAATTAAACTCTAAAATCTTTTAAAAATATATTAATTTAACTTACTTACTTTGTAATATCAATTATCAATACTAATGTTTGAAATCTGAATGATCTCTTCTCATAGTTTAAGTAGTATTTGAGTCATCGTCCCCATTTATTAATACTCATAATATTTTCAGTCAAGCTCAAGATTAATTTGTGAACTCATTTTATTGCTAGATACCAGCGGAGTTCAAGAGATTAAAAAAGATGAAAATTAGAGAAGGAATGTATATTGAAGAGAAGTGAGAAAGATGGAAAAAAGGAATAGTGAGAAAGACGGAAGGAAGAAAAGGAATAGAAATTAAGAATATGGGTTAGGCCCGTTAGGGTTAGGATTTTTTTGTAAAGTATGCAAGTTATTTTTTTTATTAATATATTAGGTGGGTCGGGTTGGGTGGGTGGATTCGGGTTGATGAGTGACCTGATTTTTTAATTCAGGTCAACCCGGGTTGACCCGAATCCAACCCAACCCAATTTTCTTTTTCAGGTTATATTTTGGGTCTGACCCGAAATGATTCAAACCCGAAAACTCCCAACCTAACCCAATATTCTTTGGGTCGACTCGTGTCGGGTTGGCGGGTCGAGTTCATTTTTGACACCCCTAGGTTTTAGTCTCTCACTCTTCTCGTTATATATATATATATATATATATAACCCTAATTAATAATTAGGGTAAAGATAATGTGATATCTTTGACATCCATAGGATCTCGTGACAATTTAGTTGACATTTCCATAATAATACGATTTAATTGATATCTTAACTATTACGTGATTTCATGCATTTTTTAATTTAACAAATAATCGCATATATCTCTCCATTTTAATGCCTAACATTAATTAATGCAAATCAAATTGGATCTCAAAACTCTTGGCTCAATTCCACATTTTTTTTGAATTGCCATATATATATATAACATTACGAACAAAAATAGGAAGACGATACCTAATTTGTGAAATTCTTTATTATTATTAGATATGAAATATATGAAGGACGATTCTGATTCTGGATCTCTCTAGTCATGATTGTGGCCTGATCTCTCTTAACTCTCTATTCCTATGAGCTCTTTTCTCTTTTATGCTATCTACATACAACAAATTATAATATAGTTGTGCGGAAAAATCAATAATACATAAAGAAATAATACAATGATTTTTATATTAGGTTTGACTTCAGATTGATGCATATATCCTAGTCCGAGAGAATGACTCTCGAGTTTGAATACACTATAATCATAAATGTAAGAATAAAGACTTCTTCAGTATAAATATCTCTTCAAGAAATTAACATTTTGACTCTCTCACTTCTACCACACTTTATTACAAATACTCTCAAACTATTTATTCAACTTAATTAACAAAAAATAATGACATATTTTTAATAATACTAACCATTATAGAACCTAACAAAAACATATTCAAGACACTTCATTACCATAGTAATAAATCATTTTAGTGACATAGTTATTGTTCATTGACAAAGTTTCAATAATATAGTAATAAATCATAAGAGTAAAAAAGATAAATAAAAGTCTTAAATGATTTAGCGTAAGTTTGTGTGTCGATAAATTTTTTAATGGCCCATGGTTATTGTTATCGACACAAGTTTCTATGTGGTAAATATCTTTAACGTCGCATAATTATCCTTACCGACACAAATTTATGTGTCGGTTTATATCTTTGCAAATTAAATTTTTAGTGACAGATATATACGCCGAAAAACCCTGATTCATGTGCTAATAAAAGTTTGTTTGAGTTGCAGTACAACAAAATCCTGAATTATGTGCTAGTAAAAGTCGTTTTGGTCGCAGTAACACGAGTTTGTCCCGATTTTGGAGTTCACGGAGCTTATTTAACTAAGCTATACTTTGTTATTTAACACATCCATATATTTTATCAATAATATCAATCAATTAGTCAAGATTTTAAAATAAATATATTTCTCTGCCCAATTAACTTTATTTTATTAATGTTTTAGAATATTAAATATTTTGATATTTTGATTCCAAAAATTATTCTTCTTTTATTAAAATAAATTTTAAATGAAATATTGTAATTAACCAAAAAAAATGCAGCTAAATCAACCGAGGTCTAGCTAAGGACATGAATATTTATAGATACTACGTTGAGAGGTCCAATTGAATATTTTCAAAATGTTGGGGACATATAAAGATTTGAGTCTGAATTGAACATGATTAAAAACTTGAGGAGTTTTGTATTTTTTTTTTTTTTTTGCAATATATACATGTTTGACTGTTTCTCTTATTTACTAATTTAAATTAGTATATAGTTGAGATGTGATAGAATATTTAATTCAAATTTAAATTTGTGTGTCCCACTTATAGAAATGTAAGGTATATATTTTTCTAAAACCATTACAAATAAAATAGAATTTGAAAAAAAATACAATAAAATAGAATTAATTAACAATAATTGGAAATAAGAAAGTCCGAAAAACTAATTCATTCTAAGTTACTTAAACAGATTGATGGTTTTGCAAATATTATTTCTTTTAATACTATAAAATATTTTATTAAATTATTAATAATCAACTTAGTTTATAAGGCAGATCCACACTCAGTTCCTAATTTCTATTAGTTTGAATGATGTTTTGTTTTAGGATAAGTAATGAATTCACCCATTCAAAGAAAGATTATTTCATAAAAAAAAAAGTTACATGAAATAATAAATAAGTAATCTCTTCCATTTCTAAACTAACTTATAATATTTCATATTTATTTTTTGGCAAAATTATTCTAAAAATAATTATAATAAAAAAATGTTGGAAATTCTTCTAAAGATATATATTGAAGAGCTACACTTCTCCCGTTTATATTTATAATTATATTTAATTTACTTAGAATTTGATATTTTTACTAATAAATTAATTTGTATATGGTTGATTCTGTAAAATATAAGTGATGAATAATATAATATTTTCATAGTTGAAGTTTATAATATTTTATCTTATATATATATATATATCAATAATATATTTATAAAAAAAGAATAAAAATAATATATAAAAGTCTTAAATGATTTAGCGTACATAAATATCTGCTCAAGTGTGTCTATAATTTTTTTTAATGGCAATCAAAGATAATCTATATCTATATTTAATTAACATATGTTTTGTTATTTAAATAAATCAAATCATCATTTCACATATTCAAATATTTTATCAATAATATTAATCAATTAATCAAGATTTTAAAATAACATATATTTCTACACTTAATTAACTTTATTTTATTAATGTTTTAAAATATTAAATATATTGATTCAAAAAAACATTATTTTTTTAATAAACCAAATTTTAAATGAAATATTTAATTATCCAAAATAAAAATAAAAATATGCATCTAAATCAACCGAGGTCTAGTTAGGGACATAAATAATTATAGATAATAAGTTGAGAGGTCCAATTGAATATTTTCAAAAGGTTGGGGGACATGTAAAGATTTGAGTCTGAATTGAACATGATTAAAAACTTGAGGAGTTTGACTGTTTTTCTTTCTTTTTTTTTAATATAAAATGTAAATTGACTGTTTCTCTTATTTACTATAGTTGAGATTTGACATAATATTTAATTCAAATTTAAATTTGTCTGTCCCATTTATAGCATTTATAGAAATGTAAGGTATATAATATTTTTTTTTTCTAAAACCATTACAAATAACAGAATTTGAAAAATAAATAAATATACAGATTGATGGTTTTTCAAATATTATTTTATTTAATACTATAAAACATTTGATTAAATTATTAATAATCATATTTTTGGAAGTAGTTGACACTCATCGCATCATATGAAAAGTCTTACAAATTTTCAAGATTTTTGTTTTATAAATTTTGAAAACATTTCAAACAAAAACTAATAAAGTGTGTTAACTAAAAGACTCTTCTAAATTGAATTGTGAAGCACTATCTTTAAAATTTAAAACAAAACATCTATAACATGATTTTCATTTTATATAGATTATTTTCAGAATAAAATATGGTATATACTTTAGATATTACTATATGGATAATATATCACTATTAATATTAATAATTGTAATTTTGTGACAATTCAATGTATTAAATGAAAAATTAAAAAAAGTACTATTAGTAATAATAAATTTAGATAATGATCATTCAAGACGGTAAGATTGGTATAGAATCCAAATAAGGAAGAAAATAGTTGAGAAACTTATAAACCACACCACAATCAAAGATTGAAGTCTTGATCTTCTTCTGGTTGTGTAAACCTTAACCAAATGATCACCATCTTCATCAGTAATATGAACTTTTACTTCAGTTGGAATAATGTTGTAATATTCTGCGTTTTGAATGAACCGAATCGTATATATGATTGCGAAAGTGAAGAAAAAGAAGATGGAGAAAACAGCAATCATCAAAACCTTCCGAGACTCACTTCCCATTCCATTTTCGTCACTTGGAGCAGCAGCAATATCATCATCTTCTTTGATTAGGCCTTTTAACAATCTCATAATTTTCTATGTATGTATGTATGTATGATTTTGATTATTATTAATTTATAGCTAGCTGCATCTTGAGATCATGTTTCCACGCGGTGAGAAGAAGAACGAGTTCATATGATTTTGACTTTTGGATGGTAAGTAAGTCTGCCAAATGAAGAAAATGTCCATGGACTTAGATTAGAAAATTTGTTAGTATTTGGACTAGACCTATTGATTAAATGGCTTCCAAGAAATTCATACTTTTATTTTTATCACTTTTTATAGTTTCAGAGTACTCATGCTTACATAATTTACAAATAAAAGTAAAAAAAATAAAAAAAATTATTTTTACGAAACACGACCAAAAACTAAAAAGTATTTCAATGAGAATTCGAATTAATATTTTTGTTTGTTTATTTATTACATATTTAAGATACACTATTTAATTATAATTAAGAGCTGTTTATAAGAGATCATAGGTCAAATGTTCAATACTCAACGTTATTGTAGACACTTATTTTTTTTCTCCTTAATTTATAATGATGACGAACTTATAAAATTATTTTTTAAAATTTTTTGTACGATTTCACATGATTTTAAAATAATTATTCGAATCTAGAATAATTAAGTTTCAAACTATTTAAAAATAATTTATTTTTTCCAAAAATAAATAAATAGAATAGGCTAATAGTTAGATAAGATAAGAGGAGACCAAATATATATTATTAATGTTATTATTTTTATTTTATAGAGACTGGGAAAAAAAGAAAATATAAATAAAATTGTTGATCAAAGTTGTCGGAAATCGAGGTATACTCGACGGCCAGACCACCGCGCCATAGACAGCCTGGGGTATGCCAGTTGCAGAGCCCATGGCAAGACCAACGGATCCCACCAGCTCGAGCACATGCTCGAGTCAAGTCGTTGAAGACCGGAATCAGGCGCGAAACCTAGCCCACACAACGCGGATCAAGGTATATTGTGGGAGTGAAACTAAGATGATATATATGATAGTGGCTTCAATTTTATGATATTGACTGACATATTGCTTGATTGTTGAATATTCTGTATTAAGAATTTTAATTTTATAAATGGTTCATCAAATTAATTCATTTATTGAATTGATTTGATAAGTTTTATATTGTATTATTTAATAACTAATTTATTTATATAAATTTCAGATAATTAATTTCTTATAAAAAAATACTTTAATATTGGCAATTATCACATGAAAAGTCTTCCAAAAATTCACAAAGTCCTATTTTCAATTTGAAAAACTCATTAGTTAATGTGAAAAGAGTTTTAACTAAAGACTTTTCTATGATGAATTATCGTGCAAACTATCAAAAATATTTATAAAAAACATCAATAACCGGGTTTTCATTTTATATAAGATTATTTTCAGAGGAAAAGTATGATATAAGTAATTTAGATATTTCTATAGGATATTATCACATTAAAAATATTACAAGAAACATGAAGAGAGTATTATTATTAATAATAAATTTAGATGATGTTCATTAAAGACGATGTAGAATCCAGGTAGTGATGAGAATATTTGTGGCAATTGTATACCACGTAACAATCAAAGATTGGACTCTTGATCTCCTTCTGGGTGCTGGGTGAAACTTAACCAAATGATCACATCCATCTTCATCAATAATATGAACATCCATTTCAGTTGGAATATTTTTGTAATGTTCTTCGTTTGGAATTAACCGAAAAGTAAGAAAGATCGCGAAACTGAAGAAGAATGAGACTGAGAAATAAGCTATTAAATAAACCATCCCAAATACAATCCCCGTTCCATTTTCGTCAGTCGGAACAGCAGAAGCAGCAGTAGCATCATATTCTTGGATTATGCCTTGTAACAATCTCATAATTATATAAATATACAATTCTTCTCTCTTTCTCTATAATGTATTATGTCTGTATGTCTCATTTTGATTATTATTAATTTATAGTATGTTTCCACGCGGTGAGAAATGAAGAAAATTCCATTGATTGGTTCAGAAAATTGATTATTATTTTGATAGAATACGACCAGTAATCAAATGGCTTCCAAGAAATTCATAGTATTTTTTTCTTCAAAAAATTATAAATAGTTGTACTACCAATTAAACTTTTCCAATTAGAAGAACTAAAAAGAAAACAATAATAAGCTGCATTATGGGCTCCATTGATTTTGTTTGTTTTTTTATATTTATTTTATCTATTTTTTATTAAAAAAAATTGATAAAAAAAGTCATTAATATTTATTAAGTTAAATAATTGAATGTATATTTATAAAAAATTAATTGTTAAAGAATTAGACTAAGGATTGATGAATTAATTATGACTCCTAAACAACTGTTTATTTAATTAAATAATATTAAAATGAAATATTAAATATATATATATATATATATATATATATATATATATATTTATTTGTTGCTGGTGTTTGTTGAACGCTGCATTCCATATTATTAATTGAATGACTATGACTGCACCTTTTAAATGAAATAAATAAATAAAATAAATTTACTTGATTATATATAGGGGTGAAAAAAATACCGATATTAGATATTAAATGTATATCGAAAATATTAATTTTTAAGGTATACTTAAAAAAAGGTAAGTATGATACAAATTATTGGTACAATAAAAAAAGTATAAGATTTTTAAAATTTTGAGATATCGAGTTATATATACCGAAATATCGACACCGTATCGAAATTAAGATATACCGAAATAAAGATAAAGTAAATGTATGATTTTTTTTTTATTTCTAATTACTTGTCCAATTTCCAAAAAATTAACTCAAATTATCTTCATTCATTTTTATCTTGTTAAGTAAAATTATAAAAACTGATCAATTCCATCTAAAAAATTAAATAACTTTTGAAAATTTATAGTATAGTCGACAATTTAATTATATATAAACTTGTTTATAATTAATTTTATATGTGTTTGAAGGGATAATTAATGTATCATTTTACAATCACTTATAAAAAAAAATCAATCTTTTCCATTCCAATTTTGAATAAAATATTTACTTAATTTTTTTTTTAATTTTAAACATCCTAAATATTTTTCAAACCCAATTTAATCATAATTTTTTAATTCCTCTTTGTTAGTGGTTATCTATTTATAATTATTAACTGTATTAATTATATATAAATAAATACTTTATATTTTAATACCTCTCATCTTTTTTTATTTAATTTATCTTTTATTAAATTTATTTTTAATATTAATAAAAATTATCTACCCAATAAAAAGGTTTAATATTACATTTACAAAATTTTGATTTAAATAAATTTAAATTTTCAATATTATTTCATTTAATACTATAAATTAATTTAATAAACAAATAAATAATCAATTTTGTTAGAATTAGTTATTCATCACATGATAATGAGAAGTCTTTCAATAAATTTACAAAGTCTTAATTATAAATTTTGATATTCTCGTTCAGTTTTAAAAACATTTAAAGAAAGATTCTTTTGATAATATTGTAATATAATAATAATAATAATAATAATAATTAAAGTCAACAAACTCACATTACTCTCCTTTTTTTTAATTAAATTTTGTTTTCATTACCCCATATATATATATATAAATACTATATATTATCTAAAAAATTATCTATATTAATAATAATTCAAGATATAAACAATTTTTTTTTTTTTTTTATAAATGTACCTACTTTCATAATTTTTATATTCATTTTATATATATATATATATATATATATATAAATAATTTTTTTTGTTATAAATACATAAACCTTCATAATTTTATATTTATTTATTACCTTATATATATATTATTATTTTTCATCATTAATTTTATATAAATACATTTTATCTTTTATCATACATTTTATCTTTTATATAAATACATGAACCTTCATAATTTTATATTTATTTATTACCAATATATATATGTACCCTCCTTTTTTTTAATTAAATTTTGTTTTTATTACCATATATATATATAATATATAATATTATATATATATATATATAATATTATATATATATATATATATATATATATAATATTATATATATATATATATATAATATTATATATATATATATATAATATTTTCATACCATATATTATATATAAATAATTATATATATATATATATAATATTATATATATATATAATATTTTCATACTATATATTATCTAAAAAATTATCTATATTAATAATAATTCAAGATATAAACAATTTTTTTTTTTTATAAATGTACCTACTTTCATAATTTTTATATTCATTTTATATATATATATATATATATATATATATATATATATATAAATAATTTTTTTGTTATAAATACATGAACTTCATAATTTTATATTTATTTATTACCTTATATATATATATATATTATTATTTTTCATCATTAATTTTATATAAATACATTTTATCTTTTATCATACATTTTTTTCTCATTATATATATATATATATAATATAATATAATATATATATATATATAATATAATATAATATTTTCTTTATGAGTATAAATAATTTATATATTAATATAAAAATTAACTAATTGATAATAAATATTAAATACAAAATATATATATAAACAAAGTTCTTATAAATACAATTACTTTATATATAATAATACTATATAACTAAAGTTCTTATAAATTGCAAATATTTTATATTATTTATCATCATTAATTTTATAAAATATTTATATCTTTTATTATATAATATATAATATTTACTTTTATGAGTATAAATAATTTGCTAATTAATATAAAAATTAATTAATTGATAATAAATATTAAATACAAAATATATATGTATACATAAAATTATTTCAATAATCTCAAATGATGTAGTGATAAAAATTTTCACATTTATGCTTAAGATCAAGGTTCGAATCCCAACAAATGTGAATTAAAAAGCGAGTATTATAAATATTTAAGAGATGATGGCACACTTTTTTAACCGTGGATAAGAGTTTAGTCAAAATATGAAGATTGATGGTTGGTTTGACGAGGTCATGAGATGAGATTTGATCAGGTGGTTTATCGGTCGAAGAATACAAAGACATATGAAAAAGTGATAGTCACAAGTTGATGTTTGATGGTTAGTTTGACGGGGTGTGTGAGATCAGGAGATGAGATTCGATTGGGTGGTTTGTCGGTCGAGGATAAAGAGATATATAAAAAAAGTGAGTCATAAGATAATGATTAATGGTTGGTTTGATGAGGTGTTTGAGATCAGGAAATGAGATTCGATTGGGTAGTTTTATCGGTCAAGGGATAAAGAGACATATAAAAAGTGTGAGTCACAAGAGATCGACTAAGATTGGTAGGTGGTTTGTCGAGGGGATAAAAGAGGCATACAAAAATGTGTGAGTCACAATATAAGCATTGATGGTTGATTTGAGAAAGAGATGAGAGGTGTGTGAGGTCATGAGAATAGATTGAGATTTAGTGTGTGTGGTTTGCCTCATGAGATGAGATTGAGATTTAATGGGTGGTTTGAGAGTAATATAAAAGGTCTTAAACAAATTATTTAGTGGTTAAAAATATATGAATGAGATGTTGATTGACCGAGTATATGAATTAGATGTTGATGAGATGAGATTAGATCGGGTGATTTCTCGGTCGAGAGATAAAGAGACATATAAAAAATATAAGTCACAAAAGATTGACTAAGATTGGTAGGTGGTTTGACGATAAGATAAATGAGGCATGTGAAAACGTGTGAGTCACAAGATGAAGATTGATGGTTGGTTTGATGAAAGATATGTGTGTGAATGTGTGTGATGTCATGAGAAGTCAACTAAGATTAATGTTTGGTTTGCTGACGAGATAAAGAGTCATATGAAAAAGTGAGTCACAAGAGTTCTCGATAAGATTGGTGAGTGGTTTGTCGAGTGATAAAGAGTCATATTTTTGTGACATATAAAAAAGTACGAGTCACAAAAATATGGTCGATTAGAGTGATTGGTTGTTGGTTTGACGGGGAATAAAAGGTGTGTGAAAAGGTGTGATGTAACGAGAGATGAAATGTCGATTGAAATTTGGTTGGATGGTTTGCCGAAATGAGGGTAAATATAATAGTGTAAAACACACTTAACATTAATTTAGATAAAAGAAAAATGTATGACACAATTTTAAGTAAAATCTCCGAATCAATCTGTCATAATAATAATTCACTTGATTTTAATAAGAAAAAATCTAAAAAAATTTTTTAATTTTTTTTAAACTTATAAATTAATTTTAATTTTATTTAGATATTTAATAAATTTTAAAATATATTTTAACATTAAAATTTTGAATTGAATTTTTATAAATTAAATCTAATTTTAAATTAATTAAATTTAAATAATATTAATTTTATCTATAATATTTATGAATTATTAATATTTTATTTATATTATTTATGATAGTTATATTAATACTGCAAGTTAATTGACCAAATTTGTCACAATTAAAAAGCAGTTAATAATAAATATAGGTGATTATCATTTAAGACTATAAGTGTCTGATACTTAGAAAAATTCTAGAATTTTATCTCAAAACTAATCATCAATTCATCCATTCTTTTTAATCATTTAAAAATCCATTCATCCATTATTTTAAAATCAAATCATTCCTTCTATATATTTAAATATTAAAATTAACTTTTATTAACTCTATAAAAAAAGAAACAAATTAAAATAAAATGATACACATCACTTATTAAATTTGAACATATTTAATTAAAATTAACCTTTATTTAATTTTCTAACATATTTATGTAAAACTAACATGATTTATTTTTGAAAAAAAAAGTTAAAAAATCATTTACTTATAATCCACAACAATTATTAAATTATATATATATATATATATATATATATATATATATATATATATATATATATTTAAAAGTATAGGTATATTAAAAATAATAAAAATAGTTTAAGTTTATATATATAGAAAGTAATAATAAGAGATAAAATATAAATAGATATGATAAAATAAAATAATATATATATATATATATATATATATAATTAATCAATTAATAAGTTATATAATTAAGAGATAACACTAATAAAATATAATTATAATATTTTCAAATTATAATATTTCAAAAAAAATAATTTTGATAGAATTTTTTTTGTTTTAATTTCAAACGAATAAATCCATTTTATATAAAATTTAAATTGCAAACTTCATGTTCATTCATTTGAATAATCATTGTTTAAATATTAAAATATAAAATAATTTTAAGTAAAATATTATTTCCATTTTTACTTATAATTACACTAAAAATAAAAAAAATATAATCATTACTTTCATTCTCTATTTTTAGTTTATGAATAAGAATTTCAACTCTCTAAAATTAATTTGCAGTTTAATGATATATATTATTAAATTATTTAATTCATTCAAATATAATATTTTCAAATTATAATAATATAATATTCATTCAAATATAATATTTTCAAAATTATAATATTTTCAAATTATAATTATAATACTTACAAATTATAATTATAATATTTTTAATTTTTAATATTTTTAAAATATAATTATAATATTTTTAGCGTTGATATAAATTTGAAAATTTATTTTATAATTTTAGTATTTTAGTTTTATGAAATAAGAATTTTAAATGAAAATTATTTTTTAAATAATAAAATATAAAATAATTTTAGGTAAAATATTATTTACATTTTTACTAATAATTACTTATGTTTAACTAAAAATAAAAAAAATATATAATTATTACTTTTACTCTCTATCTTCTTTCTTACGAATAAGAATTTCATCCAAATATAATATTTTCAAAATATAATATTTTCAAATTTAATATTTTAAAATTATAATTATAATATTTTCAAATTATAATTATAATACTTTTAAATTATAATATTTTCGAATTATAATATTTTTAGGCTTGATATAATTTTAAAATTTTATTTTAAAATTTTAGTTTTATAAAATAAGAATTTGAAATGAAAATTATTTTTTTAATAATAAAATATAAATAATAAAATATAAAATTAATTTTATTTGAAATGAATGTGAATTTTATGGAAAAAAAAGTTGGAGCAGCGGTGAAATTGTAAAAAAAAATTTTAATATAAAGTTGATTAAAAATATGTCATATTTATAAATGGAAGGAATTTGTTTTTGTCGATATAGCTTACAGATTTATTAATTAACCAGTTTTAACTGATAATATTTTAATTATATATTTATAATTTATAATATTTATTTTTGTAAATATTAGATATATTATAAATAATATTTAATAATCTATACATTAGTTATTTTTAAATTTAAATTATAATTTGTATAGAATTATTTTAAAAACATAATGTAATTTATATAGCTATTAGTTTAAAATGGACACTTTTAAAGTATATTATATTGTTACATTAATTATAAAATATTTTTAAATATATCTGTCAAATATTATTATAATATATTAGTAGAAAAAAATTTAAAAAAGCCTACGACATTGATAAGGACATAAATTTAATAATTAATTAAAAAAAAATTGAATAACAAGGATTTTGAAAGAAAAATTATACATAAATTTAATAATTAATTAAAAAAAAATTGAATAGTTGGTTCACGGTTAAATCGTTTAACCGACTGGAATCGATCCTAACTAGAAGAACCAGAACTGATAAATCCAATAACAATACTGATCGGTTAACTGATTTGTAAAATAATAAGTAAAACCGGTCCTAACCGAAACCAATTAACCGACCGGTTGAACATCCCTACGTCCGACGACGCCATCCATATGTTAGTCCTTCAAAAGTGAGTTTATTGGAATTTGTTAGATAATGATACGTTGTAGTTTATATATATATATATATATATATATATATATATATATATATATATATATTAGATTATTGGATTTTAGATTACATTTGATTATTTGAATGCTAAATTATTGGATTATTAGATTATTTGAATGTTAAATTATTGGATTTTAGGTTATATTAGGTTAGATTATTTAAATGTTATATTATAGATTATTTGTATGTTAGAGGATTGAATTGTATGTTAGTTAGATTATGTTGATTATTGTATTGTATTGTATGTTAATTAGGTTATGATAGTTTATTGTATGTTAGATGTGTTAGATTATTGGATTAATTTAGATATGTTAATTGTAAAATTTTTAGATTGTATGTTAGATTATTGCACTAGATAGGTATATGAATAATTTAGAAAGAATATACTTTATTTGACATAGTAATATTTTGTCTAGTTTCAATCGAAGTTCCTAACAAAACATGGATGACTATGCAAAATATATCGAGGGGGATGACAATTTCATAGAATTTGCGGAAAGGTCTACGAGTAGATCTTTAATTGCATGTCCTTGTGTAAAGTATGCAAATTGAGTATATGAGTATAAGACTATCGTTAGAACTCATCTGATTGTATTCAGTAGAAGACAAAATTATGGTTTTTGATATTTTCACGGGGAAAGGAGAATTGAACGTCAGAATATAAATGTTGTTAGTGAGAGTGAAGAAGATGAATCAGATGATGAGATGATAGACAGACCGATCAATGTACAACATAATAACGAGAGTAATACCATCAACGGACCTATTGACGTTTGTGAGGATCACCTAATGGAAGATATTATTGCTCATTTGTACCCTAATGTGAACAATGACAATGAACATCCTAGTGAAAATGAGCATTTCGTTGATGAGACTAAGACATTTTACAAACTGTTGGATGATTCGAAACTACCTTTATATGAAGGTTCTTGCATTTCCAAAGCCTTGTCTCTTCTTACACTTCTTCACTTAAAGAATGTAGGCTAGTTGAGAAACACATCATTTGACTTGTAAGGAAGAAATACTACCAATTCATAATCAGCTGCCAAATTCGTATTATGAGTGCAAGAAATTCATTACATACATGCATCTATCGTACGAAAAATTGATGCGTGTAATAATGATTGTATTTTTTTCATAATAAGGATAAGGATTTGAAGAATTGCAAAGTCCGTGAGCTTTCTAGATGGAATAACAATCAATCTAGTGGTGCAATTCGAAAAAAGATGTATGACAAGTTTATTCCTAATAAGGTGTTACGGTATTTTCCATTAAAATTGAGGCTGCAAAGACTATACATGTGTTCCAAAACTGCTCCACGAATGACTTGACATAAAGATAGCAATCCTGAGATGATGTGTTGAGTATCTTGTTAATTCAATGACATGGAAGACCTTTGATAACTTGTACCCAGATTTCTTAGAAGAACCTCAAAATGTGCGACTTTCTTTGGAAAGTGACGGTTTTCAACCATTTGCTAACGGGAAAACATCATACAACATTTGACCAGTAATTCTCATCCCTTACAATGTTCCTCCCACTACATTTATGGACACAATCAACTTCCTTCTGTCCATGTTAATTCAAGGACTAAAAGGTCTTGGAGATTGCATTGACGTGTTTTTGAGCCACTTATTGAAGAGTTGATGGAATTGTGGCATACCGGTGTGAAGACATACAATACAAGAAGATCACAATATTTTAACTTGTGGGCATCTCTTATGTGGACTATTAATGATGTATATGTTTAAATTAATTTTTGTTTGTTTATATATGTGTTTGTACTAATTCAAATTTAATTGTGTTTGTAGTCTGCATTGTGCACTGCTATAGAAGAAGATCCGAGTAGGAATGAACTACAGTTAACGAAGTACTTCTTCAGGTCTCAAGGACATGGTAGAGTCGTAGGTATGGGGACAGACGTACGACCTACATTCTTTAGAATAGATACTCAGGGGAGTTCTTCGAGCAGTCACCGCACTAACCAGCAATTATGTGATGACAATCAGACTTTACATGAGGAGATGAAAAAGTCCTTTTGGGTGCTGGGTAAAACTTAACCAAATGATCGCATTCATCTTCATCAATAATATGAACATCGATTTCATTTGGAATATTGTTGTAATGTTCTTCGTTTGGAATTAACCGAAAAGTAAGAAAGATTGCGAAACTGAAGAAGAATAAGACTGAGAAAGCAGCTATTAACAAAACCGTCACGAATACACTCCCCATTCCATTTTCGTCAATTGGAGCAGCAGAAGCAGCAGTAGCATCATATTCTTGGATTATGCCTTGTAACAATCTCATAATTATATAAATATATAATTCTTCTCTTTTTCTCTATAATATATTATTTATGTCTCATTTTGATTATTATTAATTTATAGTATATTTCCACGCGGTGAGAAATGAAGAAAAATCCATGGATTGGTTCAGAAAATTATTTATTACTATTTTGATAGAAATACGACCCAGTAATCAAATGGCTTCCAAGAAATTCATAGTATTTTTTTTCTTGAAAAAACAATGCATTAGGCAGGAAAGAATATATTATTCAAAATTTTATAAATAGTTGTACTATCAATTAAAATTTTCCAATTAGAAGAACTAAAAAAACAATAATAAGCTGCACTAAGGGCTCCATTGATTTCGTTTGTTTTTTATATTTATTTTATCATTTTTTTTACTAAGAATATTTTTAAAAAAAAAAAGTAATTTATTCATAATTATGACTCCTAAACAACTTTTATTTCATTTAAAAATATTAAGTTGAAATATTAAATATATATATATATATAAAAGTAAAACTTAAAACATATTTATTTGTTGTTGGTGTTTGTTGAACGTTGAATGACTATGATTACACCTTTTAGATTTCAGGAAAGAAAAAATTAAATAAAAAAATACTTGAGTAATATATTTACTAGATTTCCAGATATTACCTATAACAGTTCGGATTAATTGTATTCTATTCGATTTCTAGATTTGAACCCTCAAAAAACTGAAGATCATATATGTCATAAGTTATAGTTGAATAAGTCAATTTATAAAAAAAATCATTAATTTATTTCCATTATATAGCTTAGGTTAGTACAATGATAATCTCATCTTACAAAATATGTTACTTTTTAGTGAAAAATAAAACTATTAATTTTGGTAATATGATCTAACAAAATATTTTGTTTTTTTTTAAGTGAAATTATATTCGTGATTTTTGTGAACTAGTTTAATGAGTTATCTATTTAATTATATATATACATATATATTATCTCTTTTAATACAACTCATTTTACTTCATTTAATAATATTTTTATTAAATCTATTTATAATATATTCATAAATTTTTGTTTTGAATATGATTTAATGTGAAAAGAGTCTATCTTATACTTTTCTGAGTTGAATTTTTGTACAAACTTTCTAAAATTTCAGAGTAAAGTATGATATATGTATTTATTGCAATGGGTGTATTTTTTTTTTTTTGAAAAATCAATATATATTAAAAGAACATAGAATTCTTGATAAAATAAGAACATGAAAAAAAAAGTTACTTAATAAAGTACTGAGTTTATAAATACTCAAGAAAACGATTAATATTAGAAAGCGTCGTAATAATATATTATGAATCATACGCATCAGATGACTACGATCATGACAAATTCGACGATTTTTTTCAAAACTAGATAGTTCATCATAAAATAAATGAAAGAAAGCTAAAATATATAGTTCAAAAAAAAAAAAAAAAAAACATTTAGTGATCATCATTTAAGATTGTAAGAATGGTATAGAATCTAGATAATATTGCAGAAAATAGATGAGACACTTATAAAGCACACCACAATCAAAGATTTGAGTCTTGATCTCCTTCTGTCTGCATAAACCTTAACTAGATGATCACTATCTTCATCAATAATATGAGATTTTACTTCAGTTGGAATAATGTATGAGAAATATTTTTACCTTTTGGTAAAAGACTGGTACAACAGATCATCTCGCAACATAGTATATAGTCAATCGCCGTCTTCATTCATAATTTTTTTCACACTGTCTAGTAATTTATTATTGTACTTTTTTTAAAAATATTTTTATTAATGTGTTTATTATATTCAATTATTATAAAATTAGAATTCTTTTTTTAATTGTTGTTTTATTCAATTCTCATGTTGTGCTATATTTTTCGCTAGTTTATTTAGTCAGCATATGCCATTATTCCGTTGTTCGATGAATTTACATGAATGCTTACGAGTAATTTCATAGAGTCATTTTTTAGTCGTTGTTTCACTCTAACAATCAATACTCATGAGATTCTACATTTTTCACTAGTTTTGTTTTTAATCAACACAATGTCGTTATGCACATGGTTAAAACACTCATATGTCATCCATTGTTATGCACATTTTAATTTATTTCATTTTATTGTTTTCATGACATTGATTTTGACACTAATAGATCACAATTTTGTATTAATTAATATGACTTATCACTTCTCATTTTATTATTATTATTAATATAATTTTTTTTTTACTCTACCAAGGTAGTCCAGTGATAAAAGTTGACTTAAGAGACCAAAAGATCACATTGTATCAAGCTAGTTCTTTTTCAATTTAATTTAAGACGTTCTAAATAAAAACTTTATCACTTCATTTTTATTTAATAAAAATAAAAAATTTATAAAATAATATAATAAAGGTTTTTTTATGTTCGTTTTTTATTTTCATGTGCAACTATAACTATTATTACTGTCATAACTTTAAAGATCTTTAATCTCTTAGGTAAATTTTCTTACGAGTTTAAATTTATAATTGAATGATGTAGTTTCATTGACACAATCAAATAAATAAGATTATCGGAATAAAAGGGTAGATTAAGAGGCACAAATTATTCTTAAAAAAAGAGAGGAGAATATTTAATAACCATATATTAGTATTATTCTTTTGAGTAAGATTCTCAATTTGCTTAATGGAGTTGAATAAATATTTACCACTTGTTTGATGGATATATATTCTTATTGAAAAGTCAGAAATAGATAGTATTCCCACTGCAATTTATTCTCTTTGGTTACGGTCATTGTATTAGTGTAGTTTTATTTGAATTTAAAATATACACAGTAGCATTAATAAATTACATACAAATGATAAAAATTAAATGTTTATACAATATTATTAAAATAATGATATTAGGAATAAATAAAGTGTAGGAATGTTTGGTGAATCTAAAGTATCACTTTTTTATTTTCTTTGGTAAATTAAATGAAGAGTCAAAAAGATGAAAGACATTAGTCAAGTAAGTCTAAAAAACAATGAAAGGACAATTATTTTATTCATATATAAATACTACCAATTACCAGTACCACAAACACAAATTTACAACAACATATACAACCATTATACCACCATCACAATCTCTTCAAACTTATATAATTCCCACCATCACATTATTCCATCAAACACAAATTTACTAAGCCATATATCACTTTCATAATTTTTCCAAACACGTATAAATCAATTATACTAATATTTCATTGGTTATTAATATGTTAAAATTGTTTTTAGATTAAACAAATATTTTATTCACTTTCTAAACAAATTCACATTAAAAAAATATATTAAAAAAATTATTAAATCAGCTTAATTATTTTTTTATGCAATTTAATAATATAAAATTCTATTTTTTTATGTTCAAATTATAATTTTGTTTATGGTTATATATTTTTGAAAATAAACTTTTGACTCATGTTTATTATGTATTGACTTATATTTAAATGATAAAAAAATTATTTTTATTTTTGTTTATTTATTCAAATGTAAAAAGAAAATAAATGTGAGAAAACATATTTTGACAAATATTCATCTCATGTATGATGGTATACTAATTTTCAAATTTTTATTTTTTATTTTATTTAGAAATAATTTTTGAGTTGAATAAATTAAATGTTTTCGAAATGAAAATTAACATTTATAAAAATAAAAATTAAGATTAAGATTAAAATTTTAGGTTTACTAATAAATAGATTTCATTCTTTTTTTTTTAATTTTAAAATATGAATTAATAATAAATTTTAATTAATTTGTTTTTTTATCAACTGAATAATAAATTTTAATTAATTTGTTTTTCAAAAACAAATATTAATTATTTAGTTTTTATTTATTTAAATATTTTTATTTAATAATTTAAAAGGTAATAGTCAATTATCTTTAAATATAATAATAATTTATTGGTTTTTATTGACTAAATAATTAAATTTTTATTTTTATGACTAATTAAATTTTAAATATTAAAATAAAATATTATTTATGTTTATTACTATATTATCATAATTACATATTAATAATATTAATAGATTCATTGATTTGAATTCGCAACAACATTCGGATTTGGAGTTAAAATTATTCAAGTATTCGAATACTTTATTTTTTTTAAATTTTAATATTTTCAAAATTTTAATATTTTAAAATTATAATATATTAAAATTAAAATTAAAATTATTACATTTACAAAATATAATTATAAATTTTTAGGTTTTCAAATTTCAAATTTATTTGAATAAATCTATTTTATATAAAATTTAAATTTGAATAATTATGATTTAAATAATAAAATATAAAATAATTTTAATTAAAATATTATTTACATTTTAAAATTCATTAAATAAATATTAATATATTTTAAAAAAATTTAAAATATTATTTACATTTTTGAATTTATTATATATATATTAAAATAACATCTATAACTTTATATATAAAATAAAATAAAATAAATTCATTAAATATATATATTAATATATTATAATTTTTTTTAAACTAACAACTAAAAATTAAATAATTAATCTCAATTCTGTTTATATTTTTTAAGATATAATATTTTCAAAATTATAATATTTTCAAATAAAATAATTTCAAATTATAATATTTTCAAAATCTAAAATAATTTAAATTATAATATTTTTATAATTTAATTATAATTTTTTGGTTGATATAATTTTCAATTTTTTATTTTTTATTTTATTCAGAAATAGTTTTTATATAATTTTTGTTTTATAAAATAAGAATCTGAAATGAATAAATCCGTTTTATATAAAATTTAAATTTCAAAATTTTAGTTAATAGTTAATTTTCATTAATTTTTAATTTGAATAAGTGTTGTTTAAATAATAAAATATAAAAAATTTTATGAGAGAAAAATTTTATGCTTTAAATTTTTAATTTTTTTTTATACAAAGTTAACAAAAAAAATGTTTCATATATATTTATAAATTGAAATTAGTGTATTAATAATTATAATTATATATTATATTTCTTCAGTTGGATCAATTATTAATACCATATATTATATTTTCTTTAGTTTAGAATGGAATGCTTACTTGTATTAAAAATATAATATATAAAATTAAAGTTATCTTTAATTTTTTTCTGTCAAAGTTTATAAATATGACATATTTTTGTCAATTTTAAAAAAAATTAATAACAAATTTGAAACTTTCTTTCAATTTTTTTACATAAAATTATATTCTTTCTAATTTTATTTACATTTTTATCGTGGAATAATAATATGTGTTTATGTCAAACTAAAGATAATATATATATATATATATATATATATATATATATATATATATATATATATATATATATATATATATATATATATATATATATATATATATATATATATCAAATCATTCTTATCATATTGGTCTCTCAGTAATGATGAAAATTTTCATAACATTCTTCCCTCCAACCCCAAATCAAATCTCTGCTGTCGAATTGGGTATTTTCGTTCATAGAACAATCAAAATTTAGCTGCATTATTATATTAATAAATTCAAATGGATTGAAAAAAAAAACCGAAACCCGGATTTCCGATTTCAACGGAAGCGGAAAGGAGGCGTTTTACATGAGTTTATCTATGTAAAACTGTTTGAAATATATGCGATGATAAGCGAACTTCATTTGACTCCGATTTATAAATTATGTTAATATATTTAATGTTGTTCAATGAATCATTCTTAATTTAACTCTAATTTATAAATTATGTTTATAAATTTATTATTTATCTATTTAAATAAATAAATAATAATTCATATAATTTTATTTATGATGTAGATAAAATAATAATTATGAATTAATATAATTTTATTTCATATATGCTTAAAATAATAATCATAAATTATGTTTATAATCACTTTGTGATTTGAGATATTTAAATTAATTTTTATGAATGATTATAATTTCTAATTGTGATATATTCAAATGAATTTGTACAAATTATTTTATAATATATATATTTATATATTTAATATGCATAAATTGTTTGTAATATATTGAAGTATATTTGTATAAATTATTTAAACATTTATATAATTATATATTAAATATATATATATATATATATATAACATCATATTTTTATTTATTTTTGTAAGATATTTAAATTATTTTGTTTTAATTATTTTATATTATTATATATTATATATATAAACGTTCATGCAAATCAAGTAAAAGTAAAAATATTTGTTCGTTCATGTAATAACATTTATATCATCAGGTAAACAGTATTAAAAGGGTGAACAAACGTTTGATCATCAAGTAACATACTAAAGTAAAAACATTTGTTCGTTCATGTAATAACATTTATATCATCATGTAAACCATACTGCAGTATTAAAAGGGTGAACAAACGTTGATCAATGAAGATTTCTTCACTAGTTATTTACAGCGCTTACATCAGTAAAACAAGTGGTAAGTAGTGAAGATTGTTTCGCTATGTATTTATTTACAGCGCTTATCGCTAACTAGGGAAGATTACTTCACTCAGTATGTACCACGCTGATAGAGTTTTTGTCATTTATTTAGAGATCCGGGTTAACCAGATCTACAAGAGAATGTTCATCTTCTTTTCTGATTTTAATCGTCTTCACAAAATATTCGGATGAAGTTGTCTATTAACCAGGTAAAACCCTAAAAGATCTTCTCATATTTCTTAATAGTTACAATGTCGGCCTTCTTTAACAACTATTTCTTAACGTATCGATACGTCTGGCACGTTCGGCACATCGGCACGTCTGACACGTTCGGAAAATTAGCACATTCGTCACATCGGCACGTCTGGCACGTTCGGCACATCGGGTTTGTCGCCCTACCTCTAGCGCGGTTGAAAGACATCCTGCTGCACGCGTCTGTTTGCCTCCCTACCTCATACAGTTTGTTGTGCCAGTCTTTGTCTTGCCCTGATGCATGTGCAGTCTGTTCTTTGGTGTTGTGCAAGTATAGGTATAAATCTTTAGAGTGCAGGCCTACAGTTCGACTGCCCTTCTTAGAGACACGGATCTCACCTGCTGCAACTGGTCGAGTTCGTTTTAGGTGATGGCGTCTTGGTGCAGGTGTTGGAGCAGTACCTCGTTGAATAGGTGCAGGCGTAGTTCATCCCTGATGTGTGTTGTTTGTTGCATGTTGTAGATTGTGCAGCTGTTGTGTATTGTGAATGCCATAAGTTTTGCATCTTTAATGTTTGTGGTTTGTTGCAGGTGTTAGTTTTTCATCTATTTCTAGAAGCGCCTACTGATTTACTATGTGAGACTATGCAGGTGCGGTTGCTGGTTCTTGTGCGGGTTGTAGGCCGTGCGGCTGCTGGTATTGTGTATATCGTATGCTTTCTGGTGCAAGTCTACTTTTAGTCTAATTTTAGCTGCAGTTTGCGGTCAGTTGCCTCAATGTGGTTAAAGATTGTAGTCGGAGATTGTGCGGTTGCTAGCATTTTGTGCAAGCTGCAAGTTCCTACTAGTGCAGGTGCAGGTTTGTTGGTCTTCTAAGTGCAGTTGGTTGCGTAGGTCCAATATCATGGTCGTGCAGGTCTAAAACTGTGATCGTTTGCTATTTGCGTTCTTGATTCTGACATGTTTGACTCTCGTTATTCCAGTGTCACAATCCAGTTAAGGGGAAACTTTAATGCCCTCTCGATTAAAGATATCGCCGTATCGGACATGACTAATTTCGTTACTAATTCAAGAGATTTTCTACCATAAGTGAACAATGTTGTTGTTATTGCGAATAAGACTAAGTAGATATTTTCAAATAAAATTGTCTTAGAATTATTGTTTTGTTGTGGTGTCTGAATCTTGTAGTACTATGTTAACATTTTTATCATAATAATAAGACTTTTAGACATGTTGCTTGTGTTTGAAAAATCGAAAAAAAAGAAAATGAATAATAGGAGTACAACAAACAAAATTTCTTTTTATTTAAATTATTAATTTAGTGAAGTTAGCTTCATTTTTATTAAAAATGTAAATAAAAATGAAAAAACACAAATGAGTGAAGGTAAATTCACTTTTATTTACAATGTAAAAAAGAAATGAAACAAGGCTAATGAGTGAAGTTTGTTTCACTTTGATTTATAATATAAAAGAATGAAGTAAGTGCACATAAGTGAAGTTTGTTTCACTTATATTTATAATATTGAGTGATTCATTAATGTAAATACGCAAATGAGCTGAGTGGATTGGGACACTCAGTTCCTAATTTCTATTAGTTTAGATGTTTGAATGATGTTTTGTTCTAGGATAATTAATGAATATTCACCCATTCCAAAAAAAGATTATTTCATAAAAAAGTTACATGAAATAATAAATAAGTAATCTCTCATTTCTAAACTAACATAACAAATTTAATATTTATTTTTCAGCAAGAATTGTCTGATAGTTGATCCTTCTAGCAAAATAATTATAATAAAAAGAGATGTTGGTAATTCTTCTAAAGAACTACACGTCTCTAGTTTATATTTGTAATTATATTCAAATATTTAATTTACTTAGAATTTGATTTATTTTATTTTTTTACTAATAAATATGTAAATGGTTGATTTTTGTAAAATATAAGTGATGAATAATATAATATTTTGATAGTTGAAATTATAATCTTTCATCTTAAATATCTAACTTTGGTTATATATATATATATCAAATCATCCTTTCACATATCCATATATTTTATCAATAATATCTTTCAATTAATTAAGATTTTAAAATAACATATATTTCTACGCTCAATTAACTTTATTTTATTAATGTTTTAAAATAATAATTATTTTGATTCAAAAAATCATTTTTTTTATTAAAACAAAATTTAAATAAAATATTGTAATTAACCAAAATAAAATATAAAAAAATGCAGCTAAATCAACCGAAGTCTAGTTAGGGACATAAATACTTATAGATACTAAGTTGAGAGGTGCAAATGAATATTTTCAAAAGGTTGGGGGACATGTAAAGATTTGAGTCTGAATTGAACATGATTAAAAACTTGAGGAGTTTTGCAATTTTTTTTTTTGCAATATATACATGTTTGACTGTTTCTCTTCATTTTTTTAATAAAAAATGTAAATTGACTGTTTCTCTTATTTACTAATTTAATTAGTATATGGTTGAGACGTGCCATAATATTTAATTCAAATTTAAATTTGTCTGTCCCATTTATAGAAATGTAAGGTATATCTTTTTTTAAACCATTACAAATAAAACAGAATTTGAACAAAATAAATATATAACAAAATAGAATGAATTCACAATATTGGAAACTAAGAAAGTCATAAAAACTAATTTACTTAAACAGATTGATGGTTTTTCAAATATTATTTCATTTAATACTATAAAATAGTTTATTAAATTATTAATAATCATATTTTTGAAATAGTTGACACACATCGCAGCACATGAAAAGTCTTACAAGGGATTCAGTCTTATTTTCAAGATTTTGTTTTTATAAAGAATGTTAACTAAAAGACTATTCTAAGTTGAATTGCCAAGCACTATGTTTAAAATTAAAATTAAAAACAAAACATTTAGTTAACATGATTTTCATTTCATATAGATTATTTTCAGAGTAAAATATGATATATGTAATTTAGATATTACTATAGGGATGATTTCACTATTAATAGAAATAATTGTAATTTTGTGACAATTCAAATGTATTAATTGTGATAAATGAAAAATGTATTATATCTAATAATAAATTTAGATAATGATCATTTAAGACTTAAAAGATTGGTATAGAATCCAGATAAGGAAGAAAATAGTTGAGAAACTTATAAACCACACCACAATCAAAGATTGAAGTCTTGATCTTCTTCTGGTTGTGTAAACTTTAACCAAATGATCACCATCTTCATCAGTAATATGAACTTTTACTTCAGTTGGAATAATGTTGTAATATTCTGCGTTTTGAATGAACTGAATCGTATATATGATCGCGAAAGTGAAGAAAAAGAAGATGGAGAAAACAGCAATCATCAAAACCTTCCGAGACTCACTTCCCATTCCATTTTCGTCACTTGGAGCAGCAGCAATATCATCATCTTCTTTGATTAGGCCTTTTAACAATCTCATAATTAATTCTATCTTTCCCTGTAATATGTATGTATGTATGTATGGTTTTGATTATTATTAATTTATAGCTGCATCTTGAGATCATGCTTTCACGCGGTGAGAAGAAGAACAAGTTCATATGATTTTGACTTTTCTTTGGTAAGTAAGTCTGCCAAATGAAGAAAATGTCCATGGACTTAGATTTGAAAATTTATTATTATTTGGACTAGACCTAGTGATTAAATGGCTTCCAAGAAATTCATACTTTTATTTAAAAAAAATTCACTGACTCACTTTTTATAGTTTTGCTTAGATCATTTACAAATAAAAATAAAAAGTTTATAGTTTAATTTCGTTGACAAGAGTTTATTCATTTAGAGAAACTAACACGACCCAAATTAAACTTATTGTTAATATAATATAGAGTTTGTCATATCATAAAACTTATACATGCAGTCAACTAAACTAAAGATGTATATAAAATACAGTACACAATAATAAACAATAATAATAATAAAATTTGCCTAGGCGGCATGGCTCTCAAACTAGGGGTCGACCATCATATTGAGGCATTCTTATATGTATCCTACTCTAATTTTTAAGATTTTTTTTTACTATTTTGGTTATATATATATTGATGATCAATTATTATTTGGCATAACAAATTTCGACGTTGTTTATCAATCATCGGTCAATGATGATTTCAAGTGCCGCTCAGAATATTTGATAAAAATTATTTTGACAACGTTTCATTGGTTCATTCGACTTGTTTTACTTTAAGGGTGTGTTTGATAACCCTAAAATTGACATTGGAATTTGAATTGGAGGGTACAATTCCAATTCTTATGTTTGTTAGACACTTTAATTTTAAGAATTTGAATTGGAATTAGAATTCTAATAGAATTCAATATAGTATAATTTGATAGTTTTTAATTCCAATCTTTGTCGGAATTGTAATTCCAAATTAACATGTTTTTCACGTTTTTGACATATTTAACACGTTTTTGACATATTTAACACATTTTTCACACATTAAACATGTTTAACACGTTTTTAACATGTTTTCATGTTTTTGGCACGTTTAACACGTTTAACACGTTTTGACACATTTAACACATTTTTCACGTTTTTGGCACGTTTAAAACCGTTTTGACACGTTTAACACGTTTTCGACACATTTAACACATTTTTCACGTCCTTGACACGATTTTCACATTTTTAACACGTTTTTCACATTTTGACACATTTTGCACGTTTTGGCACGTTTAACAAGTTTTTCACATATTTGGCATGTTTAACACGTTTTTAACACATTTAACACGTTTTTGACATATTAAACACGTTTTTAACATTTTAAACACGTTTATTATGTTTTGGCACGTTTAACACGTTTTTGACACATTTAACACGTTTTTGACATGTTTACCACATTTTAACACGTTTTTCACGTGTTGGCTCGTTTAACAAGTTTTTCAAATATTTGGCACGTTTAACACGTTTTCATGTTTAAAACTTTTTTAACACATTAAACACGTTTAACACGTTTTTGATATGTTTCACATATTTTTTACGTTTTTGACATATTTGATACATTTTTAGCACATTTAACATGTTTTTGACACGTTTAACACGTTTTTACGTTTTTAACACGTTTTAAACACATTAAACATATCTATTATATTTTTGGCACGTTAAACACGTTTATCATATTTTTGGCACGTTAAACATGTTTTTGACATGTTTAACACATTTTTCACGTTTTTGGCACGTTTAACATGTTTTGGTATGTTTAACACATTTTTGGCACGTTTAACACGTTTGATAAATTGTGGCACATTTACCACATTTTGACATATTTAATACATTTTAGTCCGTTTAACACACTTGTGACATGTTTAAAACGTGTTAAATATGCCAAAAATATGCTAAACATGCCAAAAAAATAAAAAAAAAAAAGGTGTTAGATGTTTCAAAAACGTGTTAAACTTGTTTAAAATGTGTTAAACGTACCAAAAACGTGTTAAACATGTTAAAAATGTGTAAAAATGTCAAAAACGTGTTAAACGTGTCAAACATGTGAAAACATGTTAAACATGTCAAAAACGTGTTAAATGTGCCAAAAACGTAAAAAACGTGTTAATCTTATCAAAACGTGTGAAAAACATATTAAACGTATTAAAAATATGCAAAACGTGTTAAATTTGCCAAAAACGTGAATAACGTGTTAAACGTGTCAAAAATGTGTAAAACGTGTTAAACATGCTAAAAACGTGAAAACGTGTTAAATGTACCAAAAACGTAAAAACGTGTTAAAATACATAAAAAATGTATGAAATGTGAAAAACGTGAAAAACGTGAAAAACGTGTTAAACGTGTTAAATGTGCCAAAAACATGAAAAGTGTGTTAAATGTGCCAAAACATGAAAAATGTGTTAAACGTGTCAAAATGTGTAAAACGTGTGAAAAACGTGTTAAACATGCCAAAAACGTGTTTAACGTGCCAAAAAGGTGAAAAACATGTTAAATGTGTAAAAAATGTGTTAAACATGTTTTTTTTTTAGAAAAACGACTTAGCGTCATTTCATTAAAAATTCCCAAAAACGGAAAAAAAACTCACGAGTTTAAGAGATCATTCTAGACAGGTCTAGAATGATTTTGAAGTCGTAACATTCTGAATAAAAGCTAAAAACGTAAATGAATTATCTGTTTATAATGCTTTCAATTCTAGTGAGTTTAAAAAACGGTAAACTCCAGTTCCTACAGATATTCCAGTTCTGCTCCATGCTTGGAATTCCTCTCCACGTTCTTGCGAGGGCGCTGTAATCCGATACAATATTTTCCCATAACTTGTCAACGCTCCTGCGGCATCTGCCATATAACCTTGCATTCCGTTCTTGTCAAATGTTATACACCACTGCTCTAAAGCCGCACTTGAACACGCTTGTTGCAAATCTTTTTCCATTGGCTTTGAGTAGTGCTGCTTCTTTGATTTCATTCCATTCGCTCGGGAAACTAATCAGCTCCAGGCTTTTATAGAATTTATCCCAAAACTCCGAAGCACTACAGCAGCTCCCGAATAGGTGATCTATGGTTTCTTCATTTCCTATGCATAGAAGACAGCTCGCGTCCGGGATGCTCATATACTTGCTGATACAATCACGAGTGTTGAGTCTTTCCTAGAAGGCGGGCCATAGGATGAACTGGCCAAAAACGATCACGAGTGCTGAGTCTTTTGAGTGTTAAACATGTTAAACGTGCCAAAAACGTGAAAAATATGTTAAACTTGTCAAAACGTGTAAAAAGCATGTTAAACGTATTAAATATGTCAAAAACGTGTTAAACATATCAAAAATGTGAAAAACATGTTAAACGTGTGAAAATGTGTTAAACATGTCAAAAACGTGTTTAAACGTGCCAAAAATGTGTTATACGTGTTAAACGTGTTAAACATGTTAAAAACGTGTCAAACATGTCAAAAACGTGTTTAAACGTGTCAAAAATGTGTTATACGTGTTAAACGTGTTAAACGTGTTAAACATGTCAAAAACGTGTTAAACGTGTTAAATGTGTTAAACATGTCAAAAACGTATTAAACATACTAAAAACGTGAAAACATATTTAAGAAATTAACATTTTGAACCGATATATTATTTTACAAATATAGGAATTGGAATTGAATTACAATTCTATCATTTTCCCAAACATAAAAATTGGAATTGAATTATAATTCTATATTTTTTTCAAACATAGGAATTTAATTGTAATTCAATGTCAATTTTCATAAAATTGGAATTGAAATTAAAATTCTAATACCAGTTCCAATTTTAATTTCCTCTCATCAAACACACCCTAAGATTAATTGTTTAGGCTTGATTGTTAATATTGTCTATTGAGAATTTTAAAATTTTATAAATGGTTCATACAATTTAATTTTTAAATCATCAATTATTTTATTTATTTTATAAGTTTTATTTTGTATTAGTATTTACTAACTAAATTATTTATATAACTCCCAGATTAAATATGAATTAATTTCTTTAAAAAAACATTTAATCTATAAATTGTAAATCACTCTTTATCACTTAACGATCATTGTTATCATATTTACCTAATTTATTAACAAAATAATTATACATAAATAATATTTTATCTTTTAATACATCTCATATTTCTTTCATTTAATAAATCTTTGATTAATTATATTATAATATATTTATAATTTTAGTTTGTAATATGAATTTATTTATCCACCTATTAAAAAAGTTGACGTTTACAAGTTTTTTAATTTAAATTTTAAATATTATTTCATTCAATTTTTTTTTAATTATTGACACTAGCTCATCACATATGAAAAGTCTTCCAAAAATTCACAGTCCTATTTTCAATTTGAGAAAATCAATAGCTAATGTGAAAAGAGTTTTAACTAGAAGACTTTTCTAACTTGAATTATCTAAAATTTTATAATAAAAAAACATCAATAACCGGGTTTTCATTTTATATAGATTATTTTCAGAGGAAAGTATGATATATGTAATTTACATATTGCCAATGGCGGACCTACCAGGGGCCCGGGCCTCCCCTAACAGGATAAAACTTTTAAAATATTATATATATGTTTATCAAATAAGGCTTTGTCTGAATGGTTTTGGAGCTAAAATGTATAGTAGAAGTCAGGTGATCAAACTCTGCCTCTAACATTTCTTTAATTATAATCTTATTTTATACCAAACATTATTTTCTAATAAAAAAAACTAATTCATGATTATAGTATTCTAATTTCAAATATAATTTTATTAAAGTAATTATTATTAATATTTTATTTTATAAAAAAATATTTTCTAAAATACAAGTAATTATTATTAATATTTTATTTTATACAAAAAAAAATTTCTAAAATACAATATTTATAATAATACATAAATTTTAGTTAATATATAAATAACATTTATTTATATAAATTAAAATATAAAGAATTATATATAAAATAATGAAAATCACATAATATTATTATTTATTTTAAAACTACATTTATATTATAATTTATTTATATATATATATATATATTTTATTAATTTTAATATAATTAATAATACAAATTACTTATAAATATAAGGGTAAAATAACCATTTATATAAATATAAGGGTAAAATATTATTTTATATTTCTTAATTTTAAATTATTTCAACAAATAAATGTATTTGTTAGATTTTATTTAAGGGTTGTGACACATATTTATTTTTAATCATTTATTTTATATAGGATATAGAATAATGATGATGTTCTATAAACGAATTTATACTTCTACATCACATGACCAGCATGAGTCTTCTCAATCAATTAATGAGCCTACTAATGATTCTAATGTTACTGATCAAATATACATGGTTAGAATATAGTATATCAAAAGATGCATCATTTTGTTTTTGATGTTATCTTTTCAAACTTTTAAATAGAGAAAACGTAGATGATACATTTATAGGAGATGAGTACAAAAATTGGAAAAGAGCATTAGAAAGATTCAATCGTCATATGAGAACTTCAAATAGTTGTCATAATGAAGCTAGAATTCAATTTGAATCATTTTAAGATCAAAGACATAACGTGAGAAACGTTTTACGTACACATGGTCGTGATATAGAAATAAATTATCACACATGTTTAACGATAATATTTGATGTAACACGCTTTCTATTGAGGCAAGGATTACCTTTTCGAGGACATGATGAGTCAAGTAGTTCATCAAATAAATGAAATTTTCTTGAATTGATTGATAGATATAGTCAACGTAATGAAGATATTTGTTTTCTTTTGTACCGACTCATGGACAATAATAATTTAGTAATTGTGCTTATTAGTATTTTTATGTAATTATCGAGTAAAATTTTAATTAAAAAATGCATTTATTTGATAACCAAAAAATGCTACGTTATTAGGTATTTGGCCCCCCCCCCAAGAAAATATTTCTGGGTCCGCCCCACTGCATATTGCTATAGCATTAAAAATATTACATGAAACATGAAGAGAGTATTATTTGTAATAATAAATATAGATGTTGTTTATTAAAGACGGTATAGAATCCTGATAGTGTTGAAAATATTTAAGACAATTATAAACCACATAACAATCAAAGATTGGACTCTTGATCTCCTTCTGAGTGCTGGGTAAAACTTAACCAAATGATCACATCCATCTTCATCAATAATATGAACATCCATTTCAGATGGAATATTGTTGTAATGTTCTTCGTTTGGAATTAACCGAAAAGTAAGAAAGATCGCGAAACTGAAGAAAAATAAGACTAAGTAAACAGGTATTAACATCCCAAATACACTTCCCAATCCATTTTCGTCACTTGGAACAGCTGCAGCAGCAACATCATATTCTTGTAACAATCTCATAATTATATAAATTAATATATAATTCTTCTCTATCTTTCTCTATAATGTATTATGCATGTATATCTCATTTAGATTATTATTAATTTATAGTATGTTTCCACGCGGTGAGAAATGAAGAAAATTCCATGTATTAGTCAGAAATTTATTTATTATTATTTTGATAGAAATACGACCAGTAATCAAATGGCTTCCAAGAAATTCATAGTATTTTTTTTCTTGAAAAAACAATGCATTAGGCAGGAAAGAATATATTATTCAAAAATTTATAAATAGTTGTACTATCAATTAAACTTTTCCAATTAGAAGAACTAAAAAGAAAACAATAATAAGCTGCACAAAGGGCTCCATTGATTTTGTTTGTTTTTTTATATTTATTTTATCAGTTTTTTACTAAAATTATTTTTTGATAAAAAAATAATAATTTATTAATATTTATTAAGTTAAAAATTGATTGTATATTATTGAAGAGTTAATTATGACTCTTAAACAACTGTTTATTTAATTAAAAATATTAAGTTGAAATATTATATATATAATTTATCTTAAAATGATTAAAAATAACAAAATACTGTAACCTTTTAAAAAAATCGATTCTATTTCTATTCGATTTTTAGATTTGAGCCCTTCAAAAGACTAAAGATCACATATGTCATAAGTTATAGTGGAATAAGTCAATTTATCAAAAACACTTTAATTTATTTTCATTATATTGAGTTTATAAAGAGTTGAGCTTATATAGAGTTAATCCTTTTCAACTTAGTTTACTATAATGATAATCTAATCTCACAAGATATTTTACATTTTAGTGGAAATTAAAATTGTGAACTTTTGTGAAAATGATAATCTAATCTAACATGTTTTATATTTTTTTAGTGAAAATTAAAATCTGTGAACTAGTTTGATGAGTTATTAATTTAATTATATATGTACACATACATATTCTCTCTTTTAATACAGCTCATTTTACTTCATTTAATAAATCTATTTATAATATATTCATAACATTTTGTTTTGAATATGAATTTTTTGTATCCACATATTAAAAAAGTTTAATATTATATTTACAAATTTTTAAATTTAAATTTCAAATATTATTTAATTCAATACTATAAATATTTTAATAAATTATTAATAATCAATCTTTTGAAATTAGTTGACATTTGTCACATGATAAGTCTTCAAAGAAATTCACATAGTCTTGATTTCAAATTTTGAGTTATGTGAAAAGAGTCTTAACTTATACTTTTCTAAGTTTGAATTCTGGTACAAACTTTCTAAAATTTCAGTGTAAAGTATGATAGGTGTATTTATTGCAATAAATATATATTAAAAAAATATAAAATTTGTTATGTTATAAAATATGATATAAAAAAAATTACTCAATAGATTACCGGGTTCGTAAATAGACGAGAAAATAATTAACTTTTCGATTGAATCTGATAAAGTGTTATAATAAATTAAAACATTATGAATTATATATATATATATCAATACAAACTTACTCGCAACCGCGGCCCCATATATATATATATATCATGTCAATACAAACTCACCTATACAAACTCACTTGGTCCCCCAAACCTTAAAATTATTTGTTTTATATATATATATATATATATATATATATATATATATATATATATATATATATATATATATATATATATATATATATATATTTTTGACAAGTATCTCTTAGTCTAGTTGACTTTGTAATTGAAAATATAAAAATATAAATTAATATTAATAAAATAGTTACATTGGTTTTGTTCGGTATTTAAATAAAAAATTTGATATATTATTTTTATATAATTAATATTCTATAATCGTAATCTCGAGTGAATAATATATGTTTATCACTTTTTTGAATTTTTGTTCTTATTTATATTTTTAATTTTTTTATATTCTCATAAAACATAAAATTAGACTGAAATCTATTAAATTAGATTTTCATATTTTTTTTTATATAGTTAGTTTTTTATGAATTTATTTTTGTGTTGCATTTGATGAAAAGTTTATTGGGAATTACAAGTGAGTTATCACTTTGCTTACAAAGAGGATATCAAAATATAGTTCAAGCCATGTCATTGATTGTGAGTTCGAAAAATCAATTACAAAAATTTAGAGAAGATGGATGGTATGATATTTTGGACCAAGTTAATAATTTTTATTAATTACACTCGATCTCAATACTTGATATGAATGAGCATATGATAATTGATAGCAATAGTAAGCAAAGAGGAAAATGGGAACTCATCATTATCGTGTGAAAATTTTTTGTCAGGTATAATAAATATGATTTTTATCTATTAATAGTTATTATTTATTATCTATTAATAGTCATTAATTATTATTTAATGTTATGTTGTTGACTTGATTATGCAAGAAATGAATAATCGTTTTTCAGAAGTTAATACAAAATTAATAGGCTGCATATCATATCTTCATCCCAGAAATTCATTCTCCAAATTTGATATTCGTAAACTCATTCGTCTTGCCAAACTTTATTCCGAAGATTTCACATGCAGTGATTGTTTATTTTTGGAACAACAACTTCAAACTTACTTATTTAAGTTGCGGAATGATCCTCAATTTTCTTCAATTGAAGACTTCGGAATTTTTGTTCAGAAATTGGTTGCAACAAAAAAAACATATAGTCTTTCCATTGGTTTATCGATTGATAGAGTTGACTTTAGTTTTACCAGTTGCAACTACATCCGTTGAAAGAGCTTTTTCTGCAATGAAGACCGTGAAGACTGATTTGCGTAATCGAATTGGAGATGAATGGATGAATGATAGTTTAGTTGTATATGTTGAGAAAGATATTTTCTCAACAATTGAAAATGAGCCAATATTGCAATATTTTCAACAAATGGAATCTCATAAAATAAATTTGTCTTATTTTGTACCGATTCATGGACAAGAATAATTTAGTAATTGTGCTTATTAGTATTTTGTAATTGTGTTTGTTAGTATTTTTATGTAATTACCAAGTAAAATTTTAATTAAAAAATGCATTTATTTGATCGCCAAAAAAATGCTACGTTACTATGTATTTGGCCCCCCGAGAAAACATTTCTGGGTCCGCCACTGCTCGCAACTATCCAAAAAAAAATCAAGCATCAATATTAATAATGTCATTTGTGACTATTCAAAACATTTGGTGATCATCATTTAAGACTGTAAGAGTGGTATAGAATCCATATAATGGAGAGAATAGATGAGACACTTATAAACCACACCACAATCAAAGATCTCCGTCTGGCTGCATAAACCTTAATTAGATGATCACCGTCTTCATCAATATTATGAACTTTTAATTCAGTTGGAATAATGTATGAGTAATATTCTGCATTTTGAATGAACCGAATCGTATGTATGATCGCGAAAGTGAAGAAAAAGAAGATGAAGAAAATAGCTATCATCGAAACCTTCCAAAACTCACTCCTCATTCCATTTTCGTCATTAATTGGAGCAGCAGCAGTATCTTCTTGGATTAGAACTTTTAACAATCTCATAATTCTCTCTTTCCCTGTAATATGTATGTATGTATGTATAATTTTGATTATTATTAATTTATAGCTGCATCTCGAGATCATGTTTCCACGCGGTCAGAAGATGATGACCAAGTTCACATGTTCTGACTTTTCTTGGTCAGTCTACTTATAAATGAAGAAAATTTATTATTATTTTGATAGGATAGGACCAGGTAATTAAATGCCTTCCAAAAATTCATGTTTTCACGCGGTCTGTCTATGGACTTGATCAGAAAATTATTATTATTTGGATAGGATATTACGGTTAGATTTGAATCCCAAATTTCATCTACTTAAAAAGATTTGTAAAAACGTAACAAAAGAAGAATGTAAGAATACATAAATTTAGTGATTTATTCAAATGAGCTACATTCATTATTGTCGCCACCAAATTTCACTGTTAAAGAAAAATAAATACAGAGATTTTGCCTTGTACTTTATCTTTTTAGAATTACGTCTAATAATAACCTTTAATAATAACATATTTAATTGATAATAAAACAATAAATAACTCTTAATTAAGCTCAAGTTCAAATAGAAATTTAATAAACTTTAATTAACAATTATAGAGTATATTATAAATGTAAACTCTATAATTCAATAAGGACCATGCAAATTAAATGTCTTCCAAAAAATTCATATATATATTAGGAACCAAAGTTTTGTTACGACTCAATCAAACTATAATATAGTCTTTAGCTGATTTTAACATTGACATGTGAAAGAACGAAAGAAGACCGGAAAGAGAAAGACCTGGGGTATCGATTGAGCCACTTCCTCCCTTACTCTTGGTGAAACCTTTCTTTCGTGTACCAATGGTTTCTTAGTTTCTTCATTTTTGTCTTAAAATAAATATTATCAACAGCAAATGCCAGACACCTGTAATTAACCGCAGAGACGGTGGAAGGTGAAGAGGTCGAGTCAGAGGTAAGGGTTGAACGCTAAACTGCTTCTCAACTCTTAGATTCTTTTTAGTAATTTATTATTATATTTTTTCTAAAAAATTTGTTTAAATTTTCTATTAATATGTTTATTTTATTCAATTATTATAAACTTATAATTCTTTTTCACTTGTTTCATTCAATTATGGTGGGATACTACTTTTTTTTCGCTGGTAAATATACTTTCATTACTTTGTTTGATTAATTTATAATAATTTAAATTTAGAGTCTTTTTTAAGTGGTTTAACTGTGACCGTCAATGTGCATGAGATTTTACATATTTTAATAAACACAATGTCATCCCGTTGTTGTATGAATTATAACTAGGCGGGATGACAATGGAGCGATTTTGGTCGGGGAATGCATTTACCATCCCCACCCCGTTCGGTTTTGGGAATCCCCACGAGACACCGTTAATAAAATATTTTTAAATAAAATATTATAAAATAATATTATATAAATAATTTTTTAATATAATATATATTGTAATATATTGAAATTTTATATTATTATAAAAAATAAACTTACAACTCTTATAAAATAGAGTGAATGAATAAATATATTAGTGATTTAATATATTTAATTGTGTTTTATAGTGTTCGGGACATAATTGGGGTGAAATCGAAGCAGGGACACAAATATCATCCATGTCCCATTCTCGTTCGGTTTTGGGGGAAAATCGTCCCAAACAGGACAATTCGGTTCAGTTTTCGCGGGGCGGTTTCAAATTGTCATCATTAATTACAACACTCACGAATAACCTTATAGTTTCTTTTTTGATTAGTTGTTGTTTTATCCTAGTCGTCAATGTTCGTGAATTATACTTTCTTCTTTGATTTGATTAGTCAAAACATTGTTATCATTATTGGATGAATTTCAACATGCACGAATTTATTATGCTTGAAAAAACATAACATCAATATTTCACAATCTCGTCTTTAACTTCAATTAGTCCAAGCCTTTGTCATCTTGAATTTAAGAATGAAGGTTATGATATAGAATAATATATTTGTAAGATATTATCACACTATCATAATATTGTGATTTATCAAATAATGTCGAATTTTAAATTGTGTCATATGAGGTTCGAACTATCAAAATTTTAATTATTTAAAAAAAATTCAAATGAACAAAATGTTTATCGTCTTATTTTAACGTATTATTTTTGTTTTTTTACTAATTAATTTGTCACGTTTTAAATGAAATGAAATGATATTTAGAGACGTTTAGAATATATGTTTTTTTAAAATTGAATGTGGTTTTCAAGATTTACACCTTCTAATTTGTCGAAGTTGGATTGAATGACTAAATAAATGTGTAATATGAGAAAAGATTTGAGAAAATTCGAAAAGATATATTCATTTTTCAAAATAAATCATAAAGGGTACAGTTTACCAAGTTTGACATGTATTTTAAATTAAGTATTTTTTTTCAAGATATACGCGTTTAAAATGTCTTAAAAATATATATAATGTGCGAGAACAATTGAAAAAATTAGAAAAAATAATAATTGTTATTTTATTTTTACAAATATGGTAATCTAATTAAGAAAAAGAAAATACTAGTTAAAGTAAGAAGATATATATTTATTTGTCTGTCAAAAACTCTTAAATGATTAAAATTGTGATATTTAAATTATTCTTATATAACCAAATTCAAAATTCGACTCTTATTTAAAAAAAAAAATACTCAAGTTCAATCCTAAATAATAATTGATTTATTATTATATAAATTTAGTGTAATGTGGAGTAATTCAATAGTATCATTCATTATATCTCTATATTCAATAGTACCATGTCATTATTACATTTCTATACACTTAGGTAGCGTTTGGTACGTGATATAAATTATATAGGGTATAAGTTGTATAGAGGTATAAATTGTAACGATGTATAAATTATATAGGGTAGTATAAATTGTATAAGTTATTGATGTTTGGTATAAATTATAAAAAAAATGATATAAGTTGTATATGGTTTATAATTTTGTATTTGGTATATAGTATAAGAATGTAGTATAAATTGTATAGATATTAATTTAAAATTTTAATTATTATTATTATTTTAATTATTTTATATTTATTTATATTATAAATAATATTGTTTATTATTATAAATTATTATACTATTATTTAATAATTAATGTAAATTTAATTAACATATAAAAAAAATTAATTATAATATAAACGATAAATTATATTGATTTAATTTAAATATTATTAAAATTTGTAATAAAATAAAATTATTATTTATAATATAAGTAAATATATAAATTAATAATCAATAAAATTATCATTATAAAAATAAATTAATATTTTTTAATTAAAATATTGAACTATTTAAAAATATATATTAAAAATAATTAAATATAATAATAATATTAAAACTAAATACAATATATTTAATATATTATATAATAATAAGTTATATATAATATTAATAAAAATTATAATGAAAAATTAAACCTTAGGTGATATAAAAAAAATATTGTACCTAGAGGACTAAGGTATAAATTATATAGAGGTATAATTATACCAATAGTAAATTCCTAACAAAACACCATATTAAAACACTATTGGTATAGTTTATACTATACCAATAGTGTTGTACCACTTTATATCGGGTACCAAACACTCCCCTAAGTAATAATTTTCAAAATAATTATTATTATTATTTTTTAAAAATTATACAACATAATAAAAATAAAAATAATTTAATCTTAACAACTAAAAATAACCAAAAGAATATAAAACAAAAAAATAATAATAATAAAATAAAACAGCATACTATTATCTAAAGATAAAATAAAATTTTTTCTTAAAAGCAAGAATCAAAGCAGCTGGATGACACAACTCAAAAGTAGTTAAATTTCTCAAATTCTTTTAATAGTTTCCACATCTCAAAGTAAGGAACAAACAAAAACCTCTTGTCTAACCTAAGTCCTACATTTTGAAAAAACACCCTTTTCCTTTCCCATTATCAAATCTTTCTCCATCTCCATATTCTCTATTCCATGGCTCTAAGCAACAAAGCCATAGGTGCCATAAACTTCATCGCAATCCTCCTTTCGATCCCCATCATAGGCTCGGGTATCTGGCTAGCCACCGAACCCGACAACTCGTGCATAAAACTCCTCCAATGGCCTGTCATCATCTTAGGAATCTTGATCCTCATTGTAGCCCTAGCCGGTTTCATAGGAGCCGTATGGCGCGTTGCGTGGTTGCTCATCTTCTATCTTGTTGCAATGCTTGTAATGATTGTTTTACTTGCATGTCTTGTCATCTTTATCTACATGGTCACAATGCGAGGCTCGGGCCACGCAGAACCTAGCCGAGCTTACTTGGAGTACAAACTTGAGGACTACTCGGGATGGCTTCGTCAAAGAGTTCAAATGCCATGGAAGTGGGATCGAATCAAAGGATGCCTTAGATCGTCGAGTATGTGCCCCGAGCTAAAACAAAGTTATAGTATGGCTCAAGATTTCTTTAACGTGCACCTTTCTCCTTTACAGGTAAATAAAATTGATTATGTTCTAGTAAAGTTATGCTCTTATATTCGCTTTTTTATTAAAAACACTTGTGGATTAATGTTTTAAAACTTTTCCATAACATAAAAAATGTAGAAAAAAAATGTGGTCACATATGGGCTAAACACATAACCCGCAAACACACTTAACCATTTAACTAAGTACGGAACTTATCGTTTGATGGATTCGAATTTAGGACATTAAGGAGGTTTTCATAACATAAACAATAATAGAAACAAATAATAAAGGAAAAAAGACAAACCCTAAACCCTATAACTTAACATGTTAATTGATTTATATATTTTTTTATTTTCAGTCAGGATGTTGTAAGCCACCTACGCAATGTGGGTATACTTTTGTTAACCCTACTTATTGGATAAGTCCTATAAACATTGCGGCCGACATGGATTGTTTAAAATGGGACAACGATGAAACAAAGCTATGTTACGAGTGTGACTCGTGCAAGGCGGGGTTATTGGCTAATATCGAACGCGAATGGCGATATGCCGACATTATTCTATTAATCACACTCATTGCTCTCATTTGTGTATATGTTGTGGGCTGCTGCGCTTATAGGAAGGCTAAGACCGATAAGCTCTTTAGTGATTATCAGCATGGTTATACATGATTTGAAATATTAATATTAATTAATGCTCATATATTATAATATCATGAGTAATGAATTATGAAAGACTGTGAGAAGTTTGAATATTTGGGGTTTTGAAGAAAAAAAGTGAATGTGGTGGTGGGTCTTACGTGATTTACGCGTCTGCAGCACCGAAAGTAAATTATGTCTCGAATTTGATGCAGTCTTTTGTCATTTTTATAAATTTGAATCATTCTTATTTTTTAACTTGTTAGAATAACTTAAGTAATTGAGAAAAGAATGGGAAGATAAATTGAGATTAAACTCTTTTAAGAAAAATGTTTAAGATTGTGATGAAATTAAATTTTTTTATATAATTATATACCATTGTCTAGCATCTTTTAGATTGAAGCCAGACATATTCAGGCATTCGAGTTAGAGTACTCTAAGCTAATTTTATTTTTAATATATTTTTGGGTTGTTTAAGAAATATTTAAGATATATAAGATGTACGGTTTATTTAGTTAATTGATTTATTAGAAAATTTTAGGATTTAAATGTTAGATTCTTTAGTCTAAATCTTTAATCCTTAAGTCTATAATCTATATACTCTATGTCGATAAATTGAGATAAACTGTAATTGCGGAAACGTACCTGGATCTTTAATGAAGAACGGTTCATTAAGCCGTTCTTTGTTCTTCGTTATTCTCTTCTTCTTGATCTTGGATCTGGACCTGAATCTGAATGTGGATCTTCTCGTTCTGGATCTGGACCTGGATTGGAATGTTTGATATGGGTGGGGTTTAAGTCTTCCAACCCTATATTGATAGCCCTTCTTTGTGTTCTTGAGACGATGAACATAAACCTTATTGTCCGATGAGAGAAACAAATAGGTAGGCTATCTATATGGGTTGGGGACCTAGCCCTAATATACCCATTTATTATTCGACCCATCAACGAAATAATGAATGGTATTTCTGCTTCTACACAAATATGTCCCCATATTTATTATAGATGTCTAAATAAGCCCATAACCTTTATACTTTAATAGATCACTTTATTTGGGTTTTAATCTTTATTATGATAACAACTAATATACAATTATTAAATAATATATGTACCCAAATATTGGAAATAATTCCAACAATCTCCCACTTGGGTCATATAATATTTCCTTCAATTGTATATTATAACCTTAAGAGCTCAAAATATTGTTATCATTACAAATACATCTATATCAATCTCGTCCATCAATTATACCAACATAGAATTAAAGCGGTTTTTGTTACATTAATTCGTAACTAAACCCTCAATAGTCACATATGTCAATACAATCAAATGACATAGATTAAACATGGGTGTGTAGTGTGGATTAACATGAAGTGTGATCTTTAACATGTTTAATACCAACTGGTCCTCCTTTATTCCTTATAGAGATCAATCTGAATAACTTTAAAATCTTGATTTTCTTTAAAAACTAAATCATTAATTTCTTTAGAAACTAATTCTTTAATGTGCACATAAATTCCAAATTGTATCTATACAAGCATCACAATACAAACTCCCACTAAAACTGTATATCATCTAAATATGTAATATCCATATGAACAATATGTTCATGAAAGACCTCGGATAACAAATATTTAGAGAACGGATCCGTAATTTTAGAGTTTGTCCAAATATGCTCAATAGATAAATAAACATTCTGAATTCTTTATTTTCTAAATAGTTCGACTTAGTCAAACTCATATTACTATTAAAGTAAAAGAACTGCAAATTATTGTCACGTAATAACTTTAGTGGTCTTTCTATATCATCCATAATTTGCAACCTCGTGACAAAATTTTGCAGTCAGATTCTTTAATTGGATACCACAAAACACCTAATAAATTCTGCCATCAACTTGAAATAATTCGAGTGTCTACTTAACACTCTTCCAAAAATTAATTCTTTAAACTAAAATGATGTGGCACGAATTTTCGACTGTTTTAGTATCCAACAAAATTCGAATCAATATACCAAATGATCTCTATCCGATTCGATTTCACTATATGAGTATGCAATATTTTGTTCTTAAAATATCACATTAGTTGTTTGGTTGCTTTCTTAATGATCCAAAACCAGGATCCTTCAAGTATTTGTCCAACATCATAAATATTCTTAATTTCTTGATTCATATAATCTAGAGCATACATTAAACTCTTGTTTAAGGAGTATTATGTATATATATTTATTTTCAAGGCTAATCTTGAAGTACTTATGAGACTAAATTTATCTCTAGATCTTTCAAAATATCCAATAATTAACATCTAGAAATTCTTTAGTCTAGTTTATTTTCTTTAGACCTATAAGGCCTGACCTTAACTAGACAACCCCAAAAGAATTTACTAGTTGTTTTAGTTGAATCTTTATTCCATATATAAGTTGTAATTCTTAACTCTTCCTTCCAAATGAATCAATTACATGAAGATATTCCATAAATGTTTGTTTCCAAATAAAAAAGTATCTAAAGTAATTCTTTATTTCTTCATCTTTAATATGAATTGTCAATGCCCACGCCGATGTTTCTTTCACCATCAATTGACTTTTGACAATTAACTCAACTGTACATCAACACATTTACTTTAGTAATACTGAAGTTACCATCAATTGTGTATGAGTACTGAAGTTAAATTACTCTTAGAACAAACAAAACAAACTATAATATGTATTCTTTTATGCACCACTTTCTTTAGTAATTTTCTTTTAGGTGCAATATCTGCAATTCTTACAACTTTATTTATTTATTATGTATTAAGGTATTTGCTAAGTGAACACTATTTATGTTATTTTTGTTTCAATCTTTTATTTTTCTTACACACAATTGATGTGAGTTCATATAGAGTCTATGTCTCCCTTTAGACAACTACAATTCACATCAATTAACTTAAGTGTAAATAAGAAAATCCAAATTAGATGCATGAGAATACATTATTGTAACTCTGACTTTAATGCATTACTTTTGAAACAAAATAAAACATATATTATTTATGAAATCTTTATTCTAATAATACCCTTAGCAATTTTAACCCTTTAGATATAATTTTTAAAAATACAACAAATTCTAAATATGTCTTAAAAATTATATCATATAAAATGAACTTAAGATGTTGACAAGAAAAATAATTCGTATAAGCAGAAGTGTTAACTTGATTAGATAACAAAACAAATGAACAACCATACTCACAAAATTTTAATAATCACATAAATTCAAAATAATGGTACGTCTCATCATAAGATACCAAACGCAACATTAATATTTAGTCTTTGGATATTGAAGATTAATTTGCAAACGGTACTCTTTTGTAGTAATCAAATATTAACAATAAGTCCTGTCAAACAATTGGTTATCTTTGGATATTCCAATTATTCACATGGCCCACCGAATAATTGTTACATATTTATTACCACATGTGCATAATGTTATTTTGACCAATTATTTATCTTCCTTTGGGCCGATTAAATAAACGCATGAAATAATACACACTACCTTCTTAATTTATAAAACATATTAACTTTCACAAGAGAGCCTACTTTAGTAGGATGTTGCTTCAATTAATTGATTTAATAAATTAATAAATTTTGTACATACTTTAAGTGTGTAACTCGACCAATTATTAAACTTCCTTTTGTCCGATTAATAATCGCATAGTTACAAACACAACCGTCTTAATCTTATAAAACAAATATGTTTTATAAATTAATAATTTGTACATTATTTAAATTTGCAATCCGACCAATTATTAATCTTCATTTGGGCCGATTAACAACCGCATAATTACAAATTTAAGTGGGCCTAAAATTGTACCAAATTTTTGAATGTGTTATTAATACCGAAAATCCAAATGTTGTTTTATGTATCAAAAATTGCATAAATTCCATATGTGTTACATAAAACAAATAATTTTGATTTTACTAATCACTCAATTATTTCTTAATATCAATCAACACAATATATACATAAAGACCGAAATATGTATATATATTCGAATGTGTAATATAACATGATTGATTATTCATCCAAATATAATAATAATAATAAACAATTAAATAATCAATTACACAGATTACCCAAAATTCTAAATTTATCAATTATTAGGTTAATTGATTTCCTTAATTCTTGATAAATAACTTAATTCTTGATAAATAAGTTATTGATATTTATTTATTCATTAATTATAAATTATTATTATTAATAAAAAATAATAATCTCTTTATTTTTGTCTTTTCTTAATTTCTGAATATATTTATATATATTTCATAAATTAAATGGATGATACATCCGTTTTTATACTAATTCATTAAATATATTACAAACTTAATGTAATCAATATTTATAAAAGATTATAAACATTAACTATTTTTCTTTACTTAATTCTAAAAATCATAACATATATCATAAATATATATTAAAGTTTTAAAATTCTATAATTCCATAATATATTTTACTTTATTCTTAATTGTATATAAATGTATTAATACATTCACAATTATTTTCAGGAATAAATATTTCTTCAATCTTTAACTAATTAAAATATTATTATTATTATTTTAATTCTTTAAATTAATTATAATAATTAATTATTATTCCAAAACTGAATTCCTTAATTCCTTATATATATTATTATTATTATTTTAATTCCTTAAATTAATTATAATAATTAATTATTATTCTAAAAAACTGAATTCCTTAATTCCTTAAATTAATTATAATAATTAATTATTATTCAATTCCTTAATTCCTTATATATATTATTATTATTATTTTAATTATTTAAAATAATAATTAATATAATTAATTCTATAATTAATAACAAATATATAACTTCAAATAAATATATATAATAGAAATAATTTCTCCTTAATTATCTCATTTTTTATTTTATATACATTATTTAGAATTATTCTCTTCGTAAAGAAAACCAAAAAAAACCTATTCAACTTCCCTATCATTATCATCCTTATCATTAAACCCTTACAAATCCAATGATCTATACTAATCCTTATTAGTTCTGATCGAAATAGATGAAGAACATATATAAATATGTTTTAAAATTCTTATAAACCTAAATTTCAATATATAGACATAGAGATGGCTCTGATACCACACTTGTTAGATTCTTTAGTCTAAATCTTTAATCCTTAAGTCTATAATCTATATACTCTATATCGATAAATTGAGATAAACTGTAATTGCGGAAACGTACCTGGATCTTTAATGAAGAACGGTTCATTAAACCGTTCTTTGTTCTTCGTTATTCTCTTCTTCTTGATCTTGGATCTGGACCTGAATCTGAATGTGGATCTTCTCGTTCTGGATCTGGACCTCGATCGGAATGTTTGATGTGGGTGGGGTTTAAGTCTTCCAACCCTATATTCATAGCCCTTCTTTGTGTTCTTGAGAGATGAACATAAACCTTATTGTCCGATGATAGAAACAAATAAGTAGGTTATCTATATGGGTTGGGGACCTAGCCCTAATATACCCATTTATTATTCGGCCCATCAATGAAATCAACCAAATAATGAATGGTATTTCTGCTTCTACACAAATATGTCCTCATATTTATTATAGATGTCTAAATAAGCTCATAACTTTTATACTTTAATAGATCACTTTATTTGGGCTTTAATCTTTATTATGATAACAACTAATATACAATTATTAAATAATATATGTACCCAAATATTGGAAATAATTCCAACATTAAAATGAAATAGTGTAAGAATCTAAACCAAAAAAAAAGTTTATTTTGAAAGTGAGTTTTATCGAGGTATGTTAGTCAAAATTAGAGTTTACTTAATTATAAATTTGTAAAATAAAGTTTATTTAAAATTCTAAAAGTTTACTTTAAAAGAATTTTAATTATATATATAATTAATTATCTTTATAAATTCACGCTTTCAAATGAATATGTAATTAAGTATAATATTTATTTGAAGGTTAATATATATATATATATTAAAAGAGAAATCATTAGGTGAGGGAATTTAGTGAGGGAATTTGGTGAGGGAATGACGTGTGCTAAAAAAATCAAATAATTTCTCTATTTTCTCTTTTTCCTCCCACTTTTACACTTTCCAAACCAATGAAGGTGATGTCAAGTCATTCCCTTACCAAATTCTCTCTCTATCACTCCTCATATTAAAAATAAAAAAGAAATTGTTTAAACAATAACAACAAATTATGATATAAAAATAAAGGCATTTAAAAAATAAAGTCACTTAAGTTATCGAGTTCGTAAATTATCAAGAAAAAAGATTAACTTCCCGGCATATAGTAAGTTAAAATAATTTAATATAATATTAATTATATTAATTCATTTGTTTGAATAAATATTATTTTTTTAAATTTATAAATATAAATTCATATTTTTTTTAATATAATCATATATAATTGTAAAATCGAAATTATTTATAAACTCGTAAAATCTTACTGTATTAAATATAAAATTGTAAGAGTTTAACTAATGTAATATAAGAATTGCATAAATCGTACTTGTTAGTCTTTTATATACTTGTAAACTGTTTTGAATTTGGATAATCTTAGTTTTTTTAGTTCTTAAAAACAGATCTAAATAGTCAAAATAAGTAGCCTAATTCTGGATTATTTAAAAAAAAAAACAATATTATCAACATCACAAACTTTATTTCAACAATTAAATTACATATTAAAATATTATTTATAAAATATAAATTTAAAATACATATTTTAGTTGTTTATTTAAAATCTGTTTCAGATTTCATTTCTCAATTTTTACTGGTCCAATAAAAATGTCTTACTTTAAAAAAATATATATATAACTGGGCCTATTAAGAGACCCATTAATTATTAAAATTTAAAAATATGGAACCCAGATATAAAGAACTAGTAATTTGGAAACCCAAATATCTCCATCTGAATAACAATTATTTAAAGACAATCAAAAAATATCCGTTTTATTTTATTGTAGCTAGCCTTTTTTTTTATACATTATCCTTGTTAAAAAAAATTAAATGATCATTAAGCACACAGTCAAAAATGACATCAACTAAAAAAATATTAATTTTATTTTTAATATATTTTTGGGTTGCTTTAGAAATATTTAAGATATGAGAAATGATTAGGTGAGGGAATTTGGTGAGGGAATTGGTGAGGGAATGACGTGGCATAATTTTATTCGCTGAAAAAATCAAATAATTTCTCTCTTTTTTCTCTTTCCTCTCACTTTTACATTTTCCAACCAATGATGGTGATGCCACGTCATTCCCTCACCAAATTCCCTTACTAAATTCCCTCACTCTATCACTCCTCTTAAGATATATAATATTGAGTACTGTTTATTTAGTTAATTGATTTATTAGAAAATTTTAGACTTTAAAATGAAATATTTTAAGAATCTAAACAAAAAAATAATTATTTTCTAAAGTGAGTTTTTTCAAGGTATTGTTAAAATTAGAGTTTACTTAATTATAAATGTGTAAAATCAAAAGTTTACTTTAAAAAAAAAATAATTACATATATATAATTAATTATCTTTATAAATTCACCACCTTCAAACTAATATATAATTAAGTATAATATTTGTTGAAAAGGTTAATATAAATATATTAAAAATTAAAAAAAAGAATTGTATAAACAAAATGACAAATTATGACATAAATAGAAGAAAAAAAAGTACTTAATTGTAAATTTACAAGAAAAACAATTAAATACCCGATATACTTTTCAATAATTAAATATAATATTAATTATATTCATTCATTTGTTTGAATAAATATTATTTTTTTGAATTTATAATTATAATTTTTTTTAATATAGTTATATAAAATTATAAATCAAAATTATTTATAAACTCGTAAAATAAAACTAATATTAGTTTGTATATATATACATGATAAAAGTTAAAAACTAATATTAGTTAGTCTTTTTATATAACTGTAAAACTTTCATTAAGACATAGTCTAACTAATTCTGAATTATTTCAAAAAAAAAATTATATTACACATCACATATTTTATTTCAATCATTAAATTACTTATTAAAATATTATTTATAATATTTAATTTTAAATATAAAAAAATATATTTTAGTTATTTATTTAAAATCTGTTTCTTTATTCTAAATAACTCGGCAAAAAATATTTTTTCAACCCAAATTTCATTTCTCAATTTTCACTGAGCTAAAAAAAATGTCTTCTTTTAAATAATAAAAAATAACTGGGCCTATTAAGAGAACCATTAATTATTAAAAGTCTGGACTCAGGTCCAAGATATTTCCATCTGAATAATGGATTTGGAAGTTAGCCCAAGACAGATCATATTAACAATTATTTAAAGAAAGGCAAAATAATAATAAAATTGTTTCTTTCATCATAAAATAAAAAATTAACATGGTGTTTATCAAAGATTGTTTAGAAATATGCTTATTGTACGTATAGATACATCCAAACTATTTTTTTTAATTATTAAATTTATAAATTAATTATATTATAAAGTTTTTTTATTTTTTAAAATGGTCCATTATGTATTATATTACAGTTATTTAGATAAAAAAATTATAAGGTTATTTCAAACTATAAATATATATCCCAAGAGCTAGTCAGGGCATGGAACCTCTGGAGATCTTGTAGTTGTATCACTATTTATTATTATTTATTTATTTATTTAACAAATTGTTTTTTAATAATAAAATAAACTTATTGAAGGTGTTCGTGCAGAATGTTTCTAGGGTAAATATTAAATTTAATAATTTCATGTCATATTACTGTTGTTGGGTGTCTGAAAAAGTTAGGTAATATAGTTTTATATTTTATTGTTTGGCCAATGCTTAGGTAATGCAGTTGATCTAACTAAAAAAACAAATCAATTTATTCAAAAAGACGCTATCATGAAAATGTTTTCAAAATTAAAATTAATATGTAATAAAGGTTAAAAATTTGAATATTAAAATTCAATAGAAAAGAACTAATAAATTAATCTTATTATTAAATAATAATAAAAAAGAAATAGAAATAATTAAGATGAACAGAATTTAGATTTTTGAAAATGTGATTCACACATATTGATAATGGATTTGAAAGGATTAATTTTAGGTTTGGTACGATGATTAATGGACTTGTGTGGTGGTTCCATTTCCAAGGCCTTCATGATAGCGTCTTTTCCCTTCTTGTAAGTTTTGGCATCATTGGCTAAGACTTCGAAACGTTGGAGAGTAATTTTCATACTTTTTTGTAATTTCAAAATAAGACTCTTTTTCTGCATACAAACAAACAAAATAAAGCAATATATAAATATAAAAAGAAAAAATAAAGTTATAAATACCTTGCGAGTATAAAGCAAAATCATATAATTGGCCATTCTCCTCACTATTACAGGACGGCGATGAATTATGATTTGTATACCCATTGTATTTTATATTTTGGATATTAATGTTATAGTTTGCAAGGCTAGTTACTCCTATATTTTGGATATTTATAGAGTGGTGATAGAGCCTAGAGGAGAGAATTTGAGAAAAAGAATAAGGTGTACCACTCATTAATTGAAAAAAAAAAATTACTTTTTAACAAATAATTCCTCAATTTTCTAACTACTAAGAATAAACTTTTTTTTTTATATAAACTGTTGTGTTTAAAAAGTAAAAATTAATCATTAGTTTTTATTTTCTATATATACTTAAGTAATTTAAAATAAAATAGTCAATTATCTTTAAATATAATGATAAATTATTAGTTTTATTGACTCAGTAATTAAATTTAAATTCTTTTTAGTTTATTTTTTCTTCTTATATTAAATAACGGAAATTCATTAATAATTAAAAAAGATCAAGAAAACCTATTTTTTAGGCAAGTTATATTATATGCTATTTTTTTTCTTATGGATGTTTATTATGTGATTTTAATTGATTAATAGTAGAATGAATGTTAGGTATTTAAGAATCATCAAAATCCCTCCAAGTTAGGATTTAAACTCATTCCGAATTTATTTTTCTCTCACTTCCATAATTCTTTCTCCATCCCCACTTTTACTCTTTATTCACTCATGCTATCCTCTCTCTCTCCATTATTTCTTTTTCTATTTTACCGTTTACTCTTTTTCTTTTTTTTTCTGCATATTTTTTTTATAGTTCCATTTCTTATCTTTTCTTTTCTCACAGTACATATAATTTTGTATATGATAATAATTTTTTCATATCAAAATATATTGATATAAATTAATAATGATTAAAATTAGTTTTATTCAAATAAATACGTTTTTTTAATTAAATTCAATTAAACTCGTTAAAATTTATAATATAAACAAATAAAATTACATCCATAATAATTAATAAATATATATAAAGAGAATAAAAAATTAAATTTAAAACTTATTAATATTTTTTATTCTGCCTAATTATTTTTGTTTTTCTTATTTATATATATATATATATATATATATATAACTAATTGATTTACTTATATATTTTTTAAATGAGTAATAATAAAAAAAGAATAAAAATAATTAATAAAGTTCATAAATATATTAAATTATAACTATATAAAAAATATTAATTACAGTAAAAATAAAATATTATCAATAGTAACCAGGTACCCTTAACTTTTTTATATGGATAAATGTAATAATTATGTTTAAGAGATACACCAATTTTAAGCTATTTAAATAGATTGACGATGAGCTGAAGAAGATCTCGTAACCAAAATGTGATGGATAGATATGTGGAATTAGAATGTTAATAAAAAATGTAGTGTTTGATTAAAACATGTAATAATTACCATTACTATTAATAGTGTTTGGTTTGGGAAAGTTTGAGAAATGGTTTCCCAAAGTAATCTCGTTTGGTCTTCACTTTCCTAAATTAACTTAATTTTTTCATTCATTCTCAAACTAGTTCAATATTCAAACTCATTTTTTTTTTAATTTAAAATCTATTATATATAAAATAAATTATTTATATTTTGATATATATTTTAAATTATTATTTATATAAATTAAATTATTTATATTTTGATATATATTTTAATTTTTTATAAATTTGTATTTTGATATATAATTTAAATTATTATTTATATAAATTAAATTATTTTTATTTTGATATATATTTTAAATTATTATTTTTATAAATTTGATTATTTATATTTTGATATATAATTTAAATTTAATTATTTTTTTTATAAATTTGATTATTTATATTTTAATATATATATATATATATTTACATTTTAATTATTATTTATATAGTGTAATAAATATTCCCTTTATATTATGATAAATAATTGATAAATACTAATAAATTTAAAATATTTTAACCATAATAATATAATAATTAAATATTTTTACAAACGTTTTTAATTATCAATTATTTATTAAATATAATAACATTTTTAATTAAATATTTCCGACCCCGGGAAACCTTTTTGTAAACTCATATAGAAGATGTCCATTAAATATTTTTAATTAAATATAATAACAAGATTACCATATTTTAACATAAAAATATGGTAATCTTGTTATTATATTTAATAAATAATTGATAAATTTAAAAACGTTTTTATAAATATTTAATTATTATATTGTTATGGTTAAAATATTTTAAATTTATTAGTATTTATCAATTATTTATTAGAATTATTTAATATTTATTACACTATATAAATAATAATTGAAATGTAAATATATATATATTAAATTATAAATAATCAAATTTATAAAAAATAATTAAATTTAAATTATATATCAAAATATAAATAATTAAATTTATAAAAATAATAATTTAAAATATATATCAAAATATAAATAATTTAGTTTATATAAATAATAATTTAAAATATATATCAAAATATAAATAATGTAGTTTATATATAATGAATTTTAAATATATAAAAAAATAATAATAATTGAGTTTAAATAGTAAACTAGGTTACTTTAAAAATAAATAAACAAAATAGATTAGTTTGGGAAACTAAACGTTAAACAATGTTACTTTGGGAAACCATTCTAGGTACCCATATTATATAATTATATTTTTATCAAATAAAATAGACATATTGGTTTTGCAAATCGATTGTATATCTTTATTATGATTTCGCATTTCTTGTTTATTTTCTTCTCAATGTTCTTGTCAACATTTCATGCATCATTCGAAATGAGTTCTTGACCATGCGAGATTTTCTAAAAATTTTCTAAAAATAAAATTTTATGTGTAGTATAAATTATTTTCATATGAATATCCTTCAAACAGTTAATTGATTGTGATTATATATTGGTGGTCAATTTTCCCAAACTAATTTGATAATATATTATTATATATTTATTGTTTTGACATAAGAGAGTGGTATAGAAAATTCGTTTATTGTGCTCGAAGAATGGGACAGGCAATAATTATACTTCACAATTATTTAATTAATTAAATAAATTGGGATGAAAGAACAAATTACTCTCCAAATTTCTATAATTATGAAAACTTGTCCTAATACTTCTTAAAAGGCAACATTACTATTTAATATTTTAAAATGTCTATTTTTTAATTAATAAATTTGACATTACAGTAAATTTAGATCATACGGTCATAAGGTTTAGCCATCATCAATCCTACTTTTCCGCAAGGATCGAGAAAACGAGTCCTAGGTAAAAACTTAGGACCGAGAAAATGAACATGGGATCGAGAATCTCAAGATCAAGTTTTCTAACCTAGGACCGGTGTTCTTCAGCTAGGATCGTGGACTAGGACCGATATTTTTAAGCTAGGATTGAGCTCTCCTTTTAGCATAGGACCGATGTTTCTAACTCTAAGACCGACCCCTCACTTAGCCTAGGACCGGTGAACCTAACCCTAACCCTAGACTTAGGACCGACGTTTTAACCCTAGGACCGAGCCCTCACTTAGCATAGGACTGGTAAACCTAACACTAACCATAGACCTAAGACATAACTCTCACTCACCCGGAACAGAGCCTCCAGAACCCTATCGAGCCTAGATTGACAAAATCGGACCCAAGCCTTAGGACCTCAATCCTAATGCCTGTTTGGTTCCATTTTTCAAAATCCAAAATTATTTTGGTAATTTTGGAACCATACCCCATTTTTAAATGGTATTCCTGAGGTCAGAAAATGATTTTTAAATATTTCCAGGATGTCTCCTAAAGTAAATATTTTTGCTAAAACCTTGTTTGGATACACACTCTAACACTTTCCTCTGATATTTTTTAATTTTATAAGACCGTTACTAATATTTTATATCAGTAACGACTTTAAAAGACCGTTACTGTGACTCACGTTACAGACGGCCCTTTTCTTTTAATGTAAGGTACTTCCAATGTTTTCAAGTTTCCTAATGATCCCATCGTGAGAGCATCCAACGAAAGAAAGACAGGAGAGTTTATTATGATAATGAGACATAAGATGGAAAGAAGGAAGACGTATGGTGTTCATTTTCCCATGTTTTTATCATCTTTTGCTTTCTTTTCTTATCTTTTTCTTTTGTTAACTTTCTTGGAGACGGTGGTTTGTTGACTAAGAGTGGACAAGATGTTGGTTGGGAATATCCCAAAGTAATCAATGCTTTTTTTTTAATATTTAACCAACCCAATTGTATTGTGAATTGAATTTAATGCACATTAATGGTAAAAGCAATTGAAAACCAGTATATTATTCATAAGTTCTGCCATTTAGAAATAGATAATTCATAACCCATTTGCAGAGTTACATAATTTAATTACTAAAAAAAAAACTTGATTCTCATTTAGAATAGTTAAGGTGTTCCTATATATAGTTGAGGTGTCCTTACTTAATTTACTTGAAAATGAAAATTTTTAAAATTACAATTATTGTGAATTTACCAAAACACCCTTTAAGATCTCAATAGATAATTTAAATCATTTGGTTGGTAATCCATTTTATATATTCATGTTGTGAAGTTATGTCTAACTGTCAAGGGTACAAAATTAATAAGAAAGAGATGTTATGTCTAACATTACCCATGGAAGAATGTCACTTTTAAACATTAACTTGTAAAAAGTGTTAAATTTACTAATTAAGTTTCTAAATTCTATTTTTATCTATGAACTTGACTAACTGTGTCTATTTTATTCAAGTTGACAGGAGTTATCATTTTGTCACACTGTTACTCCAAGTCATATCCGCATGTTATTTTTTTAACTTCATCTTATTACGTTGAAACAAAATATAATAAAATATTAATTTTTTTCAAACCTATTACCCTATTTATTTCCTTTCACTTTTTACCTTTTCATCTTTACCCTACTTGGAACCTTCAAAGTTGAACTCTTTGAAACCAATACCACCGGGATTCACTGTTTATGTAAATCGAAGACCAACAAGCATAAATGAATTTATTAAAGATTTTTAAAATAGTTCATAATTGATATAATCGAAGGCAACTGCTAGCTGTTCTAGAGCACAAAAGGTCTCAGCCTAAACTAAAATGAACCCCTAGTTTAAGGAATTCACAAATTTCTTTTCTATTTTTATTTCAGTTTTCACTCTTTAATCAATCAATGGTTCTTAATTCTTATAACCTGTGTAGGTATGAAAATGTTGAATCCAGTAGTCTTGATCTATTCATATTTAAGAATTCAGCAGCAGCTTAACTGGAAGTCATCAATCAATGCTCGCCCCGACAAATTAAGAGATATTGAACTGCAACCTCAACTTCTTGAGCTTGTTCTAGGGTAGGGTTGTAAATTAATTAAATACTTTTGATTCGATTCGGTATTCGTATTCGAATTTTGATATTCGTATTCGTAATTTTGTGATTCGAATTCGAATAAAAATATTCGATTCAATTCGACTAATAAACGAATACGAATACAAAATCAAGATATTCGATTCGGTATTCGCTAATATTCGATTATATATATATATACCGTTTTATTAATTTTAATTTTATAAATATTATTTATTCTAAAACCCTAATAAATATATACATTTCTTCGATTGAAAACTTGAAACCCACGTTAAAAAAAATCGAATTGAATACTCGAATTGGATCGAATAATACGAATATCAATTTCAAATCGAATACGAATCACATTAATTATTCGAAAAAATTTCGAATACGAATACAAATATTCGAATAATTTCACGAATACGAATCGAATACAGTAATATTCGCTTCGATTCGTTTAGAACCCTAGAAACCCTATTCTAGGGTGTGGATATATGTATTTTTGAAAATGGTCTAGAACATGACCAACATAAGATAGGCTTTGATGGTTTAGACTTCGGCTGAGGGCGTTGACTGTAAAAATTTTGCTGGACAAGAGAAGGGGATGGGTTTACAGGTAGGGAAGGGTTATTTTTCTTTATGTCTTGTTTGAACATGATATAAAGCAAGTTAAAAAAGACATGTAAATATGACGTACGGGCAAAATGAATGTCAACTTGAATAAAATTGACACATTTAAAAAAGTTAATAAATAAAAAGAAAATTTAGAAACTGAATGAGTATATATTTTACAATGTAAACTTTTATTAAAAAAAAATAAAGCTAAAATGCTTGAAAAATAATTATCCCATATATTATAAATTTTTTAAATTAATAATGTCGGGATCGGAAAAATTTATTAATTTAGAAATATTAATTTATCGATTAATTAATAATTTTATTAATTTATCGATAAATTAATAATTATTAATTTAAAAGTTTTTAATCCATATAACTAGTCTATGTCTCTTAAAAACATAAACTTAAAGTTATTAATTATTAATGATTTTTATCTTTAATGAACAATATCATTTAAATTTATTATTACTAATAATACTACTCTCTTCATTTAATCTCAACAACTAAAAATAACCTAAAGAATGTAAAACAAAAAAAATAATACTAAAATAAAACATTATACTATTATCTATGGATAAAATAAATTTTTTTTAAGCTTCATAACAGCTGAAGTACATAACTAGGGGTGAGTAAATAAATAGGTAAACTCAACCTAATTCGTATTACTCAACCCATATTCAACCCAAATTAAATTTACCCAATTCGTAACTCAACTCATATTATTTACTAATATAGGTTGGATAACCCAAATTATTTTTATATTTTTTTATTTAACATATTTTCATTCGTTTAACACATTTTTGAAACATTTAACACGTTTTTCACATTTTTCACGTTTTTGGCACGTTGACACGTTTTTCACGTTTAATACATTTTTCACACGTTTAACACGTTTTTCACATGTTTAACGCGTTCTTGGCACGTTAAACACGTTTTTGACACGTTTAACACATTTTTGACACGTTGAACACGTTTTTCATGTTTTTGGCATGTTTAACACGTTTTTGACACGTTTGACATGTTTTTCACGACTATGACACATTTAACACATTTTGACACGTTTTTGGCACGTTTACACGTTTTTGACACGTTTAACACGTTTTCCACATTTTTGACACGTTTAATATGTTTTTCACACGTTTAACATGTTTTGACACGTTTAACACGTTTTTGGCACGTTTAACACATTTTTGACACGTTGAACACGTTTTTCATGTTTTTGGCATATTTAACATATTTTAACACATTTAACACATTTTTGACACATTTGACACGTTTTTCACGATCATGACACATTTAACCTATTTTGATACGTTTTTAGCACGTTTAACACGTTTTGACATATATAACATGTTTTCACATTTTTCACGTGCTTGACACGTTTAACACGTTTTTAACATGTTTAACACATTTTTCACGTTTTTGGCACATTTTCCACATTTTGGGCACGTTTTGACATGTTTAACACGTTTTGACACGTTTAACACGTTTTGACATGTTTTTGACACGTTTAATATGTTTCTCATATTTTTGACATGTTTAATATGTTTTTCACATATTTAAAGTGTCAAACGTGAAAAACATATCAAACGTGAAAAACATGTCAAACGTGAAAAACGTGTCAAAATGTAAAAAATGTGTTAAACATGCAAAAAAATGTGTTAAAACTTGTCAAAATATGTTAACATGCAAAAATCATGTTAAACATGTCAAAAATGTTAAATGTGCAAAAATGTGTTAAACGTGCCAAAAACGTGGAAAACGTGTCAAAACGTGTTAAATGTACTAAAATGTGTTAAATGTGCTAAAAATGTGTTAAATGAGTCAAAAATGTGTTAAACGTGTTCAACATGTCAAAAACGTGTTAAATGTGTCAAAAATATGAAAAACGTATTAATGTGTAAAAAACGTGTCAAATATGTCAAAAACGTGTTAAGCGTGCCAAGAACGTGAAAAAGATGTTAAACATGTGAAAAACGTGTTAAACGTGTTAAAATGTCAAAAACGTGTTAAACGTGCCAAAAATGTGAAAACCGTGTTAAACTTATCAAAAACGTGTTATATATGTCAAAAACGTGTTAAACATGCCAAAATGTGAAAAACGTGTTAAACTTGTCAAAAACGTATTAAACGTATTAAACACGTCAAAAATGTGTTAAACGTGATAAATCGTGAAAATGTGTTAAACGTGTTATTAGTGTGAAACCGTGTTAAACATGTTAAAAACGTGCCAAAAACGTGTTTTAAGTGTGAAAACATATTAAAAATGTTAAAAACGTGTTAAACTTGTGAAAACGTGTTAAAAATATTAAAAACGTGTTCGACTTAAAATTGAAAGATGATTAGTTTATATTGGATTAATAATAGAGAATTAAATTAAATTTATACAATTTGGATAATTTGGGTGGTGGTTCTCAACTTCTTTTTTGCTAATCTACATAAAAAATTGTTTATTTGATATGCATAATCTATTTTGGATCTATATAAGTTATTGGTTTCTCAAAATAACTTTTTTTTAGATCTCTAGTTTAATATGAGTGTGATTAGTATATCACAAAGTTCAGAATAAAATATTATAGTTTTTTTATCAAGTATCTCATTCAAATGAGATAATATTTTCAAATACATCTTAATTATATATATATATATATATATATATAATTAACTAATTAATAGCATTTTATTATTTGAACATAAACAAATTTAATGTAAGTATTTTTATACATTGAATATGGTTCATTTTAACAACTTATTTATTAAATATAAAACTGTATATTAAAAAAGATTGAGATATATACAAATATTATAAGCATATTTTTATTTTGTAAGCTTTACGCATAATACAAACTTTTATGTAGAAATATATAAGACATTTTATTCTATTAACTAAAAGTTATTTTAAACTGATCAAAAAATAAAAATCTTTTTTCTTCCCAATAAAATAGTCTATATCTAGTACATCTTAATAATCTCAACTATATATCATAATATATGAAAATCATTTTAAATTTAATTCTCTAAATCCTAACCCAACCAAATTAAATTCAACCCATACTTAATCCAACCCAAATTAACCTACCCAAATTAATATTTTGGATTTAGGTTAGGTTTGAACTCACCCCAAGTCCCTAGACACAACTCAAAACTGGTTAAATTTCTCAAATTCTTTTAATAGTTTCCACATCTCAAGTAAGGAACAAATTAAACAAAAACCTCTTGTCTAACCTAAGTCCTACATTTAGAAAAAAAAAACAACCTTTTCCTTTCCCATTATCAAATCTTTCTCCATCTCCATATATATTCTCTATTCCATGGCTCTCAGCAACAAAGCCATAGGTGCCATAAACTTCATAGCAATCCTTCTTTCGATCCCCATCATAGGCTCGGGTATCTGGCTAGCCACCGAACCGGACAACTCTTGCATAAAACTTCTCCAATGGCCTGTCATCATCTTAGGAATCTTGATCCTCATTGTAGCCCTAGCCGGTTTCATAGGAGCCGTATGGCGTGTGGCGTGGTTACTCATCTTCTATCTCGTTGCAATGCTTGTCATAATCATCTTACTTGCATGTCTTGTCATCTTTATCTATATGGTCACAATGAGAGGCTCGGGCCACGCAGAACCTAGCCGAGCTTACTTGGATTACAAACTTGAGGACTACTCGGGATGGCTTCGTCAAAGAGTTCAAATGCCATGGAAGTGGGATCGAATCAAAGGATGCCTTAGATCGTCGGGTATGTTCCCCGAGCTAAAACAAAGTTATAGTATGGCTCAAGATTTCTTTAACGTGCACCTTTCTCCTTTACAGGTAAAAAAAAATTGATTATGCTCTAGTAAAGTTATGCTCTTATATTCGATTTTTAATAGAAACGCTTTTTTGGGTTAATGTTTTAAAACTCTTCCATAACATAAACATTAATAGAAAGAAATAATAAAGTCAAGACAAACCCTAAACCTTAAATCCTAAATCCTAAATCATAGAACTTAATTGATTTATATATCTTTGTATTTTCAGTCAGGATGTTGTAAGCCGCCTACACAATGTGGGTATACTTTTGTTAACCCTACTTATTGGATAAGTACTATAAACATTGCGGCTGACATGGATTGTTTAAAATGGGACAACGATGAAACAAAGTTATGTTACGAGTGTGACTCGTGCAAGGCGGGGCTATTGGCTAATTTCGAACGCGAATGGCGATACGTCGACATTATTCTATTAGTCACACAGTCACACCCATTTCTCTCATTTGTGTATATGTGTTGGGCTGTTGCGCTTATAGGAAGGCTAAGACCGATAAGATCTTTAGTGATTATCAGCTGTTGGTGTTCCTTGCCATTGCGGGCGGTTTTAAATTCCGGGTAAACGGGTCAGGATTTTCTTTTATGAAAACGGGTTAGAGTATAAATACTTTTTTTTGGGTATTTTTCTCATAACAGAGCAAATAGAGAGAGAGTGAATTACAGATCTAGGGTTTTCTGGTTTCCTTCTTCTTCTTGTTCTTTGGCTGATCCAGAGTGAGAGATTGGGGGAGCTTTTGATTGTGGAGTAGTCCAATCATTCCTAGTATAATCACTTCTTTCATTTGAGAGCAAGGCATGTAAGTTTCTACTATTGACATTTGTTTGATTTAGTGAAACTTATCCCTCCCGTGGACGTATGTCGATTTTGACCGAACCACATATACTGTGTTATCGTTTATTGCTTTGTGCTATTTCAGTTATTGGTAATCTGTTTATCGTCATAGACGATTTGGAATCTGATTTGCTACAGGTTTTGATTTCTAAGAAGATCCATAATTTTGCTGTTGAAAAACACAATAGTGGTATCAGAGCAGTATTAATTGGTTATCTGTTTTAACATTGGAGCAGAGTGCTCTGGTGGTTATTTAGCGAAATTCATAGAAGAGATCAACTGGTTTCTTTGCTGGTGTTTTTGTCAGTTGTTAAGGCAGTAATAATGGGGGAAATCTAGACCTGATATGGTGAGTCTGAATGGTACAAACTACAGGCAATGGAAATTGATGATCAGTGATCTGTTAGTTTCAGATGATTTAAATGAAGCAATTGAAAATGAGGGTGTTAGACCTGAGACTACAAAAGTGGCTGATTGGAAAAAGATATATAGAAAGGCCTACAGCTTTATTCGTTCCTGGGTTGGTGTAAATGTTGTGCACCATGTTGAGAATGAGACTACAGCGTATGGTGTGTGGAGCAAACTTGAAGCTCTCTATGCTGGGAGGTCAGCAGGGAATAAAGCAGCATTGGTACGAAGGCTGGTGAATCTGAATTACATTGATAATAAATCAATTGCTGAGCACTTGAATGAATTTCAAAATATTTTGAATCAACTGAGTAGTATGAAGATAAACTTTGATGATGAGGTGCAAGCACTTTTAGTCCTTGGATCTTTGCCTGCAAGTTGGGAGACACTTATTATCACTCTCAACAACTCAGCATCAAATGGTAAAGTCAACATGGCATTTGTCACCAGTTCCTTACTTGATGAGGAGAATCGAAAGGGGGATAAACCCTATAAGTCTGATATGTTGGTGGCTGATAGAGGAAGATCAAAAGATAATAGAAGTGGTTCGAGCAGGGGAAAGTCTAGAAGCAAGTCTAGAGCTCCAAAGAAGGATGGTGATTGCCATTACTGTGGCAAAATGGGTCACTGGAAAAATGAGTGCTGGAAATTTAAAAATGATAAAGCGAAGAGTACAGTGAAGCCCAGAGAAAAGAAAGAACAGAGTGCAGATACATCTACTTATGCTTCAGATGGTGAACTGACATATGCTTCTAACTGTCAAGACTCCTGTCTTAGCACATCTTCAAATGAAACAGCATGGATTGTTGACACAGGTGCCTCATTCCATATAACTCCACACAAAGGTTACTTCCAGTCCTACAAAGCTGGTGATTATGGTGAGGTTCGCATGGGTAACAGTGGTGTGTCCAAGATAGTTGGTCTGAGTGATGTTAGAATTGAGACAAACATGGGCTGCTTCCTGACATTGAGAGATGTAAGACATGTTCCTGATTTGAGAATGAATTTGATTTCAGCAGGTAAACTCGATGATGGAGGCTACCATAATGTTTTTAGTGGTAGAGCATGGAAGCTAAGCAAGGGTTCATTGGTTATTGCACGAGGTAAGAAATGTTGTTCCTTATACAAGACAAATTTGAAAATTGTCTATGATGCGGCATATTCTGTTTTAATGGAGTCATCCTCTGAGTTGTGGCACAAGAGATTAGGTTACATTAGTGAAAAATGGGTGAATGTTTTGATCAAGAGGAATGAGTTGTTGAATCTTAAGGATGCTCATCTTGAAAATTGTGAGCATTGCTTGAAGGGTAAGCAGAACAGAGTCTCCTTCAGTAAGTCAAAAGTTGAACTGAAAAAGAATGTCCTTGAATTGGTCCATACAGATGTTTGTGGTCCTATGAAGATTAAATCCATAGGCGGTGCTTCCTATTTTGTAACCTTCATAGACGATGCATCTAGGAAGGTTTGGGCTTATGTTATAAAGTCCAAGGATGAGGTTGCAGCAAGGTTTGAGGTCTTTCACAAGCTGGTTAAAAGAGAGACAGGAAGAAAATTGATGAGGGTGCGGTCAGATAATGGGGGAGAGTACATAGGCTCATTTGATGATTATTGCAAAGAGCAGGGTATTCGACATGAACAGACTGTGCCCAAGACTCCACAACAAAATGGTGTGGCAGAGAGGATGAACAGAACAATGTTGGAATGGATGGGGAGTATGCTCTCCCATGCCAGGTTGGCTAAGCATTTCTGGGCTGAAGCCATGAGCACTGCAGTGTATGTGATCAACCGTTCTCCCTCCAAGCCATTGAATAATAAGTGTGCAGAAAGCGTCTGGTCAGGTAAAGATGTTAATTATGACTGTTTACGTGTTTTTGGTTGCAGAGCTTTTGTGCATGTTCCAAAAGATGAGAGGTCTAAGCTAGATGCAAAAACCAGACAATGCATATTTTTGGGGTATGGTGATGAAAAGTGGGGATACAGGTGTTATGACCCAGTTGATAAGAAGGTTTTGAGAAGCCGGGATGTGGTATTCCTTGAAGATCAGACTATTGAGAATTTTTAAGATGGTGAAAAACTTGATGCATACATACGTGCCCTTTCTGGTCTTGAGTTGTCTCATGATGTTGAGGAGACAAGGCCACATGTAGCTTCAAACTCAGATAGTGATGATGTTGTTCCTCAGGGTCAAGCTGTAGGCCATGGAAATGATACTAATACTGAAACTGATCTTGGTGATAATGTTGAGGTTGATTTTGAAGTTCAACAAGAAGATGAAAATCAACATTATCAACAAACAGAGGTACTTCGGAGGTCTACTAGGGAGAAAAGATCAAGTTCTAAGTATCCTGCTACAGAGTATGTTCTTCTAACTGATTGTGGGGAGCCTATATGCTATAAGGATGCTCTTGAGGATGCTCATAAGAAAGAATGGCTAGCTGTCATGGATGAAGAGATGAAGTCATTGCTGAAAAATGGCACATATGATCTAGTTGAAAGACCAGAGAACAGAAAAGTATTACAAAATAAATGGGTGTATAAGATCAAGAAAGAAGGTGATGATAGCAAGACAAGATACAAGGCTAGGCTAGTTGTCAAAGGTTTTGTCCAGAGGCATGGAATCGATTATGATGAGATTTTCTCACCGGTAGTGAAGATGACTTCTATCCGGATGGTGTTAAGTCTAGCTTCTTGTATGGATCTTGAGGTTGAACAACTTGATGTCAAGACTGCATTTCTCCATGGTGATTTGGATGAAGATGTTTATATGGAGCAACCTGAAGGTTATAATAAGAAAGGTGAGGAAAGCAAGGTGTGAAAACTTGTCAAAAGTCTGTACGGTTTGAAGCAAGCACCAAGGCAGTGGTATCTTAAGTTTGAGTCGTTCATGACCATCCATGGGTACATGAAGACGTCTACAGATCACTGTGTCTTTGTGCAAAAGTTTGCTTCTAATGATTTTATTATACTTCTCCTATATGTTGATGACATGTTGATTGTTGGGAGAGACAAGCTCAAGATTGCCAAGTTAAAAAAGGATTTGGCTAAGTCTTTTGAGATGAAAGACTTGGGTCAAGCAGGACAAATTCTTGGAATGCAGGTCATTCGTGATCGGGTGAAGAAAAGGATATGGTTATCTCAAGAGAGAGATATTGAGAAGATTCTAAGACGATTTTGTATGGACAAGGCAAAGCCAGTTGCTTGTCCATTGGCTACACACTTGAAAATAGACAAGACAATGTCTCCCAAGGATGAAGAGGAAAGACAAGAAATGTGCAGTGTTCCATATGCTTCAGCAATAGGCAGTCTAATGTATGCAATGGTCTGTACAAGACCAGATATAGCTCATGCGGTTGGAGTACTTAGTCGTTTTCTTTCAAATCCTGGTAAGACACACTGGGAAGCGGTTAAGTGGCTAATGAGATATCTTCGAGGGACCTCCAAATACGCTTAGTGTTATGGTACTGGAAAGTCACATGTTGAAGGGTTTTCTAATTCAGATATGAGTGGTGATATTGACACAATGAGATCAACTTCAGGGTATTTGTTTACTTTTGGAGGAGGAGCTGTATCATGGCAGTCTCGTCTACAGAAATGTGTTGCTTTGTCTACTACAGAAGCTGAATATATTGTCATTACTGAATGTTGTAAAGAAATGAGATGGATGAAAGAATTGTTGAAAGAAATTGGCATTGCACAAGACAAGTTTGTGGTGTTTAGTGACTCACAGAGTGCTATACATGTGAACAAGAATCCAAGTTTCCATTCACGTTCAAAACACATCCAAAGAAGGTACCATTGGATCCGTGAACTGCTCGAGAAGGAGTTATACTTGGAGAAAGTGCACACAGATGAGAACGGGTCAGATATGATGACAAAGGGCTTGCCAAGAGGAAAGCATGAGATATGTTGTGCCAAAGCCGGAATGGTTCTGGCAGAAGCGTCACGATTATGAATGTTTATAGCAACATTCTCCCATGGCTCGGAAGGGGGAGAATTGTTGGTGTTCCTTGCCATTGTGGGCGGTTTTAAATTCCGGGTAAACGGGTCAGGGTTTTCTTTTATGAAAATGGGTTAGAGTATAAATACTTTTTTTTTGGTATTTTTCTCATAACAGCGCAAATAGAGAGAGAGTGAATTACAGATCTAGGGTTTTCTGGTTTCCTTCTTCTTCTTGTTCTTTGGCTGATCCAGAGTGAGAGATTGGGGGAGCTTTTGATTGTGGAGTAGTCCAATCATTCCTAGTGTAATCACTTCTTTCATTTGAGAGCAAGGCATGTAAGTTTCTACTATTGACATTTGTTTGATTTAGTGAAACTTATCCCTCCCGTGGACGTATGTCGATTTTGACCGAACCACGTATATTGTGTTATCGTTTATTGCTTTGTGATATTTCAGTTCTTGGTAATCTGTTTATCGTCATAGACGATTTAGAATCTGATTTGCTACAAGTTTTGATTTCTAAGAAGATTTATAGTTTTGCTGTTGCAAAACACAACATTAGCATGGTTATACATGATTTGAAATATTAATATTAATTAATGCTGATATATTATAATATCATGAGTAATGAATTATGAAAGCCTATGAGAAGTTTGAATATTTGGGGGGTTTTGTAGAAAAAAAAAATGAATGTGATGGTGGGTCTTGCGTGATTTACGCGTTTGCAGCACCAAAAGTGAATTATGTCTCGAATTTGATGCAGTGTTTTGTCATTTCTATAAATTTGAATCATTCTTATTTTTTAACTTGTTAGAATAAAATTAAATAATTGAAAAAGAATAGGAAAAAAATTGAGATTAAACTCTTTTAAGAAAAATGTTAACATTAAAACTTTTATATAATTATATAACATTGTCTATTTAAGATATATAATATTGAGTGTTGTTTATTTAGTTAATTGATTTATTATAAAAGTTTGGACATTCAAATCAAATATTGTAAGAATCTGATTATTAAACTAAAAAATATTTTCAAAGTGAGTTTTATCAGGTAAGATATTCAAAAATAAAATAAAATTTTACTGTTAAAATTAAGTTAAATGAAATTGTAAGAGTTTATTTTAAAATTTAATTACATATATATAATTAGTTATCTTTATACATTCATCACTTTCAAACGAATATATATAATTAAGTATAATATTTTTTTGAAAAAGGTTAGTGTATATATATTAAAAATGAAAAATAAAAAATCGTTTAAATAATAACGACAAAGAATGACATAAAAATAACAACAAATAATAAGTTATCGAGTTCGTAAATTATCGAGTATAACGATTAACTCCCCGACATATAGTAAGTTTCAATAATTAAATAAAATATTAATTATATTAATTCATTTGTTTGAATAAATATCATTTTTTTAAAATTTATGAATATAAATTAATATATTTTTTAATATAATCATATAAAATTATAAAATCAAAATTATTTATAAACTCGTAAAATCTTACCATAGTAAATATATAATTGTAACATCGAGTTTAACTAATGTAATATAAGAATGACATTAATCGTACTTGTTAGTCTTTTATATAATCGTAAAAAATTTATGTATGACACAGGGTTGAGAAATGAAGAAAATTACATGGATTGGTTCAGAAAATTTATATTATTTTTGATAGAATAGGACTCAGTAAATAAATGGTTTCCAAGAAATTCATATCATTTTTTTTTCTTGAAAACACTATTATATATTATTCAAAATTTATAAATAGTTGTACTATCAATTAAACTTTTCCAATTAGAAGAACTAAAAAGAAATCAATAATAAGTTGCACTATGCAGTGCTCCATTGATTTTGTTTGTTTTTTTATATTTATTTTCAGTTTTTTACTAAAAATATTTTTTGATAAAAAAAATATTAATATTTATTAAGTTACAAAATTGAATGTATATTATAAAAAAATAATTGTTAAAGAATTAGACTAAGGATTGAAGAACTAATTATGACTCCTAAACAATTGTTTATTTAATTAAAACTTAAATGAACGCTACACTTCATTATTGAATGACTATCTACCCCAAATTACATAAATGTACTTGAGTAATATATATATAATTATTAAAAATAAAAAAATACTTTTACCTTTTAAAAAATGTATACATATAGTTTTTAAGTAAAATTTATATTACTTGGGAAATCCCAATAATATTACCCTATAATATTAAGATTAATTGTATTTGATTTGATTTCTAGATTTGAATCCTTTTCAAAACATGACTGAAGATCACATATGTAAGTTATAGTAGAACAAGTTCATTTATAAAAATAAAAACACTTTAATTTATTTCCATTATATTAAGTTTATAAAGAGTTGGATCTTTTTTACTTAGTTTAGTATAATGATAATCTGATATAACAAAATATTTTATTTGTTTGTAAAAGGATTCAATGAGTTATCTATGTATCGTGTATGTCGAGTATCATTCTATTTTAATATAATCGTGATATTTTAATTTATTTTCGATTGGTCAGTACCCATTACTTAATTAAAATATAAATTTATATTTATTGTTTTTTAAATATACTAAATAGTGAAAACATAAATAAAAATATTATTTAAGTTGAAAAAAATAAAAATAAAATTAAAGAGGTGGAGAGAGTTGAAAAATGGTTGAATTTAAAAATAAAAAATAAAAGGTAGTTGAGAGAGAAAACAATTTGTTATAAAAGAAAAGTAAAGATTAAAAAGTTATAAGGAAGAAATAATTAAAATGATTTGGAACGGTAATATGTTGTATCTAACCTAAATAATATATTTATTATAAATTTAAAATAATTTGTAATTTGAAAAGTTATTTTAAATTTTAATATAAATTTATATTATATATATACTGTATATATATTTTAATATCAATCCTATCTATTTCCGACCTCGAACTCGATTAGGTAATTATTCCTTATTCACGACCCCAATTTAAAATATATGAACTCGACCATTAGTTAGAAGATGCTGACAAGTTCACATGACTTGACTTTTTAAACTGGTTTTGCATGTACTCTCAAGTAATAATCGAGCCATATGGGCAAAGACGCGGATCAGTACCAAATGAAGAAAATGTCCATGTTCATGGTCAGAAAATTTATTATTATTTGGATAGGATATTACCATCATATAGGCTCGAATTTTAATTTTTATTATACGAGACTCCAACGTTTGTTTTGATCAAATAAGACTCGAATTTTGCTCGAATTATCAAAATTTTAGTTAATTGAAATTTTTCTCAAATGAATAAAATGTTCCACGTCTTATTTTAATGTATAATTTTCGTTTTTTACTTAATTTGTTATGTTTTTAAATGAAATGATATTTAGATATGATTTGAACTTTAATTGGACTATCAAAATTTTAGTTAATTGAAATTTTTCTCAAATGAATAAAATGTTCCACGTCTTATTTTAATGTATAATTTTTGTTTTTTACTTAATTTGTTATGTTTTTAAATGAAATGATATTTAGATATGATTTGAACTTTAATTGGACGTGGTTTTCAAAATTAGTTGAAATTGAATTAGATGACTAAAAAATTGTATAATATGAGGAAAGATTGGAGAAAAATTGAATAGTGATAGAGTTTGTATTTGTTTTTAAAAAAAATGTCATAACTTGGTGTATGGTTTATCAATTTAGATGTATTTGTATTTTAAATTAAGTATTTTTCGAGACTAAGGCGTTTAAAACTGTGAATATGGTAATGTCTTAAACAATATGTAATGTGCGATAATAATTAGGGAAAACAATAAAATGTTATTTTGTTTTTATAAACCTGGTCAACTAATTAAGAAAAATAAAAGGAGGTGCTTTTCCACCCCTTCCTTCACTCCTCAATTAATTCCCAAATTACTTATTTATCTTTTTCATTTTTATATATTACCTTTCTTATTTTATTTTATTTATTTATTTTATTATTAAGTTTTTTATTAAATATAATTAATTAATTAATTTTTAATATATTTTTTAACTTTATTTATTTAATTAAAAATATAAAATATTATTATTTTTATATTATAATTATTTAAAATATATTAAATATTAAAATGTGTACTAATTTAATAAAATATAAATATTTAATATTTTATTATATATATATATATATATTAAAATAATTATAAATTTTTTTTATATATAAATAAAATTATTTAACAAATAAATAAAATAAAGTCTTTAATATATTATATATTAATAATTAGTCAAATTAAATATAATGTTTTACTTAATAATATAAACGATAACATTTGCATAATATTTTTAATAATATTTTTTATTAAAATATTTCATATTTAACTTTTTAAAATATTTATTTTATATAAAATTATTATTTTATTTTAATTTATTTATTATAATTTTATTATTAATATATAATATTTAAATTAATTATATATCTTTTAAATAAAAAATATTAAAAATTAATTAATTAATTATATTTCATGATAAAAAAACTTAATAATTAAATAAAATAAAATAAATAAGATAAGTTAAATATATAAATTAATAAGGATAAATAAGTAATTTTTGAGTTAATTAAGGAATGGAATTATGGCGGATGGAAATTGTGGGAAAATACTAGTTAATAGGTACTTACATGTGAGAAATCGATAGCTTTCTTGAAAAGTAATTTAGATGAATCGCTTAAAATTAAAATACTAATCTAACAAATATAATCTAATAAATATGTATAAATAAGAGATAAGCGAGTTTTTTTGTTTTATATAAAGGAGGTGCTTTTACTTATTTTATTTTATTTAATTATTAAATTTATTTTTTATTATATATAATTAATTAATTTTTAATATTTTTTTTAAGTTTATTTATTTAATTAAAAAAATACAAAATATTACTATTTTATATTATAATTATTTAAAATATATTAAATATTGAAATGTGTATTAATTTAATAAAATATAAATATTTAATATTTTATTATATTAATTATATATATATTTTTTTAAATACTTATAAAAATCAAATTTCTTATAAATAAAATTATCTAACAAATAAATATGATAAAGTGTTTAATATATTATATATTAATAATTAATCAAATTAAATATAATATTTTACTTAATAATATATACAATAACATTGCATAATATTTTTAATAATATTTTCTATTAAAATATTTCATATTTAACTTTTTAAAATATTTATTTTATATAAAATTATTATTTTATTTTAGTTCATTTATTATAATTTTATTATTAATATATAATATTTAAAATTAATTATATATTTTTAGATTATTTATTATATATAACTAATTAATTAGATTTTTAATATGTTTTTTTTAACTTTATTTATTTAATTAAAAATATAAAATATTACTATTTTTATATTATAATTATTTAAAATATATTAAATATTGAAATTTGTATTAATTTAATAAAATTTAAATATTTAATATTTTATTATATTAATTATATATATATATATTTTTTAAATACTTATAAAAATCATTTTTTTTATAAATAAAATTATCTTAAAGTCATAATATATTATATATTAATAATTAGTCAAATTAAATATAATATTTTACTTAATAATATGTACAATAATATTGCATAATATTTTTTATTAAAATATTTCATATTTAACTTTTTAAAATTATTATTTTATATAAAATTATTATTTTATTTTAATTCATTTATTATAATTTTATTATTAATATATAATATTTAAAATTAATTATATATCTTTTAGATTTTTTTATCTTTTAATTTCTTAATATTAAGTATTTTAATATATATATATATATATATTAAAATATAATAAAATATTAAATATTTATATTTTATTAAATCAAGACACACTTTAATATTTTATATATTTTAAACAATTATAATATAAAAATAAAAATATTTTATATTTTTAATTAAATAAATAAAATAGAAAAAAATGTTAAAAATTAATTAATTATATTTAATGATAAAAAACTTAATAATTAAATAAAATAAAATAAATAAGATAAGAATAGTAAATATATAAAAATGATAAAAAGATAAATAAGTAATTTTTGAGTTAATTAAGGAGTGAGAGGAGTGAAAAAAAAATTTGTTTATATAAAATAAATCATAACTAACTAACGATTTCATAACCCACAAACTAACCATTTTTTAACTTTTGTATTTTATTGGAGCTATCTTTCTTTTTATAAATTATCCTTGTTAAAAAAAATTAAATGATCATTAAGCACACAATCACATCAACTAAAAAAGAAAAATATTAATTATTTAGTTAATTGATTTATTAGAAAAATTTATACTTTAAAATGAAATATTTTAAGAGTTTTTTCAAGGTATTTTATTTAGTTAATTGATTTATTAGAAAAATTTATACTTTAAAATGAAATATTTTAAGAGTTTTTTCAAGGTATTTTATTAGAATTTAACATGCAAAATCAAAAGTTAGCTTTAAAAAATTTTAATCACATATATAATTAATTATCTTTATAAATTCACCACTTTCAAACTAATATATAATTAAGTATAATATTTTTTGATAAATATTTTAATCACATATATAATTAATTATCTTTATAAATTCACCACTTTCAAACTAATATATAATTAAGTAAAGGTTAATATAAATATATTAAAAATTAAAAAAAAAATTGTTTAAACAAAATGAAAAATTATAACATAGAAAGAAGAAAAAAAAAAGATAGTTTGTAAATTCTAAAAAAAACTATCTGATATACTTTTCAATAATTAAATATAATATTAATTATATTAATTCATTTGTTTGAATAAATATTATTTTTTTTGAATTTATAAATATGAATTCTTTTTTTGAATATAATTATATAAAATTATAAATTAAAATTATTTATAAACTCGTATAATATTATTACTGTATATATAAAATGATAAAAGTTTAACTAATATTGGTTACTCTTTTTATATAACTGTAAAACTGTTTTAAGACATAATTTAACTAATTTTGAATTATTTCAAAAAAAATATTTATATTACACATCACATATTTTGCAAAAATTATTTTTTCAACCCAAATTTCATTTCTCAATTTTCACTGAGCCAAAAAAAATGTCTTATTTTAAATAATAAAAAATAACTGGGCCTATTAAAAGTCTGGACTCAGGTTCAAGATATTTCCATCTGAATAATGGATTTGGAAGTTAGCCCAAGACAGATCATATTAACAATTATTTAAAGAAAGGCAAAATAATAATAAAATTGTTTCTTTCATCATAAAATAAAAAATTAACATGGTGTTTATCAAAGATTGTTTAGAAATATGCTTATTGTACGTATAGATACATCCAAACTATTTTTTTTAATTATTAAATTTATAAATTAATTATATTACAAAGTTTTTTTATTTTTTAAAATGGTCCATTATGTATTATATTACAGTTATTTAGATAAAAATTTCAAGGTTATTTCAAACTATAAATATATATCCCAAAAGCTAGTCAGGGCATGGAACCTCTGGAGATCTTGTAGTTGTATCACTATTTATTATTATTTATTTATTTAACAATTTGTTTTTTAATAATAAAAATAACTTATTGAATGTGTTCGTGCAGACTGTTTCTAGGGTAAGTATTAAATTTAATAATTTCATGTCATATTACTGTTGTTGGGTGTCTGAAAAAGTTAGGTAATATAGTTTTATATTTTATTGTTTGGCCAATGGTTAGGTAATGCAGTTGATCTAACTAAAAAAACAAATCAATTAATTAATTAATGGGTTGGTTTGTAATTAATTTGTGGTTGGAATCAAATATTGAATACTAACCACAAACTTTTTTGGCAAAAAAAAATAAAAATAAATTCTAATCACAATATAGGCCATGAAACTTCTTGGAATTTACACAAGAAAGAAAGAAAAAAAAAAGACATGTTAGAGCTTTAATAGAAAAGTTGGGTTAAATAGATAAAATGTAGATCAAAATATATTGGATGTTAGTTATTTTTTTCTAAAAATAATACAAAATGTTTCACTAGATTAAGGTAAGATTTCTACATCAAAACAAACAGGACATATAGTTGTGTGTGTAATAAAGAAGTAGGTCCCAAGTTTGAAGACTTTTATCTTAGATAAAAAAAAAAAGAGAGAACAATTACATATTTTATATACAAAGGGTAAATTTTATTGGAGCATCTTCTTTTTCTTTTTAAATTATCCTTATTAAAAAAAAAATTGATCATTAAGCACATAATAAAAAATGACATCAACTAAAAAATATATATATATATATATTGATTTTTGTTTTTTTCTACTCTTGATGGACACACTTTCCAAAACTCAAGTAGTTTCTAGCACTTCCCACTAAATCATCAACTTAATATAGGATGATTGTCTTCAATCACATAAAGCAAAAACTAACTATAATAAATCAATTTCTCACCATCAATATAAATTCCACAGTTAGTAATTATTATTATTTTTTAAATGATTTATGTGTATTTAAAATAATAAGAATTTAAACACAACGGAAAATCATAATATGAGAAAATAAAAATAAAAAACATCACAAAAATATGAAATAATAAAACAAAATACTATCACGTTACCTAATAAGTTATCAAGCTAGTAAATTTTAAAAAGAACAATTAACTCTCCCAACCGACTCAACCGACTTTTCGGAAAGAACTTAGAAAACGTTTTAATAATATAATTATGAATTATACTTACTGGACGACTACGATCATTGAAAGTTCGACGATTTCTCTTTATCCACCAAGTAAATTAGAAAATAATCGGGATTGTAACATAAATATTTAGGCCTCTCATATCAGCAACTTCAATTAGAAGCTCTTAACAACTACCAAGAATTAGGGTGACAGGGCATCACTTAGTGAATAATAGTAATACTCTACCAAAAAAACCTCTAAATACTAATAACTAGTGACAATGCATAAATAAGTAAGTCGTCGATTTCACTTCATTGTGACATATACGACAACAACGACTTATCGCAATATTTAGCACATGCAAAGGCAAATCAATTCAAGATCTTCAATTATTTTTTAGAACTCATGCAATAACCTACCAGGCTTATTTGTCATTTTTCTTTTGGGATATAACTTTGTTCTTATCGTCCATAAAAATAATTGATAAATCCCAAAAACTAGACATATTATTCATGTATAGAACTCTGTTTTAAACGTTGAAATGATGACTATAGTAGACTGTCCAAATTACTTAACAAAATTTGTCCTTTCAATCATTTATCCAATAACAAAATAGTAAATTTTAAATGGAAGTTCTTACTCAAAAGCTTAGGCAAAGTGAAATCGAATATATCTTTAGAAATAATCTTTATCCCTCTATTAAAATGTTAAAGATTATACAATTTTAGAAGAAGAAAAAACAATTGTGCAGTCAAAACTTCCATAGTGTATGATGTCACAACTTAGCCAAACTTGATTAATGTAAGACCCAATTTTAAATTGCCCACCTTATATATTTATTAGCCAAACTTGATTATGTAAGAGGCAATTTTAAATTCCCACCTTATATATTTATTAATGGGAGATAAAGATATATGAAATAAATAAATAATTTACATAACCACAAAAGAAACAAAAATGATGGATGGACAATCATTGAGAATATATCTTCTTTAAAATATATATATATAATATAATCAATTGTATGGAGCTTTTTACAAAATAAAGAAAGAAGTGACCATATCTTCTTATACAAATTAAATAAAAGCAATATAAGAAGTGCATTTATCCATGCCTATTGCATTCAATTTACATGTCATTATATTCCATATATATAAGGGGTGTATTTAATTAAAGGTATACATTTACACACTAAAAATTTTCATCAATCAATTTTATAAATTAATTAAGATTATTAAAAAGCGACAAAATAAACATAAAACCCCAGATAAAAGAAAAGTTAATGACTAATTAAATCATAAGCAAATACAACACAAATGCAAAAGAAATACGAAAGAACTAATTAAATCTATTATATATAACAATAAAATATATAGATGTATAATGAATCCCGAACACAATTGAAGAATTCTGTATATATAATGAAATTACTCAAGATAAATTTTGAGATACATTCACTATTATGTAAAAAAGATGTTTGGAATGAACCTAACTCACAAAATACATGTTTTATTACATTTAGGCGATCGATAATTAGTTTTAATCTAGCTTAAATTTTCTAAATATAGTTTCGGTGACGTTTAGATTTGATGAACTTATTATGGGTAAGAAATTGAAGTGATCTCCACACCTGCATTCCACTTGGGTGAGTATTGCTATTCCTTGTATACATGCAATCACTCTCCACTAGACTTAAATTATACAAAAGTTTCAAATATAGATGTACCCATATTATATAATTCTATTTTTATCAAATAAAATAGACATATTGGTTTTGCGAATCGATCGTATATCTTTCAAATTATGATTTTGTATTTCTTGTTTATTTTCTTCTCAATGTTCTTATCAACATTTCATAATTATCGTCCGAAATTAGTTCTTGACATTGTGAGATCCTTCTAGCAATAAAATTTTATGTGGTATAAAATATTTTCATATGAATATTTTTCAAACAAGGTAATTGATTGTGATTCTATATTGATGGTCAATTTCCCCAAACTAATTATATAGGGATAATAATTTATATATTTATTGTTGTGACATAAGAGAGTGGTGTAGAAAATTCGTTTATTGTGCTTGAAGAATGGGACAGGCAATAATTATACTTCACAATTATTTAATTAATTATATAAATTGGGGTGAAAGAACAAATTACTCCCCAAATTTCTATAATTATCAAAACTTGTCCTAATACTTCTCAAAATGCAACTTACTATTTAATATTTTAAAATGCTTAAAAAATTAAAATTATAAGTAAATGTTTGATGATACTAATAATGTAATGGTGAATTGAATAATAAATTATTGATATAATTCACTTCAAACAAGGCCCCTAATGATCTAAATAATCCAAATGGCAAATATTCCTTGCCAACCACATAAATATTTTGCAAAATTAAAGAAAAAAAGAAGAAGCAAAAGGATGTCTCTAGCTGGAAAATAGACTTTGCATTGATCTCAAAGGCATTTCCGTCACTTTCGATCACGACGTTTACATAAGTGTTACGCAATTAGAAGAAATAAATTGAAATCATCGCAAGTAGACGTTAACACGATAAATCCTTATCGTTTATGATAATATCGCCAAACAAATAAAATGCGACATTATACACCTTACAAAACAATGTTGGTTTCAATTTCACATAAAATAAAAATTATAATCGTGAGTCGCATTAACTTTTAACTAAAAATAAATCCCCATTAGGATTAAGAAAGAAAAATAAACCTAAAACCATTTTTCATACTATGTCGGCCTGTAGGGTCTTCTAGTAATACTGTTTTGTCCGAATCCAATAGAGAAAGAAAAATAGCACACGTGGAGTGAATCCTTAAAAAGATCTCAACGGCTAATATTACTAGTTGCTAAATAACTTTATAATATTAAAATATTAATAAATTAAAATTACAATATTTTAAAAAATCTGATTTCAAACAGAACCCATAATTTGTTCTAGAATTTGATACTCAATGACAAAAGGATCAACCCACTAAGAAAAGAATGAACTTTAACCGTCCAATATTCAATTTCAATCGTACGGTCAAGGATGAAAGTAAGACATTCGTGGCCCATCTAGAAAGCGGCCCAACTTGGCTCTATCTATAACAAGAGGCGGCTAAACCTAATTTATGATTCCAAGAATATAGACACGCAAGCTCCTTTAGAACCAATAAGAACGTGACACGTGTTATTGTAATTATTATTGTTTCTTGACAAACAAACAAAAAATGTAGAAGATAAGCTCGGCCCGAGAAAATATATATATTTAAATATAATATTAATAATAAATTAAAATAGACAAATATATGAATTAAATATAATAATAAATTCAAAGTGTGCGACTCCATCGCAGCATTATACACGCCAGCACTAAGATGAAGTCAAGAAAGGCAACTAAAGGACGGTCATTACACGGTTGTCAATCCTAACCACACGATTTATTTTTCCATATAATCCAACGGCTAAGAAAATATATGGCCCCATTCTATAACCGTACATGATTGATGAAATTTTATTTTAATTATTTAAAAAAACACAAATTTTTTTCTTGGGTTTTAGATATTATATGGTTTATTATATATTTTTAATTTTTAATTTTTTTAAGGGAATGTGATAATTATAATCATGATTATAGTAATACTTTTTTGAATTACTATTTTTTACCCCCAAAATCTAATAATACAAAATAAGGAAACTTATCTTACATGGTATAAAATAACATCAATATATCAAAAGAAAATTCTGAAATGTTTACCAAATTTGAGCTTTTTAATTATTTTGGTAAAAAAATTACAAAATCTTGTAAGTAAAAAAAAATATATATATATATATATATATATATTATAAAATAATAAAATTTTTCCAAAAATCATTATATTAACTAGTCAAGATATATATTCATATCTTTTTATGACTAGAAATGGGATTACTTTTTGTGTGATAGACTTTTCAAAAGACATAAAATTTATCATATTTTAAAAGTTAAGTGTTGATAAACATATTTAAAAATTAAAAAATACCAATATTCTAACAAACCCAATTTTCTAAATTTTATTTCTTATTTATAAGATTCAAATAAAACCACAATGTAAAGTTGTCCATCTAGATATAATCACATAGATGTGTTATTACATTATCCACGTATACATAAGTTTTAAGCCTAACATTCCTAGGCCCCTATAAAAGCAATATTTACAATTTTGCAAAACCCAAATAAAAAAAAGTAAAATAGAAATAAACAAAACTTGCAATATATGTATATATAAATACAACTTTCCTAAAACAAACCTTATAATAGTATCTTCCCACAATCATTTTTCTATTATACCAAACAAGTAAATAAACCTTCCAAGTTCCATCCTTTACCCTATTTAGTCATTTCACATTATTATTATTATTATTATTGTCTTATTTCTTCATGATCTTCATCTTCTTCTTCCTTTTGCTTCTGATATTTACATAGCATTGGCCTTTTGGTAAAAGCACAAAAGCTTGTTATAATGGAAAGAGGGATCTAAGAAAGAAAAGAGCATTTTCCTAAACATTCAAATGGGTCCCTCTTTTAACATTGTGGAATTAATACTCTACCACTAGACCCATCGGTGCCCGGTGTGGTATTCCCTTTCTTCTCTTCGCCGTCCGATAGTTGACCGACATTGGCGGCGGCGTTGACGGGCTAAAGCTCTGAACTTTAATGTTGCTCCGATGACCCATATGGCTACTACTTCCACTGTATGAATCATCAGAATCTGACACTGCCGCCGTCGTTGCCGCCGTCGCCGGCGGTGGAGGATATGGCCTCACCGTATCATGAAAATGTCTCTTTCTCTGCCCATTCTTAGTCATTCCAACAATCTGAATAAGAAATTTAAATGATTTAGTTACATAAAACCCAAATCAAATCTACAAAAAGACTCAGCTTTTGTTAATGGAATCAATAATTACCTTGCAGCCGAGTGAACAGAAACGGAAGGAATCAAGAAGGCTGCGTTCACAAACTTCACAAGTATTGGTGACACCTTTACCAGGCCTGGGTTGTGGGCGTTCATTAAGGAACACAACCTTAGCACTGTTGATAACATATGTTTGAACAGAGGTTATGTCTAGGAATTTCTGAATCTCGGAAACCCTAATCACATCGTGATAAGATGATCTCCTAATCTGTTTATGAAGAATGAATAATGTAAGTCAAATTGAAATCAAACAAGAACAGATTAGAAAACAGAATGAAATGAAATGGAATGGGATTGAACCTGAATTGAGCGGTGGTCTTTGTGATAAGATAAACAAAGAGAACAGAGGCCACCATTCATACAATCAAGACAATACATATTACATTCACTCTTATGTGAATCAGCATGTAACTTGCATTGAACAAAGAAACGTTCTTTAAGCAATGGATTCAACCATGGCGGCCAACGGTTATCATCTTCTTCAGGTCCTCCAGCTCCCTGATTCAGAACAGAAACACAAACCCATATTAGTACAAGTTTAATAGAGAGAAATCGAACAAAATGAAGAAGAAGATGAAGTGATTTACCATGATTCTTCTACCCTTATGCTTGATTTCACGAAAAGTGGTTTCTTGATTATCGATCGCCAGCTTTTCGAATGTGGGTTATCGGATTTCGAATTGTATTCGCGAATAGACTGACTGGTTTTGAGATAGAGAGAGAATGGGGAAGAGAAACAGGGGAAGAATGGTGTTTTATTACAAGAGAAGGCGGTGAGAATTGGGACTCGTTCTTATCTTCAAAAAGTCTTTATCCGAACCTAGCTCTGAACCTGGATCCGAACCCGTACCATTAGATACGTTGGGAGCAAGGAACCGAACCTGCATCTCTTTTTTTTTTTTTTAATTTATTTTTCTCTTTTTCACTATTCTTTTTGTAACCACCACTCGTTACCACTTTTTATTAATTTTCCATTTCTCCTAAATGTAAAATATTTATAATTAAAAACAATTAATATTAGTCATTGTCTATTGTATATTATTATTATTATTAACGTGATTTACATTTTTTATATAATTAATTAGTTATAAAATATACAACTAATGATAAATAGCTCAGTAAATTCTAATTTAAGAAATATAAATATATATGGTTCAAATTATTTTACTTTGAGATTTAATACATTGTACAATCAAATATTATTAATTTATTTTTTTAATTAAATATGAATATTATATTCATTATTTTCACTTTAACTTAATATACTTTATAAGAAGGAATCAAGCATAAAGTATTTGACATTTTAAACTAAATTTGTTTATTTGAACTACTCAAATACGTTACAAAATTATCATACTTTTTTAAGATTTGTTTCCATTTATCTTTTAATAATTTGAATTTAAACATTTCTTTCAAATTTGGGTAATATAATTGTTTCAAAAAACTTTATTTAGACCCAATCTAATACAATTTATTGAGAAGAAATTGAATAGTTGAAAACTCATATTTTGGACTTGACTGCTAAGACAAAGTGATAGTAACACTTTTAAAATAAAATAAAATTTCATCATTATAATAAACAAGTGCCGTGCAACAATAAACTATTATCAAGATTCCTTTTGGATTTTAATAATTAATTTAATTACTAATTTATCGTACATAACTATTAACTTAATTAATTGTTCCATAGATAAACAACAGTTTTGTTTATCATATTTAAATTTGTTATTACCGATTAAAAATAGATGTTTAATGCTAACTAAATAGAACATATTGTAAACTTTAATATTCAATTGATTAATATAAAATCATACGAAACATAAGTCATAGAATCGGGCATTTTGAAATCTCATCCAAAAGGCATTATTTTCGAAGTAATCAAAAGTTTGTTTTTTTCTTTACATTAACACGTGAAAATGATTCATCAACTTCTAATATGTCCCATATGTTTCCCGCTCTAAATACTAAACTTAGTCTTATCAATATTTTGTCCATAGGAAAGAAGTGACACCCCACTTGTTCATATTTATAATTAATAAGTTTGAAAACTTAAGATTATAAGTGTAACCTAATTGCATTTTTGGTTAAACATATCATTATCCTCGCCAATAGTAATAAATGTGTAATTGGTTATTCTGGTGGACGGTTACCGATAAATTACTTATTTTTTTATTTCTTTCGAGAAACATATATATTTGTAATCTACTGGGATTTTTGTAATCCAGTATGTATTTCAATTGGCAAAAAGTTTTATTTAAAATAATAAAAGTAGTGTATAACAAATGTACATTAAATTCTCACCTTTAAATATGATAAACATATATATCAAAAACAAACTAGGTTTGTTTACGTGCTCCTTTTAAGTTTGTTTTCTCCTTTTTCATCTTTATTGCTTTTTTTCTTTCTTTCAACAAACATATCGAGAGAATACATTCGACACTCAAAACTATATTCCGTTGCATCGAGTTTCGTTTGGAAAGTGAAGTAACTATATAGTATACATAGATGAAGATTTGTTAATGATATAGTCCCTTTTGAATACTGTTTATAGATTACAAGTGTAACCTAATTGTAGTTTTGGTTAAACATGTCATTATCTTAATACATAGCTATATAGCTAGTTAGTCTATTTGAAAACTAACTTAGTTATTGTGGTTCGCGGTTACTGATAAATTACTTTATTTTTCGATAAACATATATATTTGTAATCCAGTAGGTAGTTCAATTGATACAAAGTTTTATTTAAAATAATAAAAATATTGTATATATTTGTTAAATGTTCATTAAATTCTCACCTATATAAACATTTAAATATTAGAAACATATATATTAAAACAAACTAGGTTTGTTTATGTGCTCCTTTTAAGTTTGTTTTCTCCTTTTACATCTTTATTGCTTCTTTTCTTTCTTTCAATGTACATACCGAGAGAATACTTTTGACACTCAAAACTATATTATTTCGTTACATCGAGTATCCTTTGGAAAGTGAAGTAACTATATATTATACATAGATGAAGAGTATTTGATGATAACCCCTTTTGAATATTTTTTATAGAATGGGATGAAAAAGAGCAACAAAGAGGTTGGCCATGGTTGGTGCAGGGACCAAATACATGTGGATATCTCTTTAATGGACCCTTTTTGGCTGTGAATTGCCAGATCCCAAACAGAAACTCAATTATTTATGTATAATTTTGCTTATAATTAGGTGTGGTTGGCATTTTGAATTTGCATATAATAAAAATATCTTCTCAATTATTCAACTTTCCCTCCTAAACTACTCTTGGTTAGTTGGTTTTGGATTTAAATTCTATTTTAATTATGTGACTATATAATGTATTAAATAAAATAGATATAGAATGAATATTTAGGTACTAAGTAATTTTTTTTTTTTAATTAACCAAGCTAGTTTAAGTATAAAGAATTATTTAAGTACTAGTATTACCTTCCTTTTAACCTTTGATTTTAAAAAAAAATATATATTATTTAGATACTGTGTGGTTTTGAGCTATCAATTTCAGAATATGTATATATATATATTAAAGTGAGAATTTTTTTTAGTATTTAAATTAAATATAAAAACAAACATCATTTAAGTGATTTGGAGCAGATTTAAAATCTCCCCCCAAACAAGACATTAAGGAAACCCGGAAGGAATCTATTTTGGGACAAAACTTGGAGAGAGCAAACCCTATATATAATATTTATTTAGAGAAATGATTAGGTGAGGGAATTTGGTGAGGGAATTTGATGAGGGAATTACGTGGCATAATTTTATTCGCTGAAAAAATCAAATAATTTCTTTCTTTTCTCTCTTTCCTCATACTTTTACATTTTCAAACCAATGAAGGTGATGCCACGTCATTCCCTCACCAAATTCCCTCATTAAATTCCCTCACTCTATCACTACTCATTTATTTATTTGTCTTATTTTATGAAAAATGTTCATATATATTAAAAATAAAATTCGTTTAAGCAAACCACAAACCAATATAATTGATATATTAAGTTCGATTGTATATATATGTATTAATTTTGAATATCAGGTTAAATTAAACAAATTGAAATGATTTAACTTTTCAAAACTAATAAACTTTTTGAGTAATTATTTTTTGAAAAAAAATGGTTTATTATTTATAAGTTTTGAGTACTTAGTGCAATTTAAATCTATTATCATGGCAATGTATTATTATTAGTGTATTTAATATTTTTGTTATTTATGTATATATAACTATATTGCTAATATAATCTATAATGTATAGAGTTTGATCACATAGCAATTTATAAATTTTTAAATTATTTTAATATGGTACCGAATAAACCGATATTATGGATTAAATGACCGAATATGGTCACTAAAAAAATACATTTTACAAGCTATTTACTTAAAATGGAACAAAACCCAATAACTAATGCGGCTGAAAAATTCAATGAAGGTTATAAAATGCAATATTTGAAATAAAAAACAAATTTAGGTATAATTTGACTTGAAAGTTCATGATCAAATTAATTGACATTAACCATGCCATTTAATTTAATATTAGGATTTAAATTACTTGTTAAATAGTATTTCTTTGTGTGACATTAGCACCTTTGATTTGTCATCATATTGATAGGATCCATAAGTATTTTAATAATAGATACATGATATATTGTTTTCTACTGTTGACGTCATTGATTAGACATCAAGGGTTTGTTTGGTTGGGTTATTGAAAGAACTCATTAAACATAATTTTTGAGTGATAGGAGAGGGAATCACGTATCACTAAATCACTGGTTGGAAAAAGAATAAAGAGTAAAGAGAGAGAAAAAATTTGTTATATTTTCAACCAATCAAATTGCGACACATCATTCTCTCTCATAATTTTACTCATAATCTCATCCCGCCCCCGAGTTTTGGAATACCCGATAGAAAAATGTTGATTTTTTGTTGTTATTCTAGGCCTAGTTTAAAAAATTGTTTTCAATGAGATTAACAAATAACCAAATAAAAATTATAAATTTCTACCTTGAAGCACTATGTTTCAACATTTATGTTTAATATTACAATAAATTTAATTAACTATTTTATTTTTATTTTTATTAAATAGGCTGCATGAGGAGTGGGCTGCCCGAAAGCTTGCTGGGCTTATCCCAGAGTTGGTCTTGATCCCCTGACCCCGAAGGCTTGCTGGGCTTACCCGGGGTCGGAGTAAGCCTCGATCTCATCGATCACATCATTAAATTCATTAACCAAAATATTTAAAATATTCTATATTTAAAATTATTATTTTTTGTTTCATCATTATATATTAATATTTCTTTTATTAAAAAGTATTATATATCTCCTCAAAATCATATACAATAATAATTTTTTAGTTGACCCATGTTATAAATAAAATTCAAATTTGAACCAGCCCCAAATAAAATAAAATAAAATAAAATAAAATTATAAAACCTAGTTTGATTATAACAACCATTGTATTATTTCTCTTCTTCTTGAATTAATGTTGAGAGATATTCATGTGTTTTTAAATCAAACTAGACTTACAATTTACCCATATTAGTACAATCTTAGCTAATAAGGAATTAGATGGTACATTGAAGAACACAATTAGCACCATCGATGTTAATTATGCAAGAATATTTCACTTTCTCTCACACATACACATACAAATAAATTAAAATAATTATATATGTAACCCCAATAGGAATATAGAATCCTCAATAATTGATTGATGAGGCTAAGCTTTTGTTCTCAACCATTGAAATTGGAGCAAATAATACATCAACGGCTATAAAGAATCCCATCTTTATACATTGGTAATCGTTTCCTTTTAAACAATCCCAAAAGATAGGATTAGGTACAAATTAAACATATATAATAATATCTTTCATTTTTTTAAGAAAAAAGAAATTAATCAGTCCACAAACTTCCTACTCATGTACAATAAAGACTTCTTTTCGGCTACTTGAAATAATTTTGTCTAAAAACTTTCGATTTTCATATATATATATATATATATATATATATATATATATATATATAAACCTAAAACAACGGTATATATACTATCGTTAAAAGTGTTTTTCAATCAAGTGTTCTCGTAAAAACTAATAAGCAATGTAAATAAATTCGTGGTTAAGCGTATGTGTTTACTTACACAAAATCAATTTAATTAAAAAGTTAATTAGGGTTAGATAATGTGCCTACAAAGAAAACTCAAAATCATAAACTAAATATGCATATAAGAAATGCAAATAAACATCCATCATTTTCTAAAATTGTTAAGAAAGGTGGAGCTAAAGTCTAAAATTGCTAAAAATGGTATAACATTGACACTTGAATGACCAATTAATGCTGCCCTATGTTACTTTGTACCGGTTGGATTTGTGTCTTATTGATTTGATTTATTACACCTTTTCTAAAATTTGATTCCAATTAAATATACATTAATGGGTTTATTTGATTTCAATTAACTATCAAATTCAATTTCATAGTGGGCTACACTCCAATACAAAAAATTAGAAGGCTGATGAGCAAATTCATCTTTAAATGTTCAATTGTCGTCCAACCAAAAAAATCATTTTCAAACTTATTTTAATATAAATGTCACATCAAACAGTAATTTTTCTCCAACCGAAAAATTTATTCTCAAACTCAAAAAAATATTTTTATAATATTTTTCCTTACCTGAACTCTTATAACTTTTTAATATTACCTCATATATTTTACAATGTTATAAATTAAATTAAAATATTTTAATATCACTCCAATATTTTAAATTTAATTATAAATTATCTATAAAATTTATTAAAAATTCAAAAATTAAAATACACAAACTAAAAAATATTTTTTTAATATTATTATAATTCTTTCTGAACATTATTATAATTTTTTTTAACATTATTATCAATTTTAAATATTATTATAAATTTATGTTATATAAAAAATATTGTATAAATAAACTAAATAAATAAATTAAAATAATAAATTAAAATAATAAATTATATAAATAAATTAATGTATAAAATATACTTAAATTAAGATTAGGGTTGAATTGGAAGATAATTTTTTTTAGTTTTCTAAACCGTATAAACGCATATATACGTTTGGAAAAGAGAGAAAATGATGAAAAAACTCATTTTGGGTTTGAGTTTGGATATCGGTGGGAGAAAAAAAGATGATTTGGGTTTGAGTTTGGGTCGGAGATGCTCTTAATAAGAATTAGCGACAACACAAAGAATCTGTCGTTATAAACCACACGACCCATAGACGAATTGTCGATATTAATGATAACAACTAGTTAAGACAATCATAAATTATTCATTTATTTTTTAAATAAATATTCATTTGATTTCAAACATCCCCGCACAATGCCTCTACATTGTTTTTCGGAGTAAATTAAATTAAAATGATCGATTAGAGTTTGAATTATTTTGCTATAAAAACTTCATTGCGATCCATAGTGCTTTATATGAGGATAATGTGCTATCATTACCAATCTCACTTGGGTGATCATTAAGTAGTTTCGAAGCACTCTAGTTAAACGACTCTTGTTGTCAAAAATCATTCGATTCGTTTCAAATGTTTAATGATACATGTATGGATGAGCTTGGTTAAGAGATACAACTTCCATCAAGGGATTAAATCAATGTATAATCAATATATAAGTGTTGGTTTAAATTGCATGAAAAAATTAAAATCATTCTATAATTGCATTAAAAGAGGTAGAGAGTAGTTGAAACAGAGCACTTGATGGATGATAAAGCTATTTATAATGTCCTGTCGTTAAAAGTTTTTAAATAATTGTTGAAAAATCATAGTACAAATGAGGAGGAGGAGAAGAAACCATCTTTAATTGTATGAATGAGACTAATGGCCCTATATATTGTCATTCTAGATACAACCCCTATCATTAATGCCCTATTTATAAACAAAGAGCCATGGTTGATACCAAAAACATTGTCACTTACAATGTAAATATTATATTAAGTTTTCTCTTTAGGCGGGTCGTGCGATATACTGTAATTTTTATACATATCATATACCGTACCAAAAATTTTGGTATAAAAAAATTGTATCGATATATTGGTATACCAAAATCTCGGTATACCGAAATCTATGTACGATACAATTAACATAGCGATTATATTGATATCAATGTTTCGGTACGGTATCGATATTATACCGTTCATACCGAAAAACAATATATAGACTATATTGAGTCTATTCTGAAAGAAAAAAATCAAACAATTTTTAGTGAAATCAAATTAATTTTACATACGTCAAATAAAATAGTTACGTATTTATAATTAGATTAATAATAAATTTGTTTGAAGACTTTTTTTTTGTTAAGGGTAAAACGATAAATAAATATACCAGAGTTGAGTTTTAAATCTGTTTGGAGAAGATATAAATTTATTAAGATTGGTTGATTAACATTTGATATTGTTTGAAAATTTCAAAATGAATGTAATTCTTGAAATAAAAATAATTTTTTTATTATTTATAATTTAATTAGTCATTATTTATTTATTTATAAATATTATGTATATTTTTAATTTATAAATATATATTATTTATTTATTTCGATATACATATATTATATATTAAAATTTTAAAAATCATTTACACTATTGATTAATTAGGAGATTATGGATATTTTTTTTATCAACGCTAATCTAAAATTTATTTATTTTTTAATTGAATTCTGCATAATAAAATATAATAAAAATCATTTATTCATATCATAATCATTACAATCTTGAATCTATAAATCATTACAAAAAAATCCAGTTATAAATTTGATAATTTGAAGTGATTTAATTGAATGCAGATATTTTTGTGGTAAATTTGCTAGATGAAAGTAGTGATATTTAAACGTGACAGTAACGTGACATCTGGTAATAAGATATTTCAATCATTTTAATGCGGAATTTAATGTGGCTACCATGACATGTCAGTTCTTCTTCTTCTTATTAATGGAATCATATTATATAATATTTCAAAACAAGAAAATAAAGCTATTGGCAATCATGATGTGGGTTCGACACCCAACTTAAGGTTATTTTTATTTAATAACTTTTGGCTCCATATACAACCCTTTTTTTACTAAATAAAAATGATAGTAAATGCAAATTGATTTCAAATTATTCAAACTAAAACTAGTAAAATATAATAACAAAAACTAATTCTTGAATCTATTTAAGGTTCTTTTAAGTAATGACAATTAAAGTTATAAATGGAAGGCTATGATCATTTTTTTTAGTTTTTTAAATAATCAAAATAAAAACTTAACATTATTTTCTCTCTCAATCACTTGATATATCACTTAACTTATTAATTAAAATATTATTAATTATTATTTTCTTAAGTAACCATATTATTTAAATAATTAGGATATGAACAATGCCTAAACATTTACATCTTAATAATTTACGAGATATATGAAATGTGCAAAAATTTAATAAGAATATATATATTTTTTTAAAAAGGAAGAAGATAATAGAGATGGGCAGCTAACACCATTATAGATTAAAGAATTGAGATATGGCATATTTTATTTTTTTGCTAAAAATATTTTTATATGCAAAAAGAGAAAAAATAATTGAATTATTGTTGATAGGCAGATTGACCATTAGATCCTGCATTCCCATCCAAATGATCAACCAACTTGATGGTCGTGATGCAACAATCATCATTACTTTCTACTATTTTATCTTTTTTTTTTGTCTTTTTGGTGCTTCATCTTTTTTTTTTATAAGATTGATATAGAATTAAATAACTAATTGGATTAAATTCAATTATATCTTATTTAGTGATAATGTGGATTATATTTAATATCTTTAATATTTTTGTTTTGTCAAAATTCTTTATGATTGTCTATTGCCAAATTATATGGGAAGGATGAATTACAACTTCTTTTATAATCATATGAAATTGAATTCATCTAAATAGTCCGAAATTCCATATTGATTTTTGATAGAACTCAATGAATGTTGAATATTCCAAAATAAGTTATTTAGAGTGATGGATTCGACTCTTTATCCCAAAATATTTTTAAAACAAGTTTCAAATAGGTCTAACAGAAGGGAAATGAAGAAAATTTATGTTTGATGATTATATCCTTATTAAGAACAAACTATTTATAAATTGAGATTTTTCAAGATATGTCACTTGAGATTACAATTATAAGGGTTGGTTTTTTCTAATTTGATCGCTAATTGATTGGAGATGTGGTGGAGATGATATTTGTATTCCTGCTCTGTTTTTTTCAAATTTTGCTACTAACACTAATAAACACAATTAAATATATAATATCATTAATATATTTATATTCATATTTTAAAATAATTCTAAATTTATTATTTTATTTTTTTAAAAAAATTCATTATATTAAAAATTAAAAATAAATCATTTAAACACAACAACAAAGCATGACATAAAAAATAAGAAAAAACCATATTAAAAAAATTATCAAACTCGTAAATTTTCAAGAAGAACGATTAATTTCATGACAGACTTTACTGGTTTTTATGAACGAATTACGCATTGGGCGACTACGATCATTGAAAGTTCGACGATTTCTCTCAAACCAGATAGTCCACCAAACAATAATTGGGATGATAACTCAAATATGTAGGTCTGTCATATTAGTCGCATCAATCCAAACTTTCCAGCAACTACCTAAAGACTCGGGCATCACCCAATGAATCTTAATAATACTCTATAAAATACTCCAAATACTAGTTACCCCTCGACAATACAAAAGTAAGTGAATTGTCAATTCAATCTCTTCTTGACACATACGACTAGCCATACTATAACCTTTTTTCATGCACATATCATCTATTAGAATTCTACCATGAATAACGTTTCATCCAAATAACGAGATCTTGGATGCAATATTTACCTCTCAAAATTTTTCCCAATAAGAATTATATGGAATCAACTTAGCAAACAAATTATAACAATGTCCACATGGAATCTATTCATATATTGCCAACGCATAATGTCTTGTTCAGACTGTGACACTTATTTGGGTCATACCAAAAGTAACTCTATTATGGGACGAAGTCTCTATAATGTTTAATTTTCTTTTATATCTAATTCGGCTAGCGAAACTAAAGAAAAGAAAAAGGAAAAAATAAAGAATTTGTTCGCGGGTTATTACAGACTATCTATAACGGTTTTCTCTATAATCGTTACATATACCAGAAGAGAAGTTGAAAAGACGGTTCACTATCTGTAACGATTATTGAGAAAACCGTTACAGATACTATATTAGTAACGACGTTGGAAGAAAACCGTTACTAATAACCTTTTCCAAAAACTGTAACTGAAGTCTTATCTGTAACGATTTCTCAATAACCGTTACAGATACTAATAGTGAAGATGAAAAGATGACTCACTATCTGTAACGTTTATTGAGAAAACCGTTACAGATACTATATTAGTAACGGCGTTGGAAGAAAACCGTTACTAATAACCTTTTCCAAAAACTGTAAAGTGATGTAGTATCAGTAAAGGTTATCCTAAAACCGTTACTGATACCCTTAATTAGAAAAATAAAATTTAAGTCGTTATTATCTGTAATTACTGTAATTTTTTTAACAGTAACGGCTATATAAGACCGTTACTGATGTTCTCATAACAGTAACCGTTATAATAAACCGTTACTGATAAAAAGTATTAATAAGGGTGTTCGAGCGTCGTTACTAGTAGTTGTTACAGAAGACCTTTTTTCTACTAGTGATCGTGTCATCAACGAAAAACAAATGTGATATGGCGAAAGGATATCTTCTTGTCCCACAACTCACTCCATGGATGAGTCTCAAGTTTTCTGCGAAATCCGTAAAAATAGAGAGTGAATCACTCTGTCTGATCCCTCTAGAGCTCTCGAAAAATCACTGAGAACTTTCATTAACAATAATGACAAAAAACTTAACTGTCGAGAGACAAAATCTACTCCAACCAATCAATTCGTACATATTTCCATTTTGTCCGTTAATATAATTTTATCAAAAAAAATTCTTTATTTTTATAGATAAAAATATAATGGTACCTGCGGAAATTTATTAAAACCAAACAAAAGGAATATAGTAAAAAAAATCTCGCAATAAAATGGATCAGGATGATAAACGCATGCCACATTGTGATTCTTATATATATGGCACTCTAAAATTATTTTAAAATTGAATTTAACTAGTTAAGTGTCCAAGAATATCTGAACAATTATGCATCATTCAATGTCATATTTTAAAGTAACATAGTAAAGTTACTGTTACTTTAGTGGAAGTCAAAGTTTTATTTGAAAAACGTAAGACAATTCCAAACATTCTTCTCTTTTAAATATATATATATATATATATATATATATATATATATATATATATATATATATAAAAGCATTCTAAACACAATATAAGTCAATTCAATTATATGAGTGATTATTATTTTTAAAGTTATTAATATATGTTTTAAAAGAGGAAATTGATTAAAATACATATACATCACATTTGAGGTAAAAACAAGGTTAATATAAATGAATTATAAGAAGATTATTACAAAATTTCAAAACTGACCCCACATTTGTTTAGTTTTTAATAGAATTAATACATAGTTTATGAGTCTCTTAAATTAACATGATTTTACTTCAATTTAAGACATTATCTTAAGCATATCAGACATTTTATCTCTCAGATAAAATATTTATACTTGAATTATCATAATTAAAGGATTGAATTTCTTTCTCGCTCGATGAATTAAGTACCTTTAAAGCTTCGTGTGGAAAACAATTCACAGAAGAATAAATGTTTGCTTGTCGAATAAGAAGAAGATTTGAACATGTACTACCAATACCAACATGAAGCCACCATTAACTTCCAAATAACTATATAGTATTTTCAAACCTAGAACAATTATTAATACCAGATATCAGATGTTATGTTAATTAATTATAAGATGAACAATATTAATAATTTAAAGAAATGTAACGAGTTTGACTAAAGACTTGTAATAAAATGAAAGGGTTTTATAATTTCATGGTCCCATGAAAATTTAGTCAAGACGTAAAGACTCAATCCCCCTCAGTCCTCACGGCACACCAACGATGACCTATTATTATTTATTTATATTTGTACTTTGCAAGCTTACAAATTAAAATCCTTTTTAACCATCAATAAAGTTGACTTCTTCATCACTAATTAATATAATAAATACAATTTTGTACGTCACATGTCGCAAGCATTGCTCCATTTTTTCTTTTCTTTTTTCTGTTCAATTTTGTGTTGAATGTATATAGTAATTATTCTCAATTCATAAATATGTTTCATTGACTTTTCTTAGTGTAATATCACCATAATAAATGTTTTTCTTATTGAATTATACAATATCATTTCTTCAAGTTAAATTTTCTGATCAATGTTAGATCCTCCTTAAGATAACAGACTATTCAGTAACCATTTCAGGAATTCGAGTTAGGGGTGGATTTAAAAATAATTTGGGGGTGAGTTAAAAAGTAATGAGAAAATTATGAATAAAACAAGAACTAATTAATAAAAATAAGTATTTTTTAATTAAATAACAACAAATTTATTGTATTATATTTTAAAAAATTCAAAAATTAAGGATAATGTCTTTATAAGTAAAAATAATTATATTTTTTTTGGGAGTCATGAGACTTTTCATTGACTATAATGAGGTTATCACTAAACAAATATCAATAAAATTTATACAAGATCGTTTAATCTCTCTATATATTGTTTGTTTTAAAATCATATTATCAAATAATTTGCTTATAACCTATTAAAATTTTGTCATCTTATTATTAACACCAATTTTATTTTGTTTTAGTTGAATAAAATTTCTAACAAATATGAACTTATCATTATTATGCATGTGTTCAAATATTCTATATATATATTTATGTTGAAGCAACCGTGGAGGTAAAAGAAAAATGTAACCGCCTATTTTAGGTACTCAATGGAGGTTTTTAATATATAATTTGTTTTTGCTTTTATTAGTAGATTGCGATATAAGTTGATTATTTTAATTTGTGTTTCGTCATTTTCAAAACATTATTAGGAATATTTAACTTTAGTTAAATAAAAGGACCATGTAGTTGGTCCATGTTGCATATTTTTATTTTGTATTTATTTGAAAAAGAAACATATTATTTTAGAATTAAAAATATTATTTACTTGTTCAAATAAAAAAAATTGTGTAAGAATAACTAACAAAAACATATGAATGTTGAAAGAAAACCTTATCAAAAAATCATTTAAGTTTTTAGTGCTGCTCTATAAAAAATACTCGATGTTTCAATTTCTTTTTTATGAAAAGATAGAATTATTATAAAATTCCTGTTTTAAATGACAGTTAACAGAAAATAAAAGTATCCAAGTAATGCATGCGCAATTACAATTTTTTTTAGTGGTTTTTTTTTCTATACCAGTTTTTCAATAATTGACCTATTTATTTATTTATTTATTATTTTTATTATTTTTAAATGGTTCATTTTTATTATAAATGCGAAAAAAAATCGTTTAAGAACACTCATAAGACATTACATAAAAAAATAATAATAAAAAAAGAATACAAACAAATTACCCAACCGTAAATATTTAAAAAACGAATAATTAACTCCCCGACCTACTCCAACGACTTTCCAGAACGAATATAAGAAGACGACATTATAATATAATAATGAATGATACACAGAACGACTACCATCATTGAAGATTAAACAATTTTTCTTTAACTAGATAGTTTATTAGAAAATAATCGAGATTTTAACACAAATATGTATTGTTGACGTCATATCATCTCTCAATCCAAACTTCACAACATGAACTACCAAGACTCTAACAATCACATGATAATGAATCATAATCATACTCCACAAAAGACTTCAGATACTAGTGAATGCAAATATAAGTAAATAATCGATTTTACTTTCTAATGACATATATAATAATGATTTACCATAATGCAACTTTTTTTCTATAATGTCATAAAATAAAATAAAAAGTTACATTTATGATAAATAGTTGTCTCAAAATTGGCCAACTGAATACAAGTTTAGCTTTAAAATGGGTATTTTTAACACTTGTTAAAAATATATTAAATAGATCATAATTTAATATTTGGATTGTGTGAGCACTCAACATTCATATATAAATATATAAGTTTGAGTTTCTAAGTAATTAGAATTAGAATTTTCATTTAAATTACCTTGTATTTGATTTCAAGTTTAATTGTGGGTTTGGTATACTTTACAAGAAAATATAATTATTTTAAAGGGAAAAGATTAGATGGTTAATAATTAAAAACTAAGTTTATATATAATAAAAGATTGAAAGCTTAGCCAGCTAAATGAAGTTATGGCATGTGGCAATCCAGATAAGATGATAATTAATTCTGTAAAATAGAATATGAAGTCTCTATCATATTCATAAGTCCACCACATTGAAGATTAATTATTATTATTGTAAGTTCCATTTTAATAATATATAATATTCCAATATATCCTAATGTGGGATCAATTATAGCTAGCAACTTGTACGCCACCATTTTTAACTCTCGATCACTCAAATCATCAAATCTCTATCAAAGCCTTCTCATTCATTCCAACTCCCCCACTAAAACAATACTTGATAGATATTTTTATTTTGTTTTTTACAACACAATCATAACGAGTGAAGGTTATTCTAACTTAATCATTGACTGATCATGTATTCATTTATATTGTATTTTTTTCTTTTTCTTTTTGCAAGTTTTGTGCCAAGAGATATGGGGTTGTTTGAGCCGGTTTGTTCTTGATTTATCGATTTTTCTAATTATTTCGGTATCACTAGATGACTATTGTTTGTGCGGGTCGAAACTTACCCGACAAGGAATTTCGCTACCTTAGGACTGTTATAGTTACCTTGAATTCTCGAAACTTCTGTCGCTCCATCCTCGCAGGGGCAGAGAACCCGTCGCTGTCTCGGCTGTGCTAACGGAGGCTCTGGGGAAGTCGGAATAGGAGAGCACTCATCTCTTGAAGTTGAAGTGATATTGGATTTCTTTTATGTGGGCTGAAATTGTTTTAAGAAAATGATGAATGAAACGAATAAAAAACGTAAATTTTTGTATAGTTGAGAATTAGATAAATAAATAGTAAATTAAATTAAAAAATTAAGAATTATGTCACAAAAATTTATATTTTTGGGGTGGGTTTTAGTCCATCTCGGCCCTAACATATCTGGTATCTGAGTTCATACGTTTTACCATTTAGTTATGTCTCCACTTTCTTATTCGTATTTTAATTCATTATTTATTTTATTTTTAATTAAAAAAAAGAGTGGTATAACACAAGGATACTGACCTAAATGCTTAACTGGAGATAAAATCTTAAAATAATAATAATTTAAAAGTCTTAACTTTTGGGCTTGCGAAATATGAACTATGGTATATTTGACAATGTGAGAATTGGTTTTCCTAATGGGCCTTATTGTTTACTTAAATTTGATATACTACTAGTCTACAGAAGCCCATCAGGCCATTGTCAGCCTTCAAATTCCAATCAATCAGCCCAATCACTTTTTCTTCTCTCATATGAGCAGCTAGCTAATATTTAATGAATATTTAATTTTGCACTTGTATTATTTATCAAAATAATAATAATAATATTTTGATTTTTATAATTTAGAAATTAGCATGATCAAACTTTTAAAAACTTGAACTAAATTTGTGACATTGAATTTTTTAATTTATTACTTAAAACACTCTAAACTAAATAACACTATATTTTTTTAGTTTAAAAAATTAGCATAATTCAAAAGACTTCATCCATCTCAACAAAGGAAGTTTTCAAAAATCAAGAATTGGCTATTTAGTTGTAACTTACAACATTTTAAAAAAATTATGAAATTTGGTCACATTGATTTACAAAATGATCAAATTGATTTGATTTATTTTTTTATATTTGATATTTTTTTTATCATTATTCAAATGATATGATTTTTTTGCTTAAGTTGGCATACAATAATTTTGACAATAGTATAAATTTTGCTTCAATTCTTATAGAGATTATTTGATGGAACATTGAATCATTGTATTTTAAGGGAAATTTTCAAATACACAAAACAAAATTAATTATTATGGTTTTTATTTTCTTCAAAGAATCCAAAGATTATTCAAGAACTTGGTTGATCTTGTTTTTATTTTTATTTTTTTTATGAATTTTTTCTAAAATATTTTGTTTGATATATATGTGAATTATTTGAAATATGTTTACAATAAATTAATAAAAAATATTTTTATATTTAAATTTTAAAATTAATAAAAAAAAAGAGTAATGACATTTTAGTGTTCTTGTTGATAATTTAAGTGATTCGATAGTTAAAATAATATTAATATATTATTTTAAATTATTAAATAATATTAATATGTTGAGTGGAGGCTAGTATTTGGTGTCTATGAAATAAAAGTTGCATTACGAACTAAGTTGGTTGTATGTGCGTGCAGTAAGAGATGGAATCACCGACTTATTTGAAGATTTTTTTTTGGAGGATAACTAAAATTTATTAAGTGATGCACATATCTTTAGTAGTTACTGTACAATTTAGATTAAGACAACTAATATGATAAAAAAAAAAATACATATTTCGATTATCATTTCGATTTTTTTTCCTGATGGACTATCTAGTTGAATCGTAGTCGTCCGATACGTATCATTCATAATGATAGTACTACGATGGTTTTTGATATTCATTCCGGAAAGTCGGTGGAATCGATTGTCAGTAAATTGTTTTTCTCGAGACCTACGAGCTCGATAATCTATTTGGTTATGTGACTGTATTTACTTTTTTTTTCTATTGTTATGATTTGTGGTCATGTTTAAGCAATTTTTATCAATTTTAATATAAATTGATAATTTTAAATTAATATGATAAAAGCAAATTTAGAAAGAAACTAAAGTTGAAAAAAAAGGTAAGATCAAACCAACTCCATGGGTAGAGTTTGATGTATTTTTTTTATAAAATAAATTAAAACTAAATAAATCACTATATATCTTGTTGTCTCTTTCATTAAAAAATATATTTAAATTATCAATCTCCAACAAATTTAAGTACTTTTTCTTATTATTTATATTTAAAACCCAAATAATCCAATTTTAAAAACAGATGAAACAAGGTCTGTCCGATTACCACTGTGAGTGACTTTTGTTAAAGGCTGATTGATTCTCTGAAAATTGAAACCCCACCTCTGTGGAATACTTTGACAATATAACACAAGACAAACAAGTTTGCCTTCATTTGTAATCTATATATATTATTTACTTTAAATTAAATTAAATAAAATAAAAAGAATCTTATCATCTGAGTGCTACTACTAGCTAGGGACCTGTTTGTTTTTATCCGCCAGTAACCTAGTGTGATAATTCACCAACAACATTAGGATTGTCAATTGAAAAAATACCCATCTTTCCAACCTACTAGTTTTAGCTATATAGATCGGGACCATTTGAAAGGCTTGTTTTTATCTTCGAAAGGATTGTTTAGATCGAGTTTTGCATACTCATTTTACAAAAGTAAGATTTACGTAGAATTGTTAGCCGGTTGTAAATTCGTAAAATTTAGAGTTTACTTAAAATCGTAATAGTTTAATTTTAAAAATAATAGTTATATATTATTATTATTTTTATATATAATTAAGTATTTTATATTTAAACTAATTTTAAAAATTATATACTTTAATATAAAATTAATTAAAAAATAATAATAAATAAATAACATTATAAAAAATTATAATTACAAAATTAGTTATATTAATTAATTAATTAAAATAAATAATAACTTTATTTTTTAATTTTTATATATAAATTTGTTTTTTATAAAGTAAAATAGTATAGAATCGTAAAATCGAATTTATTTATAAACTTGTCAAATCGTAAAATCTCATTATCGTAAATTTAAACTCGCAAGAGTTTACTTATTTAAGAGATTACTTAAAATCAAACTCGTTAACGAAATCGTAAAATCGTAAGATTTTAAGAGTTAATTTAAGATTTTAACGACTTTGGTCCAACCTACTATTTTTAGTTATATTAATCGGGTCCTTGTTTTTATCTTCGAAATGATTGTCATTAGATTGAGTTTTCATATTCATTTTACAAAAGTAAGATCGTTCTAAACAAACATTTAGTCAAGCTTGTCCATGCAGGCAAACGGACCTTTGTTTAATGTGATTTAAATTAATGAAAAAATGTTTTAATTTAAAAAAAAAAAACTTTGTTTTGGAATTTTAGGATTTAAGATTACATGAATTATTCATATCATCTTGATTTATTCAAGTAATCTTGAGGATAAAGTATGGACTAAGAGATTATACAAATATTGAAAAGTTCAAATTTTAAATATTTTATTTTGAAGTTTGACTTTAAAGTATTAAAAAAATAGAAAAAAAAGTTAAAACATTACGTGAAGGAAAATGGTAACCAAAAACATGGGCAAAGTGAAGTGTCTTCACTTTGAAAACAAATTTAATTTTATTTGTTGATTTTTTTTTATTACACATAATTTTTATACAAATATTGAAAGTGAAGTGTTTTCTATTTTTTTTTTTTTTTTTTTTTTATTAATGTCTTATTTTTTTACTAACTTATAACAAATAATTGTATATAATTTAATTTTTAATTGTTGAACTTTTTTATTATACATAATTTTTATGATATATTAGACTAATGAAATTAATTTAATTTTAATATAATAATAATAAAAATGATGGATAATTTAGTAGACAGTTTTAATGATGCAAATGAAAAATGACTTTGATCGGGAATGTTTGGAGAATTTGAAAGAAATCCGTATAATCCAACATCAATCAAGCTCTAGGCCATGGTTGGTCTTATATATATTTATATTAAAATGTTTAGAATTAATTTTTCTTTATTATAATATTTTAAAATATACTTGAAAATCTTTTTCAAACTCCAATCACCCTATGTTATTTGTTTTTAGTTTAAATATTTTAAATATTTAATTTTATTAATATATGGTGAGATTAATTTATTTTAATAATAATATTTTCTTTCTATAATTTATTTAGAGGATTATGGAATTGGATTTATATAAATAATAGTCGTTTAAAAAGTAAAGACAAAATAATAAAATAAACACAACCGAGTTCACGGTTTCAATCAACATTCCAACATTCTATGATTGACTCAGCCATCACTCATTCAATATCAATCATGTTTTAAAGTAGGTTCCAAATCGCAACCACTCTTTTGCAATATAAAAACAAGTGTCGTCTTCACCGCTTCACAATCCATTTTGCAGCGACTAACCATAATGTACATTGTTTTTAAGCATCGATCATCCGTCAAGATCTCTCAATACATTTCACCCCTCAAAAAAACGAGAATATTTTTTTACTCAAATTATTACAATTTTAATAATTTACGATCTTTTTTTTTAATATATTATATTCATTTTTTTAATTAATTACGCATTTTAAACTAAATAAGATAGTTTGGATTTCTAAAAAATTGTGTGATCCATGTGAAGATTTGAGAAAAATGTATAAAATATTTTTTTTTATTTAACTTCAAAATCACGTCACTTTTCTATGATATATGCTCTTAGATTTATTTTTATTTTTTAATTGTGAGTTTTTATAGATCCATCATTCCAAATTCATCAGATTTTGTTCTTAAATATTGTGTAATATTTAATAAAATTATGAAAATCTAAAAAAAAAAAAGAGGATTGATATTTTCTTTTTATGAAGGTGGTTAAAAAAATAAAAATATTAGGTTAAAGTAGGAAGCTTTTGTTTTGGGACAAAGTTTTAAGTAACTAAAGCTATTATATTTTGAGTCTTTTCTAATAAAAACAAAGTTCAAATCTCAAATATTAATTTTGTTATTAGACCAACTATTTTCTAAACTATTTTTTTATAAATCAAGAAAAAGTATGTAACAAAAAGAAATATGTATGCATATCAAAATTCAAAATTATTTTTATTTAATGATAAATGTGAATAGAAAATTATTGTTAGATTTTCATTGACAGTTCAAATGTCTTAAGTTAAGATGATACATCAATTTTTTTGGGTCCTACAACCATCCTAAATTTTAAATAAATTGTGAAAAGCAACTCTTAGAGTTAGTTTTTTCTAGAATTTTTTTGGGTATTTAAATATTTTATAATAATAATATATATAACTTTTAAAATCAAGTAAATCCAAATAAAACTTAAAATAACTTTATAATCTATTTATCTTTTTCAGTTTCAAACCCACTCCCCTTCCCATATTTCCAATATAAGAAGAAATAAAATTAGTCTTCACTTCACACAGCACAGACAGAGAAATAGACTAAAACAAGAACATGGCATTTTATTCCGATGAAGAACAACCATGGAAATGTTCAAGACACCCACCAATCACCAATCGCAATCACACCGGAATCTGTCCAATTTGTCTCCGAGATCGCCTCATTAACCTCTGCCCCAACTGCGCCAACCCCCGCCCTTGCCCTTGTTGCCGGCCACCTTCCTCCGGCAACACCTCCGGCAGCACCTCCGGCAGCAACTCATCATTCTATGACCTCTTCCCCCCTTCATCTTCCTCCTCCGGTCATGGCCAAATCGGCCGTGTCTCAAATCTAATTGAAAGTGAACCACCTTTTGGTCGATCAAGATCAGTAGGAGTTCACCTCCTTAAATCAAGATTCTCCGGCGATCCAATTATCTCTAACAAGTCCATCAGAGCAATCCCGACTGAAAACCGAATTGGGATTTCAAGATTTTGGTCGGTGTTTCGTACCCAAAAGATCAAAGAAGAATTCCGTGAAGAAGATGTGAATTCTCAAATGATGAGATCGAGATCTGTTTACAGTACTATTGCTGCAAAGGCGACACCTAAAGCGTCGGCAATGACAAGGACGACGGTTGTGAAATCGACAAAAGGGTGGAATTTTCCTAGTCCGATGAAAGTTTTCCGACAACATAAAACATCTAAGGTTGTACAAGAACATTAATTTTCTTGTGGGTATTTATTAATTTGTAGATTACAATAAGAAAAAACATAGCTTTTAACATTTTCAATCAATTATATTTTTCTATAATTCATAAATAAATGTTATTTTGATTGATGATAAGATTGATTGAAATGAAAATGATTAATCTAAACTGAATAAGGGTGTTTAAGTGAGTGTTTGTTTATCATACTGCAATAATATATTGATCTTTATTTCAAGTAAGTTAAATTATTGTTTTATTAATTATATTATATATATAGATTATAAGTGGGGGTTGATTTTGTGCATAAATGATTATATATTGTATTGATGCAACTTTTGTAATTGTAGATTTAATATATATAAAAGTTAAATTTAAAAATTATATATTTATGAAGGTATATATGGTGCATCTATATTCGGGTAAATTATCACGATATCATTTTTGTCACTTCAATCTGAGACAATCTGAGACAGATCTACGTTAGGGTTGAGTTTAAGCCCACAATTTTTTTTTTATATATAATAAAGTAAAATTATTCAAAATTTCTTAATTTTTTTAAATTTAGTTCTTTGTCAATAAAATATTAATTAGTTTTTCCTTTAATTTATTTAAACTCAACTTAATTTTTTTTCAAACCCACCATAATTTTAATTCCGATAACTTCAACCGTCATTTATATATACTATTATTGAAAATTAAATTTGAGAACTATGTGACTTTGAGCTATATATTCTAATGGTGGTGGGTTAAATTTAGTTATATTTTACATCAAATAAAAATATATGTATTTATATGTTTTCTAAATAGCTTAGGATAGAAGATTTGAAACCATCTATAAATTATGTGGTGTTACAATTTGACCCCTCAATTATTTTACATGGTCCCATTGCGACCTCATTCTTTTGAGGTGTCACTTAATGTATATGATTAGATTTGGTTTATCGGCTACAAGATTTTTGTGTTGTAATGTATTAGTTACTATTCTATTTCATGATAGGATCATGATTGTATATATAAATAAATCACTCTCAATTAAGTTCTATGAAATTATATAGTTATTTAATTAAATAATTAGAAGATTGATGAACAAAATATGATAATATCTAAAAAGTGAAATATTCGCGTGACAGATAAAAACATTTTAGATAGGTTGAGATGAGATGTAGGAAAATAATTATTTTTTTATTGGTACTTCTCTGATCTTTGTCTTCTACTTTTGTCATCAAACCCACTTCAATAAAGCCTATCTTTTTGGGAACTCAATAATATAAATTACTATTTTCATTTGACAAACCTATATAATTTGTAAAATTCAAATTCGGAATAATTTTAATTTTATGTGTTTGTTTTGTTAGTTAATTAATACCCATTTTATGTTTAAGAGTTCGTTAAATTAGGTAAGATTCGATTTGGATGTTATTCTTTCTTAATTAATCAACTAAGTTTGATTAGTGTATCTTAATTTAATGGAATACAATTAGTTGGTCGACTTTGGGTTTAAGTGATAGTTTAATATCAGAAAATACATGTTCATGTGGGATTGAAAAGTGTGTAATAGAGAAATGTGACCACAAGAAATAAATAATTAAAATACAGCAAATTTTCAACTGAAAATTCACCTAATGCAAAAGCACATGTTTTATAAGTCCAAGATTCTTTTTGAACAGGAATTTTAATTCATATGATCACTTTCCAGATGCTCATATCAGCAGTTAGTAATAAACTAATTAATTAATTAATATAATAATGTTCGATCTGGCATTTAACTAATGGATCTAGTCAAAAATAAATCTAATTTTATATCTACTTGTTTTTTTGGAAGTAACTAGTATGTTCTGTGTAAGTCTGTAATATGATCGATTTTTTAGGTTGTATATAAGCTTTTGTTAAAATTCAATGTCTTGCAAATAAGAATGAATATCACTAAGAAAGGGAGATAAGAGGCTTTATACATAGTTGCAATCTTCTATTTTTCAGTTTTAAAAAAATAAAATAAAATTAGGTCCGGTTTAAGAAGAGGCAATATACGTTTGATGTTAGTGACGACAACAAGTATCATACCCGTCGGGAGTGAAGTATCAATTTCCGTACCCGATTTTTATTTTACTACTCGAACTCGACGAATATCTCTATTTTGTCCCCTCCCCGATTCGTCGGGTACCCGATCTCAGACGGGTACCCTATTACCCGATTAAAATATAAATTTTAAATTTTATTAAAATAAATTAAAAAAAATATTGAAGAATAACTAAACAATAAATACATTTAAAATAATATCGAAATATAAAAATAAAAAAATAGAAGCGCTATAGTATGTTATTAATGTCGAATAATATAACATTTTTTTATTAATATAATTGAAGAAGAAAATATATAGTACATGTTAAAAATATTAGGAGATGAAGAAGTGATATAGCGAAAGAATTTTTGATAGTTAAAGATTAAGAAATACAAATAAAAAAAAGTGATTAAAGATAAATAAGTTTTTTAGAATAAAAAAATAATTGTGAGTAATAGTGAAGTATATGTAAGAGTGAAATATGGTTGGAATGAAATATGGATAAAATCAAAATAAAGTATGTAATTATTAGGAATAAGATAATGATGAGATGTGAAATGCCACGTTAATACTTAGTAAAAAAAACAATATTAAATATATTAATATTAATATATGGGAATAATGTCAATTTTACACACCAAGTTGTAGGAAGGTGTCAAATTTACTTATTAAGTATCAAAATTTTATTTATATGTATGAACTTGTAAAAAAATGTCAAATATGTTTAAAATAACAGAAATATTAAATGGCATCAAAAATTTGGCCACATTTAATATCCACCTATTTTATTTTTTAAATTGACATTATTTTTAATTATTTTTCCATTCAAACAAAACTTATTTTTACTTTCTCTCTCATCCCTCCACAACTCTCCATTTTTTTTTCTAACTTTCCTCTCTTTGATTAACCAAAGTCTTTCGGATTTTTATCTTCTTCTAACCTCCGAGTGCTCCCTAATTTAAACAGTCATCGTCGTTGGTTGAAGTTTTTGTTGGCCGATTCCTAAATCATAGACGTTGTGGCCAAAATCTTCATTAGTCGGACCCTAAATCATTATCGCCATTAGCGGACAATGCCGAATCAAGGTAAAATCTCCCTTAACCGACTTGTTTTAATTTTAGTTTTCATAATACTCACCTTGTTAAACTTTATCAGCTCCCAGACATAACCCCAAATTCAAGTTTTTCTCAATTAAACTTTACACTATCATCGATCGAATCCTAAATTGTCAATGTTCTGGTGAAGTCTTTGTTGGTCGAATCCTAAATTGTCAGCGCTTTGGCGAAGTCTTAATAACTTAGTTACTTTTTAGAACAATTTTTATAATTAATCAATTAAATATTATTATTAATAATAAAATTACTCATAGATGGAGAAATGAAGAGAGAAATATTTAAAGAAAATGGTAAGTTGTGAGGGTAAAGAGAGAGAAAATAAATAAGAAAAGATTTTAATGTTTTGTTTGAATAAAAAATAATTAAAGTGATGTCAATTTAAAAAAATAAAAAAATATGTGGATATTACATGTGGAAACAATTTTAACTCCGTTTAACATTTCTGTTATTTTAAATATATTTGACACTTTTTGACAAGTTAATACATATAAATGAAATTTTGATACTTAATAAGTAAATTTGACACCTTCTTACAACTTGGTGTGTAAAATTGACATTCTTCCCATTAATATATTGGGTATCAGGTTTGAGTTTCGCATACTTTCAATCCTCGACTCTGTACCCGGATCGAGTACCTTCTTCCCTTTCCCACACCCGAACCTAAACCCGATTTAAAATACCTGAACCTGACCATTGGGTATCCACGAATATCGATACGATTACCCATTGTCATCCCTAGCTGATGTAGTCTCATGTCTATCTCGCACAAAATACCAAAATATTTTATTTTACATTTTTTACGTTAAAAATGTGACATAACCCTCTATTTTTTTTTTATAATTTATTTATATAATTATTACAAATATGAAAAAGAACATATATTGATCCATCTATTTCATTCCTAATCTTCTATCAAATAAATTAAATCCAGTACTCATCTTTAATTTCTGAATCCGTCATTGTGTTTAACTCTCATACAATTTGACTAACCCATGAAAAAATCACCATTATGATTTATGACCTCTTGTTATAATTTGACCCATGAAAAAATCACCATTATGATTTATGACCTCTTGTTATAATTTGGTGCTTTTTTAATTAGGACGATAAACTAACCTCCAACTTTATCTCCAACTTTATAGGACCTCAATTTTTTAATATTTAATAGTATTATAGTATTAATCTTATTTTTTATTTTTTTTCTCTTTTAATATTAAATATATTATATATAACTTTTTTTTATCTCCTTTTAAATCTCTTATTTCCATATTATAATATATTAACTATTTATATCTTAGTTTATATTATTAATTTTTGATTTTACTATTTTAAGGTTCCAAAATTTAAATTTGAATAGGACTTCAACCTCTCTAATGAGAATAAAATATAAATTTATGATTAGGACTTTTAGTTCAAAGTTCAAACCACTTGACAATAAGTTACCTTGTGGGGGTAAATTATTTTATTTTATATCATAAATAATTGTATATTAGTATATTTATCAATATATAGCCTAGAACTTGCTTAATTTTGTATAATAATTTTTTTTTATCACAATACATATCCTTTCAAGTTTCAACCATCAAATTAATGATAAATTTATCAATAAAAATATTAAAATATTCCTATTTTATTTTCTAAATTTTAAATACAAAAATTATTATTTTTTATTTATTTAAAAACAACATAAAATAAGATCATATTCATTTCACTAGACAACATCCAATTGAGTTTATCATGGATTGACAATGAAGTTTTCATCATTTGTTTTCTATCGTACATGTGGCACCATAGATCTTTAATTCTAACTTCTTATATTATAACACGACTCCTTAAACTTTTAAAAACAAGATGAAGTTATGATTTGGAATCTATCCGAACTAAAAAAGTCACAAAATTTTTACAACTACAATGATATGATCTATGCAAAATTTACTTAGGTCACACTTAATTATATAAATATAAACTATTTTGGGTCACCCGGCTATAACCCAAATAACCTATAAGGTAAATCCACCCCTGGTTGAGAACCTTTTGTCATATCGTTTTTAAGCTTTCAACCAAAACCTAACTAGAATCTTGAAAAGTATAGAGATTTATAGACTTAGAATCTACATTAATAAAAGTAGATATTAGATATAACAGCTACCTAAGTAAGGAGACACAACCAAATATGATGGGGCCATGTATAAGAAAGAAAAGTGAATAATATTTGTAGATACAGAGGTGAAAAGAAAGGAAGGGCCATGTATTTGATACATGTGGAGAGGGAAGGTGCAGAGATTTGCATCATTTCATGACATGGAAAGCTTTCCTCCTCGTGAAGTTGTCATCTTCCCATTTGGCCTAACTCTATTTTGTACTTCAAATTTTTACCCAACGTGTTGCTTCCTAAACCACTCTATAGCTTACCTAGATTATTTATAATAAGTGGTTCTTAATTCTTATCAATAATCAGAAAACGAGATTAAGACGGATCAAATCTTAATCTCAAATCTAAAAAACAAATTGAGGTCGAGTTTGGAGTCATGATTGTGAGATCATACTAGTAACGTCGGGAGTTGGAGCTCATAACATTTTGGAATATTTGAATTTTCACTTGTTATGAATAGGGAATATTTTGAATTCTACATACATTGGTAATTTAATAATTTTATGTTATATGAAGCCAAAGAAGAGTTATTAATGCACACGCCTGCCCTTGCTTTCCGTGCAATCAAATTGGCAGCTTTTTATAACTCCATGCTTATCTTTTATCTATGTTCATCCCCCACTCTATCTTTCTATATCTCTTTAATAGGGACATCTTTAATGGACCATTACAAATTTACAATCTTCAAAGATTGTTTACACTTTTATCTTTTTTTAATATAATGAAATCATGAATCCACAACTTTTTGTTCTTTCACTAATCACTCTACTATTGTGCTAAACGAGTTTTCAACGTGAAATTCATCTTAATTAATCACGAGCAAAATCAAACAACATGAGTTGTATAAGTTAATTAGGTGCAAAAACTTGAATATGAATCATCTAGAAAAAAAATCATAACCTATTGTTCTTTCACTAATCATTCTACTATTGTGCTAAACGAGTTTTCAACGCGAAATTCATCTTAATTAATCACGAGCAAAAACAAACTAAAAAAAAACAAAAAAAATAATACAAACTATAACATGAGTTGTATAAGTTAATTAGATGCAAAAACTTAAATATGAATCATCTAGAAAAAAATTCATAACCTTGAAGCTTGTTTGAGGAAGTGATCTTTTGGGTTTTATCTATTTAAAAAAAAAAACTGTTTGATAGATCTTTTAGAAAAATTAGTTTCTTGGGGGTTAATATACTAATACATCCTTATTTATATTTTTATAAATTTTGAGTTAATAAAGGGTAATTTTGATATTTTAATATATAAAAAAGTGATTAAACAGATAGATCAGGTTAATTTTAGGTAAAAATTCTTAAAAAATAAAAAATAAAAATCCAAATATCAAACCTAAGAAGGTTGTGTCAATGATTTTATCTTTAGACTTTAAGTATTTTTCTTATTATCGTAGTCATCGTTGTTATAAATTACTATAAGCTTACTCATCAAGATAGTCGTGGTAAGAGTCGGTTTAAAACAAAAAAATCACGGGTTTAATTTTATCTATAAACACTATAAACACTTTAAGTTTAAGAGAAGGGTGTGGAGAGTCATTACTGTGGTGTCGCTAGTTCTCCTTTATTTAAAAAAAAAATAAAAATAATTAATATAAGCTTCCTTTAAGAGCATATCTATAGCATGTCTGCCAAGCAATCATGTGATTTCATTTATTTTCTATTTAAAATCCGAATTATTATTTTGTTACTTAGTTTAAAAAAAAAATAAAAAATAAGAACTTTTTGTGGGCCTTGGAAAATGGTTTGGGCTGGTTCTGAAGTTTAAGCTCTATACTCGGCCATTCTTATAGGGTGTGGGCCGAAAATGGTTTGGGCTGGTTCTGAAGTTTAAGCTCTATACTCGGCCATTCTTATAGGGTGTGGGCCGTAAAGATGTTAAGGAAATTAATATAAACTACAATTAATTAATTAATTAATTAATTAATTAATTAAGAAAAGAAATATGACAAATAACCAATAAAGAAAACATCTAGGCTTGATGAAATATATATAAGAGAAACTCAAACACTTGCATTAATTCACCAATCCTTCCTCAATTGGCTATCATTAATTATAATCGCACCATACAACAATTTAATTAATCTTATTTATATTAAACAATTGGCGCTATATATCTTAATAATTAATTAGTCATCATAATAAATATATATTATATATGAGCTAGCACCAAGATTAGGGTTCACCATTTCAAGGAACATAGCCACCATGTCCTCCACCTTCACCACCACCGGTCCCTCCTCCATATCCAACTCCATGATCACCGCCACCACCACCGCCGCCACCATAACCGCTGCCAGAACCACCACCACCACCATACCCTCCTCCAGCCACACCACCATAACCTCCCCCACTACCTCCACCATTTCCTCCCCCAACACCATAGTAATTACCATGTTCACCACCCAAACCATAACCACCTCCGGTTCCACTACCCCCACCCGATCCTCCTCCTCCATATCCACCACCTTGAGCTCCACCCGAAACATAACCACCTCCGGCTCCACTACCCCCTCCTGCTCCTCCTCCTCCATATCCACCACCTTGAGCACCACCCGAACCATAACCAGTCCCACCACCACCACCACCACTTCCTATACTACCACCTTGTCCACCATATCCAACTCCACCTCCTTCACCACTGCCACCTCCACTTCCATACCCACCACCATGCTCACCACCACCACCAACAATACCCCCTCCTCCTCCTCCTCCACTACCACCCCCATTCCCATGTCCACCTCCATAACCACCATCATGTACTCCACCACCTCCATATCCACCACCACCACCATTACCACTTCCATACCCAACACCACCACCATGCTCCCCTCCGGCGCCTCCATATCCACCACCACCTCCTGAACCTACTCCACCACCATACCCACCACCATGCTCCCCTCCCGCGCCTCCATATCCACCACCACTTCCCGAACCTACTCCACCTCCATAACCACCACCATGCTCTCCTCCAGCTCCGTATCCACCACCACCTCCTGACCCTACTCCACCACCATATCCACCAACAACACCACCATGCTCTCCTCCGGTTGCATATCCACTACCACCTCCCGACCCTACTCCACCACCATATCCACCACCAACAACACCATGTTCTCCTCCGGCTGCATATCCACTACCACCTCCCGAGCCTACTCCACCACCATATCCACCAACACCACCGGCCGAGCCTCCTCCACCACCATAACCACCGCCTGAGCCTCCTCCTGATCCGCCTCCACCACCATACCCTCCAGTACCAACACCACCACCACCACCAACACTTCCATAACCTCCCCCAACACCACCACTACCGCCATATCCTTGGACTCCTTCGAGTGTGAGGAGCACTCTACTTGCAAAGCACACACCCACACCCAACAAAACAAAGAAAAGAAGTGTAGGAAGTTTGTATTTAGCCATCTTGAGTAATGATAAAACTTCCACTTCTAAAACCCTCATGCAATAACGGCCTCTTTATATAGAATCGATGAAGGTGGGTTTTATGAAAGAAATGATCGAACAAGAGAATGCAAAGCGCGTCTAAAGATAAGAGAGTGGTTGGGCAATGGGCATGGATAGTTGATGAGGGCGGGAAGGCACATGCAGTAAAGGAAGGAAGTTGGGATTGAGTCCCCACCACCATATATAAAATCATCATCATGGAATTGAACTTTCACCATTAACCATTCAGAGTGCTGCATGCTTAATTCTAAGCTTGGATGGGCGCTGTATATTCTCTCCATCTATATCTCTTAATGTTAGTTTCCATTTCATACTAACAAATAGTGTGTTCTTGCTGTCACCCACAAAATTTCATACTTATCTAACTTCTAATCAGTCACTAGTTAGGGTTAGGTTAGAACTGTACAATCTCTTTTCGGAATATGATAAAGGAATGTTTTGTATTATTTAATCAAATTATGCACTTACTTAAATTGTCGTCCACATAAATAAATGCAACACAAGTTTTTAAACAAAAGACTTGAGTGATCATATTATTTTAATCAAATTATGCACTAATTTAAATTATCGTCCACATATATAAATGCAACACAAGTTTTTAAACAAGATACTTGAGTGGTTATATTATTTTTAATCAAATTATGCACTTATTTAAATTATCGTCCACATAAATAAATGTAACACAAGTTTTTAAACAAGACACTTGAGTGGTTTTCATGGCAGCAACAACAATATGAATTTCAATAGAGAACATTTTTATGTACTCAAATAAGTGTTATGAGAATGTATGATTAATATTTCTTTGTTCCATTATTATTATTTTTAATTAAAAGAGAACTAGCTAGAATGAAATCCTACACTTATGGCCCCTTCGTATAAATTAAAAATATGATCACAAAGGGGTTAAGCAAATTGTCTGCAAACACTTTACCATTTAACTAAGCGTAAAATGTGTCATCTAACGGGTTCGAACTTAGAACCTCTCAAGAAGGCTAGCCATTGGAATATTCAACTCTAGTTGACGCTAATGTAAAAGAGGGATATGTCTAATTACCATCTTATACTCTAACTTGAGTTGTTTTTATTAAATAGGACTCAAAATATCACGATTTTAGTCATGTGGTGTTTTGTCTCAATTGAACAAATGTTTATATTCTTATTTTAACTTATCATTTTTAAAATTAATTTACCAATTTGTACAAGAATTTATTAACTCTTTTTTTTACAAATTTTCTAACTATTTCTACTCATCAAACATTTTAAAGCATACAAACCGCATTCAACTGTTTATGTGATCTAAAAAATACTTAATTTGCAAATCAAATATGTCTAAAATGGTATATTGTGCACAAAGTTATGTCTTTGAAGTTTGATAAAAAAAAAATTAAATCATTTCTTTTTATTTTTTTCAAATCAAACATTTTTTTAACATTCAAAGTTTCAAACGAGTTTCGATTTAGAATGCGTAAATCTCGAAAAAATATTCGATTTAAGAAAAACACATTCGAAACATATGTAAATATCTTTATATTTATACACGTGACAAATTAATTTATAAAAATAAAATAATACTTCAAAACAAGAAAATGAACGTTTTGTTCATTTCGGACAGAAACTCAATTTATTCAAATTGCGATGTTATAACTTTATATAATATAATTCAAAGTTAAAACTTTCTAATAATAATAAAAATGACTCAAATTTGCCCCCAAAATAATAATTGAGTAGTTTTTTTTAGTTTAGAAAATGATAAGGATTTCCCTATTGTTAGACAATTACTTTAATTTAAAATATTTGTAATTGATAAAATCATTCCAAAGGTTAGAATATTTGATTTTTCATTAATATATATATATATATATATATATATATATATATATATATATATATATATAAATGGAATGTGATGACTTTGTTTCTATATCTAGCTAGATATATAATTAGTGGAGTTTGACTATTCCATCTCGCTTAAGGTTTTTCATCATTAGAACATAAATAGTGATTTTGCAATATATGTAGTTTTCAAAAATATTCATTAATATCTAATTACAATATTAAAAAGCAAGCAGCCCTAATAACTGCCTTCAAGTGATGCATTTGCATTATTTCTCAATATATGTAGGGTATAATTAATATTTGTTTTCAAAACTATTATCACCTAGGATACAAGTCTTTTAAGGTTTTGATTTTTTTTTTTGCTACATGTCAATTAAAAATAAATGCTCCTTTAGGCAGTTAAACAACATTTAGCTAGGAAAAGAAATTAATTCCATATATTGAAATATGTATAATAAGTTAAAATTAACACAAATTCACAAATTTCATCTCCTTTCTTTAAAACAAATCTTTCTTTTTTAAATGGTCACAAAAATTGAACTCATGTGTCCTTATATAGTTGTGGTGGGTCGATTTGGTTTGAATTTTTCAACAAAATTTGTATACAAAAATTAATTTGGTTATATTAAATCCAATATCCATAAATGACCTTACATTCAAATGGTTCGTTTAATCCTAATATGTTCGGTTAATTCAGATATTTATTTACTTTTTCTTACAAAAATAAAAAGTAAAAAGCTTTAATAATAAATTTAGTAACATTTTCAAGTTTATACATTAAACAATCTAATTTATTATAATTAAACAGTGTTATCAATTAACTACAAACAATTTATATCTAAACTATTTGGTGAGCAATTATAAAACTTATGTATATGTATTATTGATTTTTAATTTTAGAGATTGACAAAATATGAGAATTTGTTAACCTTTTTCACTATTATTTCCCAACAATAAATGTATATTTAAATAATTATTTGCCCCAACTATCTTATTGGGCTTGAACTTGGATGTTCCTTGAACTTTGAGAGTTTTACCATATAGGCTCGACTTTTGATTTGAGTCATATATTTCTTTACTACTTTTTGGTTTTTGGACATTTTACTAGACGAACATTTGGTCAGTTTCTTTTATTTGACTTGTCATTTTTTTTTAAAAATTATATCATTTGACATTTTTATAAGAGATTTAGAAAAATAAAATTACAAGGCCTTCCTCACTTCATCTCCTCTCATTGCCGACAAAATCTCTTACTCCTCATATCTTCTTCAAGTCATTTTCTTCTCATCTTTTTACTAAAACATTTTGGGGATGAATATAAATTTGAAATTCTCATCATATATGAAAACATTCTCAAATGCAAATAAGAAGAACAGAAAAGACTATAATATAAAGCTAAACATCGATAGAGAATAGAAGTTGGAACAAGTACAACGCTAATTGGCTTTTGTTCGGGTCATAATCTATACTCGACGGATAAACCACCAATGCATTTGAATATGTATCTAACTAAGTTAAAATAAAATGACTTGGAGAAGATGAAGAGGACGAGTTTTTGTTGGGGAGGAGAGGAACTGAATAGAGGGCTTGCAAATATTTTAACTTCTTTTATAAAAAAAAATTGTCAAGTGTCATATAATTAAAAAAATAAAATGTCATGTCAAATAAACGAAATGACCCAACGTTCGAATCCCATATAATAATTGGGCCATAATTATTTAGATTAAAAATGAGTTGGTCGATTTTGTTTAGAACTTATATATCGAAACCTACACACGCTCTATCTAGAGCTCGTTTGATCTTTGGTTTTTTGGATTTTTACTGGGTTTTATCCTAAAAAACCTAGTTTGATGAAATTTAAAAAAAACTAGTTTTTTCTTATTGAAAGACCAAAATGCCCTTAATTATTTCTAGAGATTATTTAGAAAATAATTAAATAATTTGGATAATTTTGGTATTTGATGGATAAAAAGAGAGATAAGATTGATGAAGTGATGGTTGAAATGATTGTTGGGATTTTGGATAAAATCTGGGTAAAACCCCAAAAACCACAAGATCAAACAAGGCCCTAGTCTCGGGTTTTAGATTAAATTAGTTTTTACAATGGATTTAAAATTATTAAGGGTTATTAAGACATGCTTTAATTATTAGGATTGAGTTAATATGTTATTCCAATAATTTGGCCGCCCTACATGAATTTTGCATTATACTCACCGACGAATATTATTTTGAAAAAAAATCTTTTAAAAACAACAATCTAGAATTAGGCTAATGGTCCATGTTTGTGAGTGAAATTGATTGAAGGGAAAACATCATTTTCAAACCAAGTCACTCCCATGATCCCATTTCTTCCATAAAAGCAAAATTAACTAATTTCTGCCCTATTTAAAAAAAGGCTTTCACTTTTATATATACTCAACTAAATATTAGGAAAATTTGTATCTTTTTTTTTTCTCTTCTAAACTACCATTATAATTTCTAATATATATAGAAAAGAATAGAAAAAAACTCATATTATAGTGCAAGTTTGAATCCCTTCTATGGTTGACTTTTTAATTTTGTATGCCTTTAAAATAACTTACATTTTCATAAATATGGGCAATGTTACTTATAATAATAGTGTATTATATACAGGTGATGATATAAAATATTAAAGATAATATAAATAAATCAGGAAGAGGATGCATATATTTATATATTAATTAATTAATGGTCCCCATGCCCTTACAAGTTGATAGCTAGTAATAATAAATATTAATATGAACTTAGTTTTCAAGCAAAATGTGCTCATTAATTTTTAATAGTATAATTATGTGTGTATGTCAATTGTTATTTGTCACATACCAGGTCCCCACAAACATCACAAATTAAAAGATACAATTTTTTTTATTATATATTTATACTAAAGGACAAAACAAAACATGTGGGAGGGCATAAAACAATGAAACAATTTATTTTTTAAAATAAGTTTTAATAATAATAATAAGTTGTCCAAGCATTTTCTTCTCTTAAATAATACAATGAGAAGGTTTAGAGTTCTAAATTGTGAAAGAAGATTTGGAGTTTTAAATTGTGAAAGAAGATTTGGAGTTTTAAATTGTGAAAGAAGATTTGGAGAAAGACTCGAAGTTTATCTTCGATAATTGTGATGTTCTTAATGTCCATAGTTTTTTTTATGATAGTTATATCCCTATAAAAAATTATTATCGCTAAAAAATTGTTTTATGTCTAGCTTTATTTTCAGTAATCTAACTGATGAATATAGATATTGATGATGCAATATACAAATTGTTTATGTTGTATACTTGTATGCTAATTATATCATATTTTATATTCAATCATAATATCTTATTGTATTTTTTACTTTTTAATAATAAGTAATTCAAAATAATTTCATATTGAATGTTTTTTCATTATTTTATTTGCGACAATTCATCATTTCTTAAAAAAATTATTGGAACACTTTTTACACTAATTAAATACAATTATTTGTTACAAAAATAATTTCCTCTAACATCGACAAATTCTACAATGTTTGTCAATAAGTGTGTTTTCAAATATGAGTAGAATCAATCATAAGCCTTTTTTCATATTGTCAAAGACATCTAATTTACCTCGCCACCTTAATCCTAAAAATCTAACTTTTACAACTTTGTAAAAATGATTTCTTTACCATTATCACAAATTTTTTTTAATTAAAGTAAAATTAGCATGACACCCACATAGTCTCCTGCTTAAACTCAAATTTGATCAACTCTAGTAAAAGTAAGTGATCTAAAAATTAAAGTTGGGATGACTTGAAAAATATTTGAGATGAACTTAAGAAAAAATATATGTATAAAACGAAAAGATTAACGTTACTTTTATAAAATAAAATTCCGAATGTGATGAAGCACACCTAAAACCTATTTTAAAATCACCCCCTAGTTTTAGGAATAATCATCTTGTCCACTTGCACTTACTCTTAAAATTAGTTATGCTTTCATTCCCATAAAGTAACAGAATATTCATTTTCCATCATTCACTAACATATTGCATATGCCTCATTAATATAAGATTTATGAGAATATCTCTAATATTGTTCATATTCCATATGTCTAATTTTGTAATCTATCCAAAAAAAAATTAAATATATATTGAGCTCGCCATAAATATTTTTCAAAAAAGCACAGTTGAGTTTAAAATTGAGCTGATAAACTAAAATCCAGATTTCAAATTTTTAAAACTAAAATTAACGGTTTGATTGTATATTTTGTTATCAAAATCAGTTATTGAGTGTGAATTTAGGTTTTAAAATGAATTATAGGAAAAAAAATATACATTTTTGTAAATGAGTAAGCTAATAGTAAGAATTTAATAGGGGGTTTAAACTGTAAATTAGGCTTTAATTAAAAAAGAAATTAAAAGGTGATTAATTATACTTTTTTCAAAATTATTTTTGTCGTATGTGTCTGCTACTTTGAAGTCCGACGTTGACGTGTCGTCTAGATTATCAGAATGTTTCCAATTTTTTTTTTTACTCCTTTTGTCCAATTCTCACAAATTTCATAGAACCTTCTCAATTCTAATTTTTCTACTAAATTCTTACATTTTATTATTTTTTGTTTAGAATTGCAATCATCCTAAAAAAAATAATAAAAACATATAATAACAAATTTGTTGATTTTTTTGGTATTGAATTAATTAATATTCAACCCTAATTAATAAACTCTTTCTCAATTAAAATGATAAGTTATGTTATGAAACTATTTAGAATTTACTTCATATGACTTATTTAAAGATTTACTCAAAACCCAACTATGATATTTTTTTAATAATTAAATTATTATATTTATTAAACAAAATTAAAATACTAAATGACCTCTAATGGAAAATTTGACCAAATGATTTAAAAAAAGTTATGGGTTACCGACACATAAATTTAATTGCACAAATGACCACTTCAAAATATTCTGACGAAATTACTCCCGTCGCATAATGCGAATGGCAGGATCGTCTCGCGAAAGAAAAACATGTGAAAAATTCAGAATGATCATGCCCTTCGCGATACGCGACGTGAATAATTTCACAGACTTTCTCTTCGCGTGACGATCCTGTCCTTCGCGTTACGCGACAAGGATAATTTCGTTAGAATATTTTAAAGTGGTAATTGGGCAATTGACCAACGCATTTAAGACCATTTTTAGAATTATTTTATCAAATTTTCCCTCTAAATATAATTTTATAATTTTATTATTAAATAATATTTACCAATGATAAAAAGGATAATTAGGTAATTTATACTAAAAAAAATTATTATTATTTTAAATAATATCAAACTAGTTTTTTTAAACTAATTTTTATCCAATAAAACCAGTACCTTTGATTTGGGTTTTCTAAGAATTTTTTTTAAAGAAAATTTATTTGATAAAAAAAGATTGAGATATTTGTACATGCATTAACTATAATATATTTTTTATATTTAAAATTTAAATTTAATAAAAATATAATGATTTGATTGAGAATTTATTAAATAATTTTAAAAAAAATAATAAAAAAATCACAATAAAACGACCTCCAAAATAATTTAATCCATGTAAATTTCGAAATTCAGTTGAAATGAAATTCAAATGTTATCAAAATTCACTTCTTTATCTCTCCCAATGACTCGTTTCCCTCTTCTCCAAGATTCTATCTTCGCCGCCTCTCTCTCCTCTTTGACCATCCCTCCATTCACACGTGTATTAATATGACAGAATATCGATCGCCGGCGATGAATATCTGGTCGGACGACAATTTATCCACAATTGAAACCTTCATGTCTTCAGATCTAACCACTTTTTGGCCTTCGCCGGAGAACCCAAAAACACTTAACCAAGATTCAGTTCAGCAACGTCTACAAGCTTTAATTGAAGGCGCCGGTCAAAACTGGACCTATGCTATCTTCTGGCAATCTTCTTCATCTGAGTTAGGATGGTGTGATGGATACTACAAGGGTGAAGAAGATAAAGGAAAAAAGAAATCTTTATCATCTTCTTCGCCGGAAGAACAGGCGCACCGGAAAAATGTTCTCTTGCAACTCAATTCATTAATTTCTGGTGGATCTGAATCTGCTGATGAACCTATTGATGAAGAAGTGACGGATACAGAGTGGTTTTATTTACTTTCAATGACTAAATCATTTGAAAACGATGATGGTCTTGTTGGATTGGCGTTTATTAATTCGAGTGCTGTTTGGATTGCTGGAGCTCAACAACTTGCTGGATCTTCGTGTGAGAGAGCTCGTCAAGGTCAAGTATTTGGTTTGCAAAGTATGGTTTGTATTCCTTGTTTTAATGGTGTAGTTGAATTGGGTTCGACTGAATTGATTTTACAGTCGTCGGGTTTGATTAATAAGGTTAGATTTCTGTTTAATTGTAATAGCCCTGATTTGGGTTCTTGGCCGAATCCGATTATTAATCAAGAAAACAACAACCCATCAACGATTTACCTTAATGAAACACCATCCATGGTTGTTGAAGGTCGTACTGAAAACCCATTACAGGGTCAAGCACAGAATCAAATGCTAATTCCATATGTTTCTGCTAAAGAATTGAATTTCTCGGGAAATGGGTATGACAGAAATGAATGCAAAAATGAAAAATCCGGTGAGATCTTGAGTTTTGCTGGTTTTTCCGGTCAAACCCAAATGGTTGCTCCGGTGGAGAAGAACAAGAAGAAATTGCTTCCGGCGGATGAAGGAATGCTATCCTTCACCTCCCCAATGATCTTACCTTCTTCAACAACAACCGGCGGCGTGGATTCCGATCAGTCTGACTTAGACGTATCAGTAATTCGAGAAACAAGTAGCAGTAAAGTTGCAGAGCCGGAAAAGAAGCCAAAGAAACGGGGAAGAAAGCCGGCGAACGGTAGAGAAGAACCATTAAATCATGTTGAAGCAGAAAGACAGAGGAGAGAAAAACTAAACCAGAAATTCTATGCATTAAGGGCAGTTGTTCCAAATGTATCAAAGATGGATAAAGCATCCCTTCTCGGTGATGCAATTTCATACATAAACGAGCTTAAATCAAATCTTCAAAATGGAGATTACATGAAAGATGAACTGGGTAGTCAAATTGAGGCTTTGAAGAAAGAAATAGCTAGTAAAGAATCCGACCATGAGTTAAAGATGGTAAATTTGAAGCTAACGGATGTAGAGATTGATGTGAAGGTAAGTGGATTGGATGCAATGATTCAGGTACAAAGTGGGAAGAAGAATCATCCTCCTGCTAGGGTTATGTCAGCCATTAAAGAACTGGATCTTGAGGTACAATATGCTAGTGTCTCGATTGTTAATGAGGTTATGCTTCAACGGATAGCTGTAAAAATGGGGAGCAGATTCTATACACAGGAATTGCTTAAGCAGGCCCTATTTTCTAAATTAGTTTAGCTTTTAGTATAGTGTAGTTTGAGCTATGATATGATGATTGGAATTGTCAATTTTGATAATTTAATGTCTGAAAATCAGTGATGTACATAATTGAATCAAATCTCCAATCCAATATAGTATTATTGTAGTTTGGATTTTATGTTATTCTTGTTCAAAAGCGATCTTTTTTGGAGCTACTTTTATGGGGGTTTTAGTTTTTCCATCTTTCTTGGAGCTACTTTTATGTGGTTTCTAATGATCCAATCCCAAACCTAATCATCTTAAGCCATTCCTAACATTGGTTCTTCAGTTCTTCAGGTAATATTTCTTAGTATATAAGTTAATTGTTCTTGTATGATTTGTTTTCTTCTTGCATTGTTTGTACAGTCTGTAGAAGATGGTGGAATTGCCGAATGAGATTATAGTCGAGATTCTTTGACGACTGCCTATTAAGAGTCTGCTCCGATTCAGATCTCTATCTAAATACTGGCTTTCCCTAATTAGTAGTTCTTATTTCGTCAGATTGCATATGAACCAATCAGTCCAAACCAAGAGCAACATTAGCCTCTTAAAAAGTTTCTATGATCTCTATCGGGTGGATCTTGATTCCCTCCATGACGGCGATGTTCTTCAACCGGTGGAGATGGATCCCATTACATTGAAATTTTGGCATTCTTTACGGAGGATTTGTATTTATGGATTTAGATCTTCCTGTGATGGCTTGCTTTGTATGTCAAACTTATGTGACATTGACGATGTCTTCTTATTGAATCCATCAACTAGAAAGTTTATAAAACTTCCCTAGGAATCTAATTGTATTTTCAAATTCAACATTTCTTGTTATTATCGAATTGGTTACGATAACACTAATAATGATTACAAGGTAGTCAAAATTGTAAAACCTTATGGTAAGTTGTTCGTTGAGTTTAAGGTTTATAGTTTGAGATCAAATTCCTGGTATAAGGTAAAGAAGTTTCCACCATTTCCTATATATATGTATAGCTATGGAGATTCCATTGTTGGTGGAGCTATGCATTGGATCTCAATTGCGAAATCAAATTTGAAAAGGGAAAACTTGATTGTTGCCTTTGATCTTGGGACGGAGAAATACAGAATACTTCCTCATCCAAAGCCGGAGTACCGCGAGCCTCAATACAGATTATATTTAGATAATTTAGAAGGATGTCTTTCGTTAAGTTGTTATTACGAATCATTAACTGTGGATGTGTTTTTACTGAAAGAATATGGTGGAAAAAAGGAACATTGGAGATTGTTTACACTGTCAGCAACAACTTCTTTTAAGATTCATTACCCTTTGAAACTTATTGCTTATTCAAAGAGTGGTAAGAAAATATTGTTTGAGAAGGATTATACCGAGCTTGCTTTGTATAATTTAGAACATAAGTTAGTTGAAGAAATTAGTGCTAATGGTACGGAACCAATAAGGATGCGCCATCGCCTTGAGAGTCTCGTCTCTCTGGATGTTCCAACATTAGCTGTATGTAACCAAATTTATGTCAAATTTGATTTAGTAATTATCAAATATATGTATTTGTTCATATTTTTTACAATGTTTGATCGGTCTAAAGAGGATTTTTTACAGACGAAGATAGGGGAAAGTGGGGTAAAATCGCAGCCGATAATTGTTGAACAAAGGCGAAGAAATGAATTCTTTGGAATGAATCTAGTAATTGCTTGCTTGTCTTTTGGGTTCATGTTTTATTTTTGCAATAAGATGGTTTTGAATTAGAATGACAATATTTAACTCTATAATTCATTTTTTATATTGAAAATTAATATATGTTTTGGGAAAATTAAAATATCACAATTCTCACACAATTGCATTCAATAATCATACAAAATGATGTATAGTTAGAAAAAGACAAAACCAAACTATTCTAAAAATGTGCATACCTCCTTTCTATCTAAGCCAAGTCGTACAAAAGAATATAAAATGACTACCATAGAAAAAAAAATAGTCATTATACTAATCATATAAAAAGATGTGGCAACCCAAAAAAATAAAATTTTTCAACTAATAAAAATCATTTCTTTTAATTTAAAAGTGGGGAATGGGTTGAACAGTTTTAATATTGTTTGATATAATGGAAAAGAGGAATCATATATCCTTGTTCATGAGTAGAAAGACATTTACAAAGGGAACCACATATTATAAATGAGCCATATTTTACATGTTTCTCTTTTATTATTTACTTTCAAGAGTAAGGACAATCATTTGAAGTTTACTTTCGTTTTTAGTATTGTGAATTAGTTTTTTGAATAAAATATCCTTTATTTTCACAATTTTTATGAATTTATAGTTAACTAGTTAATGTTTTTATATAGCATTCATACCAAACGACGGTTTGAAATTATGTCGATTCTTCAGCGTATTAACTTTGGAAGAAGGTGTGTGTATGTCCAAAATGACCCATCTTTTTATTTTTCGATCAATCAATTTACTTGTTAATATGATATAGTATGATAGAGAAATCAACAAATTAGCTATAGTATGATTTTGCCCTCCCTACAATTGGAATGAAAGTTGATTATGCCAAAAAATACTACTTGTGTAGTTTGAGATCCAATGATGATGATAGAATTCTTAATTTTGACAATTTAATGTCTGAATAATGTGTAATGTACATTAATAATATTATAAGATGTTCGTTAAGATAATTCTATATAAAGTTTTGTTGAGAAAAATTATGAGAGTCAAAGATTTTATTTAAGATATCGTTCTTTGAATGAAGCGTTGCGTCTGAGTGTTTGCCGAATCACCGGTCATTCGGTGTGATCTTTTGATTGTTGGCGAGCATCGTGCTTCTTTCTAAGGGTTGTCGCATGGATTTCTCTCATCTAACATCTTCCCCAAATCACACAATAGCTTACCATTCAAAATTATGTCAAAACTTTGCTTAAAGAATTAGATAAAAGAAAAAGTTTGGTATATCATTGGATATTCCTGCATTTTTATGTCAAAACTTAAAATAGGGTTCCAAATTGATTTTTTAAGTTTAATATATATTTTATCTATTTTCTCTACTAACGCTTTTAGAAATTAAAAGGCATTAACCCCTATTTAAAATCATTTTGTGCCTCTTAAAACATTTGAACTTGAATAAAACACTATGTTTTGAAGGGGGGCTTTAAACGCAAATGGGCCAAGAAATAAGATCAGACCTTGGGTTAGGCCTTGTTATAGTTTACAACAAAAAGGGAAATGGGTCGGTCCATAAACTGCTTCATTAGAGGCAGGCACATAATACTCTCAAAGTCAAAACCCGTGATATTGACTTTGTCTTGATAATTTTAGAGGCATTGATTTATGTGTAAATATTTATATTAAAATTATAAACATAAGATTTAATAATAGTAATTATTTTTATCACAAAAAAATTTATTCGATAATTTGTATTGACTTTATAAAATATTTTGATAATTATTATAAATATAATACCAAATACATAATAATTTTATAAAATTTTAGGTAATAAATAAAAGTCATGTTACCAAAAAAATTAATGTCCAAGATTTTGAGTTCATTCTTTGTAACCTTTAACCTAGGGCTCATCATAGTTGAAAATAGGTAAAAATGGTAAAAACCGAATCGATAAAAAGTTTACCAAAACAGTTATAAACTATCAAATTGAATTATCTCAGGTTCATAATTTTCTATACTGACCGGATTGGTTGACAATTTAACGTAATGGTCGTATATATACATACTTGTATCTTTTTTTTAATAATTGTTATTTTAGCCTAGTAGTAAAGTTTAATATTAGAATCTTAACCCACTAATTTATACATGTTCAATTTTTAACAACATTTGTTTTTAACTAATTCAGAGAAAAATAAAATGTATGATTTTTAGACTTTAATTTATTTTCTTGTAAATAATTATTTCTCATTAATTTTAGTTGAAAACTAAATATAAAAAGATAATTAGTAAATAATACAACATTTAAAAAATTATAATAATCCATAAATGATATAAATGTGCAATGTATGATTAATATATAAAGATAAAATTCTCAATAATTATGCAATTTGTTGAAGACAAATTAAGATGTTAGTTTAAAAGAAGGTGTAGATCCTGCCCACTCCACTCCGAGTCAAGGCATCTCATTAGCCCAGAAACTTGTGTCTTTCTTGTCCCGACAGCTTCAATACCTGTAACTCAAAGAAAGCAACCCTCACCCTCACCCTCACCCTCACCCTCACCCTCACCCTCACCCTCACCCTCACCCGAGTGTCAACTTAAGCTACAAACTAATAAAATCGGTGTCAATAAAATTTTTAATAAACATGTTGAGCGCCAATTAAAATTATTCTTAACTTGAGGGTGGTAAACAACACCCAAAAAGATCCTAATGAAAAATCTATAAATATGACCAAAATAGTTATAAATTCATACATTAAAAAAATAAAAATAACTAAGTCTGATAATTTCGTATTATTTTATCGTTAAAAAAGAACGAACACACTCGAGAAATAATCACCAACAAAATCGGTAAAAATGAGTAACAGATGACCTCTCAATTTCGAGACGAAAAATACGATAGGATTAAACCGAACCAAACAAAAGCGCAACAATAATTCAAATAATTATGAGAAAAAAATAAAATGATTTTTTTTAATATATAGTTTTTTTAGAGATTGAAATAAAACTGTTTTATAAACTTTATATTAAAAGAATATATATGGTTACAAGTAATAATAATAATAATAATAATAATAATAATAATAATAATAATAATAATATTGGTCAAATTATATGATTTACTTCAATTTTTTATTTTTATATTTTCCAAATAAAATTATAATATACCTACTAATAAGACAAATGATTGAGAGAGGGAATTTGAGAGAGGGAAGCGCAATATGATTGACTGAAAAATTTAAATAATTTCTCTTTCTTCTCTCTTTCTTTCAACTTTTCCCTTTTTCCGCTTAATTTTTTTATTTAAATAATATAGAAACTTATGATCAACAAACCAAACCAAATAGTTAATAATAAAACAAATGTAAATTAGTCCCTCAATTCTCAATAATATTAAAATTACACATCAAACTTTAAGTTATGTATTTTTAACAACATTTTTATACTTATCATTAACCTAATAATTATAATTATTCTCAAAACTTTTATATATATATATATATATATATATATATATATATATATTATTTCAATTTATTAGATTAATAATAAAAATGTATATATACTTATAAATAAGTTAATAATTACTATCTCATATTTGATTATCATTCACAAAATATATATATATTATTTTGAATGATAATGAAATATGTGTAAATTAGTCCCTCAATTCTCAATAATATTAAAATTACACATCAAACTTTAAGTTATGTATTTTTAACAATATTTTTATACTTATCATTAACCTAATAATTATAATTATTCTCAAAACTTTTATATATATATATATATATATATATATATTATTTCAATTTATTAGATTAATAATAAAAATTTATATATACTTATAAATAAGTTAATAATTGCTATCTCATATTTGATTATCATTCACAATATATATATATATTATTTTGAATGATAATGAAATATGAGATTAGAATTATTAGCCTATTTATAATTATATATAAATTATTATTATTAAAATAATAAATTATTTAGGATAATTATAATTAATTTTTTAAATAATATGTTAGAAGTACATATAATAATAATAATAATAATAATAAGACTAGCACGGGCCATCTACTTGCATTGTAGGCTCTACACAACCAATCCTAATGTGCTTAACAAATTGGACATGTATAGCCCAAAGTTTAAATTATTTAGAAATAATCAATATATTTAAATAATAAAATGTTTTTAAGGAATAAAATGTGTTTTTATAAGTATATTAGTTTTTCATATATTTTAAGATATATAGGTTTTCTTGTTTTACAACTCTAGCTAAACGATTTTTATATTTTTTTTTTCTAATTTTTTAGTTTTTTAATATCTTAAAATTTATTAAAAAAAAGTTTAAAAAAAATATTATCTATCCTGTTGATACAAAGATGTTCAAAATTATTATGACGTGATGATTTATATTAATCAAATATCTCTGGGATTCAAATACAATGTAAGCATGGTTGCTACAGTTTATTATGCCTATCATGGTTTATATATAATAATTATATATTGATTTTTGATAAATATAAATATATATATATATATATATATATATATATATTTCTTTTAAAATCAAATAACAAAATTAGGTTGTCATAAATGATATTACAAAATATATTACCCCTAATATTTACAAATTTTTGATAAAACATAAAATTTTCACTTAGAAATTTTATATAATATTAGATATTCTATACCAAATTTGTTAGTTTGATTGAGTTTTAGTTTAAAAAATTATAATTTTTTAAAATAAATAAATTATTTTAATTTATAATTTTTATAAAATCAAAATCAAATCAAAGAAATAAGTGAACTTTTAGATTATATGTTTGATTTATTTAAGAAGTATTTGATTAAGTTACAATAATAAATAATTGAAAATAGTTAAATATATGTATATATATTTAAATTAAAACACAAATAAAATAATGTGTCTATATTAGTATATAATCACTAAATATCATATATTATTTGAAAAATATTTATTTAAATAATTTATATTTATAATAAGTCGTGTTGGGCTGCAATTTTTATTTTTATTTTAATGAATATATTGTTTTAATTTTAATATATAAGGACAAAATTAGTATACAAAAAGTTATATTAAATAATTTAATTTAAATTTTATAATATACATATTTGGAAATAGTTATTAACTGTTACAAATTAATTGATTAATTAAGAATTGCTTGATAAGATTAAGTTATCTAGAGACTAAAACATAAATAGAAACCCTAATATTGGTTCTCCTTTATTTTACCTCAATTAATTACTATAATAGTTTAATTTTATTTATCCCATTCAGTCTTATTCTCACCCAAATAGTTAAAATTTAATTGATTAATAAATAAATAATATAATTGTAAAATTTAAAATTATCTAAAACACTTTAAACTTAAATTAGTAGTAATTAAAATAGGAAAATATTTTAAATAATAAATTAATATTTTTTCATTTTATTTATTTTACAATTTTTTAATTATTTTTTACAGTTTACTTTTATTTTATATTTTATTATAATCCATCTCTCCAAATTTATGAAAATTACTTACAAAACAATTTTGTATTCATTGATACCAAAATGACACAATCCTACCAAATATCTGTTTTTACATTATTGGTTTCAATTAAATATAATGGTTAATGTCCATGATGGTTTATATAGAATAATCTTGTATCAGTTATATAAATATAATTTTTTTATTTTTTTTTTTTCAGTTTATAACTTTATTAACAAGATTTGTATATAAACTAATAAGAAGCTAGAGTTATAAAATTAGTTTACATTAATAACTAATATACTTTTACAGAAAAAAATAATTATTTTTCAGTGTTAATTTTCAACATGTTTAGAGTTTAATTGAGTTTTATTTTCAAAAAAATTTAATATATATATATATATTATTTTAATTTGATAATTGTTATTTGTTGTGTTACAAGAAGTTCTGGAATATTTATTTAGTTTAAAATATTTATATTATAATACTTATTTTCGTGTAATTTTTTCTCGTGCTTTTTATTGTTACAAAAATATTAGTTAACAATTTAAGTATTATTTTTTTAATTTTAAGTTAAGATTTGTATTTTACATTTTAGTTTTCATAATAAAGAAAAAAGTGTTATATAGAGTTAATTAAGCTTTTAAAAAAATATATTTTTGTATTTTTTCTTGTTTCTTGCGTGCTTATTATAATATAAAATAATTATTTTTCTTTTTATAAAAATAAAATATTTTATATTATTATTTTTTTAAATAAAATAATAAAATTTTAACTGTTAGTTAAACTATAAACAACAGATCTAAAAATATAAGTGTAAATAAATTTATAATCAGTAAATTAAAAACATATATATATATATATATATTTAAAGTTATCCTTTATTTTTTTTCTGTATTTATATTTGATTATATTATATAAATTTAAAATAATTTTTATTTACATCCATAATTGTGTACTTGAATAATTGTTTAACGCAACTATATTGGTATGTGTTTATCACGGATAAAAATAAAAAAAATTTATAATTCTTATAATATATAAACTATATTATTATATTATCCCGTGAAATGCAACAAAATAAATTTAAATATATGAATTTTAAAATATGTATTAAATGTTTAATTTTTTTAATAAATCATAAATAATATATTATAATAAGAATTATAACACTCTCATTACACATTTTATTTATTTAAGTAAAATAATTCATATTTCACATATCTCATCATATATTTTTTTTCAATGGATCTCTCTCATGACCTTACACTTTGATTTTAGTCAAATAAAAAATTCCAAACATTATCAATCTCTTTTTTATCTTCACTTTAGTCCACAAATGCTCAATCGACCTCTCGTCTCGTGACCTTAAAAAACTTCGATTGACCAACCATCTCATTCCACATTTATCTATCAATTCAAATCGGACATCTTATCTCGTGTCCTTAACTTTCAATTCGGTCAAACAACTAATCTTCTTGCATATTTTAATCACTAATATCAATTTCTTTCTCAATTGACCTCTCATATCTCATCTTGTGACCTTAAAACATTTCGACAGTCCAATCATCTCATTCCACATTTATCTATCAATTTAAATCGGACTTCTCATCTCGTGACCTTAACGTTCACTTCGGTCACACAACAAATTTCTCGCATATTATAACCACCAATATCATTGTCTTTTTGAATCGACCTCTCATATCTTTACTTTACTTTCACTTCGACTATCAAAAATAATCTCATTCCACATTTATCCACCAATCACAATCGACCTCTCATCTCTCGAACATCTTACTTCAACTTCATCAAACAACCAATCTTCTCAAATATTTATAATATACAACTTGACATTTTTATCCTTACTTCAGCTATTCTTAACCAATTATCTCATTCCACATTTTTATCCCACCAATCTCAATCGACCTCTTATCTCTATATTTACTTTTATTTCGGTCAACTAGTCCATCCATTACATATTTTATTAAATTTTTAACTCTAATTTATTATATAAATTCACATATATATATATATATATATATATATATATATATATATATATATATATATATATTATACTATTAATGTTGACTTTTTAATATTTTTTTGAAAAATAAATTTTTAGTTATTAATTTGATATATTATGTATATTATAAATATAGATGTTGTCATAGACGGTTATATATATATTATAAAATAAATAGTTAAAAAAATAATTAATCTTTTCCTATACTATTTTTTAAATTTATTATAATAAATATTTTTTTTATTAATAATTAAATAAAAGACCCTTGATATAATTGTACCAGTACTCATCCACTTAAGTTCGAATTTATAATAAAAATTTGACTCAGGTATTTATTTTATCTCACATAAGTGTATCCAAATTAATCACGTGTCTCGATCCGACAATTCAAGTACTTTAAATTTAGGCATTATATATATATATATATATATATATAATTTGTTAGTTCGAAATTATATATATATATATATATATATATATATATATATATATATAATTTGTTAGTTCGAAATTATTTGAAAGGATAAATTGTAGATAAAAAATAATTTTTTATAATTCTCACAAAATTGCAGGAATTGATCATACGAAACGAGATATAGTTAGAAACCAATAAAAAAACACCCAAAAAACATGAAAAGAAAAATGAATCTTTTCAATTTAATATTTAATACATAAGTAGGTGGTGATTGTAGGGTTCATGAGTATGAGTAGAAGACACTTTACAAAGGAATCAAATTATAAATTAGCCATATTTTACATGTGCATTTCATTCTCGTTTGTTATCTACTTTAAAGAGTGAGGACCCATGAAATTTTTAAGTTTATGTTCATTTAATTTAAATGTGATTTTCAAAAAAATTTAAATCCGAAAAATAGTTTTCATTTTCACAAATTATGCGAACTTTTTATTCTTCCTATAACATTCAAACCCGAATGATTGTGTGAAATTACGTGGATATTTTCACATATTATGGGTAGTCCCGTAACATCGGGAGAGACTGCCTCCTCACGATGGGATAACTCTTAACTTCGAGACCCAAGAAACTTATTAAGATAAGTATTCAGCTACAACTATACTTTAAATTTGGACCTTGTGTGATTTATGGACTATGCAGATAACTTGTTAAATTATTATTTTACAAATTATAGTTTAAACATAATTAAAATAGAGATGTATATTTGACACAAATTAAGATTATAAGGGTTGTTTTATTACTTGTTATGTTTAGTTAAAAGAATCGGATATAATACCCAAGGTAAAGAATGAAGACTATCAATAAAATTCATAATCTTCTCCAACAAATTTTCTGATTTCAGATGATCGTTAATTTTTCGTTTGTTATCAATATGTGGCTGATTTATATATGGTATTAGAGCTTCGAATATCAAGAACAACTTATGATCACAATCTTGAAACAAAACAAGTAGTCCAAAAAGAACCTAACCGATTTGTGGTGCAGTTTTTGACTAATCTTTAACACAACAATCTTTCACACTTAAATCATCCACCGGATTATCCTCCAATGGAAAAAAACAAGGGATCGAGGTCGATATATTCGTTATACCTACATTGAGGTGATGTTTTAGTTATCATCCTTATGTAAGATTAAATGAGAAAATTCTCTTAAGATATGTACTACTTGCAATGTATAGTAAAATTAATTAAAGATGAAAATATGTAATGTATTTTTTCTGAAAATTCCTGTGTGCTGCTAGACCCTAAATACAAAAGATAACACTTCTACCAATTATTTGTTCTTTTAACAACTTAATGCATGCGAGGATTTATTACCATTTATTGTTTAAAGAATTGCAAGATTGAGTGTACGTTACAAAATATTTTTATTATTATAGGTTTCCATTTTCAAGATTAAGCATTAGTCATGTAAGTTATTATCGTTCTTCTATTTAATTTTTTTATAATAAAAATTAAACTTTATTTTCTAAAACAAAGAAGGAAGAAATTGTGTTGTTTAATTTAATGTATAATTAATAAATTTAGATATAATAATTAATTAAAATAATTTAATCCTATTATTTTAATAATTGTAGTGTTTTTATTATAATCAACTAAACTATATATTATAATTTTTGTGCTTCGGAGGATCCAGTTACAGGAGAAAAGAGATCCCTCTCAACACATACCGACATACCGAAAGGGTACTAATAAAGCCGACTTCACCCCAAGTCATTGATCCACTCGGATCAGCTCAGTGGAGGGATGAAATGCTATTTACTTTTCAAGGTACTTACTCGATGTGTGCAGAGTACTCTTAACCAAAGCAAAAAGGGGCAGGTTCAGTTTCGAGTTCATACTAAAAAAATTGATAAATTAAATTAAAGGAAATGATAGATTATTAATATATTAGATATTATTATTTATTGATAATAAAGAATATTATTTATTTATTAAATATAAATATTTAATCAAATAATTTAATTATGGAATTAAAATTTTAAAAAATATTATTTATTTATGAAATAAAATAATATATAATTAAATAAGTTAATTATAGAATTAAGATTTAAAAAATATTATTTATTTACAAAATAAAATAATATATAATAAAAAGATTGACTAAAGAGAAAGTTACCATTTTTGTATCTTTTTAAATATGTTAAAAGAAGTAACTGTGAAGATATACAAAATTACTTTTTTTAAACTAATTCTGAGTTATAAGATGAATTATGAGGGACAATAAACACTATTCTTTCCAACAAAGCAATAAACCAGTGGAGCTCTCATCTTCTTCGATACCATAAAGTATAACTTGATTTCAATAAGTATTTTTCTATGAACAATATATTATGCATAAAAATCTTAAAATTAGATGTTTAAATTTTTATTTGAAATTCATTTTAATACATCTGATACTGTAAAAGATCTTGTATCAAAATCTAATGAATAGCCCTTATTTTGTCAAATTGTACCCGTCCAAACCAGAGGAACCCCCACTTATTTTTTTTTTCTTTTAATGGCAGATTCACATCTTTTAGTCTTATAGACTTAATCTTTCAGCCGTCGTCCAGTCTCCAGGTACCTTTATACATAAAACATTGTTTCTATGAATTTATTTTTTATTTCTCAACTGTTAGTTTATTATGTTACAATGTTAGTAAACTTAATATGTGTGTCACTTATTTATGTTAGTTTATAAATTAGGACTTGGAAATAGTTTAAATATAAATAAAGTGTTTAGGAGATCCATGATTGTTTATTTTAGAATGTTGTGTTTGGTGAAGAATATTATGTTACAAATTAATTGTTCTTCTCTGATTTACTTTTCTCTTGTATTTGTATTGTGTAGTTTGTAGAAGATGGTGCATTTGCCCGATGAGATTTTAGAAGAGCTTTTTTGTCGATTGTCTGTTAAGTGTCTAGTCCGTTATAGATGTGTATCTAAATCCTGGCTTGACCTAATCAGCCGTCCCTATTTCGCCAAATTGCATCTAAAACGATCCATTCAAAACAAGTCCAATCTTAGTCTTTATGTGCCGAATCACCTTCACTGTCGGGAGATTGTTGATTGTTTTCAACCGATGAAGGTCAATTACATTCCATTGAGGTTTCGGAATTATGGACTTACGCCTAGAGGTTCATGTGATGGTTTGCTTTGCATGGCAAAGTTAGGTGACATTGACAATGTTTTTTTATGGAATCCATCCACCAGAAAGTCTATAAAACTGCCTTACGAATCTAGAATTGATTTTCCAAATAAAAGACACACCATTTGGATGTGTGATTATCGAATTGGTTATGATAACACTAATGAAGATTATAAGGTGGTGAGAATTGGGGGACTCCAAAATATACTAGGAATCATTGATTATGAGATAAAGGTTTATAGCCACAAATCAAATTTGTGGCATAAAGTTGAGAAGTTTTCTCGCTATCCGAATTTGACTAGCTTTGGAGATTCTCTTGCCGGTGGAGCTCTACACTGGATCACCTCAAGGGAAAACTTGATTGTTGCCTTTGATCTTGGCACAGAGAAATATAGATTAATTCCACATCCGGAGTATCGCAATTCTTATTACTCTTTATATTTGGATAATTTAAGAGGATGTCTTTCATTGACTTGTCGTTACTCATCATCATCATCCCATGTAGATGTAGATGTATTTTTGTTGAAGGAATATGGCGGGAAGAATGAACATTGGTCGCGATTGATTAAACAGTCGCCACCAATTCCTTCTCAGATTTGTTTTCCTGTGAAACCTATATTTCAGAAGTCACCCATTTATGTTGTTGCAGGAATATTGGACCTACGCATTTGTCGTGAAAGTCTAGTACATATTCCTGTATGTAACCATTATCAAGATAAATGTCAAATTTTATTTACAAATTAAAATTTAGTTCCCTCTTTAATTGTCATATTTTGTTTTGTAGGAATAATTTTCCTATCAAAAGTGTTCATGTTGGTGTTATAATTCCTACCTTTAAGGTAGACTAATTTAAATTATTTAGTTCATATTTTTCACAATGGTTGAGGAATTTTCAGGAATTTGCATTCTTTTTTTAACACCTTATATGTTATATTTATCTTCAAGAGATGATATATTTGGAAATGGCTTAATTTGTTCTGCTATACTATACAAGTAATGTAATTCCATTGATATATTGTTTTCTCTTACTTTGATTTGAGTCTTAATTCAATATTTGACTGTTATTTGAATAACAAAAAACAGTTTTTAATAAATTATCAATATATTATACAGTATTAAATAAAATTGTATTTAAATTTATTTAAATTTGAATAATTTATAAATATAAGATTAAATAACTTAGTAAAAAAATAAGATATTTTATATTAAACAAAATATAAAGAATTATATACTAATTTTAATGTATAAATAAAAGAATTATAGAATAGTGCACGTGTTTAATAATTAATAGTATGTATAAATGAACTATATATTACAAAATTACATACATTTTAAATGAGTTTTTTTGTTTGAATGATATAGTAATGTAATTTTGACACATATAATAATTTTAAATTAAAGTAATTGATGTGAGGTGTCATGTTCTATATTAAAAAATAAAATAAAAAATTATGTGCATTTACATACTTAAAAAATAAAAACTGAATATCAAGTTATTAAATGAAAAATAAACACTTTTATCTATCAAAGAAAATATGCTAATGAGATATTAGAGATTAGAAATCACATTATTCTCAACAAAAATATCTCTTTTATTTTATAGTTAGAATGATAGATACATTTCTTTCTAAGCAAAGTTTGGCAACCAAAAAATGATTTTTCTCAATCTAATATTTAATAAAAATAGTTTCTTTTAATTAAAAAAACATAAGTGGTGAATGCATGGATGGTAGTTTCAAAATCACCTAAAAGTTATTGTCAAACTAACATAATTTAATGTTAAATTTCAATTTTTCAATTTTATTTTATGTTTTACATATATACAATTAAAACTTATTACTAATATATATATAAATTATTATTTTATAAATTTAATTATTTATAATTTAGTATATATATTTATAATAAAAATATATTTAATAAATATTTATGAAAATATTTTTTAAAATGATTAAGTGAATATTTATTATATTAATCATTAGTTTTATATTTTATTTACTGCCTCCACAATCTAATGTATATTTTATTTACTTAACACTATTATTAATATACTAATATACTGGAAAAAGTCTCCTCTAAAAAAGAAATCCAATGAAGTGGTTAAATTTATTGATTTGATTGACCTTTTAAATTAGATTTTATGTTACGTTGGTTAGTTGATAAATATTTTTGTTTTATGTTTTTATTATTATTTTTTAAATAATTAATTTCGTTGTCTTTATTGTATTTGGTGACACTAACACTACTCTTTTTTTAATGTATTTGTCATTATTTTTAAACTATTATTATTACTATAATATTGTAATAATTTTTTTAAAAAAATTATAATTAAAATTTATAAATATATATATATTAAAATATAATTAATCAAATTTATAAAAGAATAATTTAAATTTATATATCAAAATATAAATAGTTAAATTTATATATTTTGATAAAAAAAAATATACTAATTTAAATATATATTTTATCAATTTTTTTAGGTATTTTTTTAATGACCCAATAAAAAATAAAATTAGGCCCAACCATATCTTTAACCCACTTACTTTAAAATAAACCATAAACCTAATTATCATCAGAAAATAGTTTAATAAGTCGGCAGGACTTCAGGTACCACAATTTCTTAGTATAAATCATATTATAACTTAATTGTTTTTCTCTGATTTCATTTTCTTCTTGCATTGTTCGTGAAGAATATGATGCAATTGGCTGATGAAATTCTAGTCCAATTAAAGATAGAAAATAAATAATTGTGTTTTAATTAAAAAAATAAACATAAGTAGGTGATGAATTTTTACATTTTCAGAAACCATTATAATCTGAAAAATATTTTACATTTTCACAATTTTCATGAACTTTCATTATCTGGTAATAATAGTTTAAATATAAATAATGTGTTTAGGAGATCCATGGTTGTTGTTGATTTCTTTCAACCAATGAAGGTTGATTATATTCCATTGAGGTTTCAGAATTATAGACTTGTACCTAGAAGTTCTTGTGATGGCTTGCTTTGCATGGCAAAATTAGGTGACATTGATAATGTTTTTGTACCGTCAACCGGAAAATCTATAAAACTGTTGTACGAATCGAGGATTGATTTTCCCAATAAAAAACACATTGTTTGGAAATGTGATTATCGAATTGGTTATGATAACATTAATGAAGATTACAAGGTGGTGAGAATTGGGGGACTCCAAAATGAACAAGGATTCATCGATTATGAGATTAATGTTTATAGTTTGAGATCAAATTTGTGGCATAAGGTAGATAAATTTTCTCACTATCCGAATTTGAATAGTTTTGGAGATTTTGTTGCTGGTGGAGCTCTGCATTGGATCACCTCAACGAAAAACTTGATTGTTGCCTTTGATCTTGGAACTGAGAAATACAGAATACTTCCACATCCGGAGTATCGCAATTCTTATAACCGTTTATATTTGAAGAATTTAGGAGGATGTCTTTTGTTGACTTGTCATTACACATCATCATCGTACACTGTGAATGTGTTTTTGTTGAAGGAATATGGCGGAAAAAATGAACATTGGTCGCGATTGATTATAATGTCACGACCAATTTCTTCTAAGGTTTTTTATTCCTAAGAAACCTATTGTTCAGAAGTCATACGAGAAAATTATGATTGAAGTTGTCGCAGGATTAATGATCATACCCATTTGCCTTGAAAGTCTAGTCGATTTTTCGGTATGTAACCATCATCAAGAATCAAGATAGATAAATGTCAAATTTGATTCTCTCTTTAATCCTCATATTTTTTGTTTTGCAGGAATAATTATTCCAATCAAATGTATTCATGTTGGTGATATAATTTCTACCTTTATAAGATAGACTAATTTAAATTACTTAGTTCATATTTTCACTATAATCAATAGCCATCATATTTTTTGGAAATTCAATATTTCTGTTTTTTTTTTACAGAGTCAGGGGAAGGGGTGTAAAATCGCAGCCAGCCAATAACTGTTGAAAAAACGAATGAAATTGATGCTTTGAAATGAATCTAGGAATTGATTGTCTTTTCGTTTGAATTAGAATGACAATATTTAGCTCTATACCTTATTTTTGATTGAAAATTGATATATTTTATGTATCTTCGTCTTTACATTTTTTTTCCGAATCTTTCCAAAATATCATCTATGGAGAGAATGATTATTTTCTATTTGCTGTTTCACTAGAATCAATAGGCATTTGGTCATTAATTTGGAATTGGCTTATTGAACCATCACTTCTTAATTTGTTTTAATTTCTTTTCCATTTGTAACATTGTAAATTTATAACTACTTTAAATGAATACTATAAATGTTTATATATAGTGTTTAAAGTAAATAATACTAAATTTAATTGTAGTCCATATCACAAATATTGCACCAAACAAAATACAGAAGAAAAATGAATCATTTTTAAGTCTAAATTAACCCAATTTAATAAAACAATAATAATTGTGTTTTAATTAAAATAACATAAGTAAGTGATGAATTTTTACATTTTTTGGAAGCATTATAATCTGAAAAATATTTTTCATTTTCACAATTTTTACGAACTTTCATTATCCGGTTCATATTCTTCGAGCTTAAATTCGTGTGACATTCAAGCCTTAATTGTCCAGTAACTTCGGGAAAAAGGCTGCCTCCTCGAAAAGGGGTCGGGCCATAACTTGTCTATATCTTTTTATTTTTTTTTGCTTCAATCAATTAACTATTTACTTTTTAATATGAAATATATAAAAGATAATTTGAAAAATTAAAATCAAATAGAGAATAAATAATTAGCTTTAATTTTATGATGGGTTGGTTTTGCCCTCTCTAAAATTGGTATAAATGTTGAATATGCCAAAAATAGAAAATTTTATTAGTGGAACACCTTCTTTCCCGATTTTTGTTCCTCAAGAACAAGACTTACCAACGTACAATTACATCTCTCGCCCATGCATGCATGCATGCATGCTTAAATTTTATTTCCTTTTTTTGTATCATTTGACTCTGTTTTTGCCTCAATTGTTTGGGATTTCAAAACCTGAAACGGATGGATTCAAATAAAGAAACCACGGATAATAAACCGCCCATCAACTTCAAATTGCGCCAACCTGAACGTAGTTGGTCTGGTAATTTGGCTCGCAAGGATCGGGCCCGAGTCCAAGTGGCTGCAGGGAATGAAAACCGGTTATCCCATGTCAGCGGGCCGATAGGGGAGTTTTACGATGATGTTGGTACTCCTCGCCTTGTGAGGAGTAGCGGGATGAGGAGAGATTGGAGTTTCGAGGATATTAGTGAAATAAAAGTTGTAGATGGAGATCTTGTTACAAATTAATATTAATAATTAGGACACATTTCTTGAATGTATTGAAGATATTAATGTACATATCTTGTACCTTTATAAGATACTACTTGATTAATAATATTGCATGATTTGGAATTATAAGTTATATTCAAGTCCAATGAAAAGAATTGATAGTAATCATTTTATCCATCGTTCTAATTATATATTAAAAGAGATTGAAAAAAATTATAATTTATCACGCAACAAAAACTAAAAAGAAACAAAAAAAATTAATCTCGAGAATCATTTAGATTCGAAAAAACATGGAATACTAAAAAAAAATTAATCATTTCAAAGGTTTCAATATTGGTCTAGTGGACAAAAACTAAGAAAAATAGACTATTCATGATTATATACTCAAAATTTCAATACATGTTAGATTAAAGTATGGATATAATCCATAACTTAAATTCTAAAACAAATTCACTCTATAAACATAAACAAAATAAATTTGTTTAGAATTCTCCTTCATTCATAAAACTCCTTCTTGCTTCTTCTTTCCAATTCCGACCACCATTCGCAACAATTCTTTCGCCATCATCAAGATTCAACGAATTCCCCGACAAACAAGACATCATCGCGTGTTCTCGATCACCGATCACCCCATGAGCCATCCTAGCCTCGGTTTTCCAATCTCTCGTACATTTCCTAGTTGTCAAATTGTCATGCACTTGATCATGATGATTAGCTTTCTTCGAATCGGCTTCGAGGCGCTTCCTAGCCCGGTACCTACGTTGTCGGTCTCTGTTCTTTATACGCCGTGCAGCTATATCGTCATCGGTTTCAAGGGTTCCAGATTCGTTAACTTGTTTCATGTTGAAAATGTCTTCTTCTATCCCTAAACAATAATAATTCATATTTGTTCAAATAATTTGATTTAACAACATGGTTTTACTTATCTTCCAACATGATTATTCAACATCTGTATAGAACAAACATACATCAAAAGAATCATTAATTAAGATGTAAAAATACAGATCAAATGAAATTAATTGAATACCAAGATGCAATCAAATTGATATCATTATGATGTAGGATTCAATTGAAAGATGAAACGATTCTCAAGGATAATGGAGATAAAACAGAACACCATCAAAATCGTACGTAAAAGAGAAAGAATAGTGAGTATTATTTCGACGGGATTAGGAGCTGAATTTTGGATGGGAAATTAATTATTAATTAATCACTCCAAAAAATAAATAAATATACAAAATTCATATTTAAATTCTTTTCATTTAAATATATAATTTCAAACAAATGGGGTGGTGGCGCAGTTGGCTAGCGCGTAGGTCTCATAGCAATAGAGTAATCCTGAGGTCGAGAGTTCGAGCCTCTCTCACCCCATTATTTTTTTTACTTTTTTAACTCGACGATTAGATATAGTTCGAGCCTCTCTCACCCCATTATTTTTCTTTTTTTTAACTCGACGCTTAGATATTTATTAGTTCGAACGAATTTATAAATTTGAGATCAACTCGACTAGTCTTCGAGTAAATATTTATATGAGCTCGACTAAAATTTGGGAGCTTTGACCGAGCGGTTCACGAGCAGCTTAAGTCATTTGTAGCCTACCCTCACTCAATTATTTTTCTTATTTTTCAATAATAAATAAGCCCCTAACTTTGGATGAAAAAACAAATAAATCCCTAAACTTTAAGCAACAAATGAGGTGGTGGCACAGTTGACTATCGAGAGTTCAAGTCTCTCTCACCCCATTATTTTTCTTCTTTTTGAGCTCGACTCGATTAAGTATTTATTAGTTCAAACAAGTTTATAAATTTGAGATCAACTCGACTATTTACCTATAAATTCGAAAAACTTGAAAAAACTCGACTAGTCTTCAAGTAAATATTTATATAGCTCAACTCGAATTTGGTCTAAGTTCCGAGCGACTCACGAATAATTTCCCTCATTTGGAGTCATACTCTCCTCTCATTATTTTTCTTCTTTTTAATAGTAAATAAGTCCTTGAACTTTGGATTCAATAACAAATAAATACCTAAACTTTAAGCAACAAGGAATCGCAATATTTTTTAAAATAAAATAAAAATTGATTTGTTTTTAAAATGTCGGAATCAGATTCATTCGTTAAGAGATATTTCTACCATTTTGTTTTTTTGTGGATGCATTCTTTAGGTTTTTTAAAATTAATTTGATTTTAGTAATTTATTTTCCTTTATACAATTGACAAGTGGCAACTGATAATAACTAATAACAATGGCAAACCGCCTAACAGTAAGGGCAACATAACTTTCTTGTGGGGCACCCTTACTTTTATTTTCTGTGGTGACCCTTCTTCACGTGCCCTACAAAAAGCTAGGCAGCTACCTTAAGTGAATGGCCATGATTATTCTATTTTCATTTCATTTACATCCTCATATATATATTCTACTCCTTTAATTATGTATAATATTGTTTTAATCTTCTTTAATAGAAAAATAAACTAGCAATATTCTTCGGTTTCAAATTAATTCATAACGATGGAATTCTTCTCCAGGATATGATGGACGAGTTGCTACCTTCCGATCCTCCTCCACGAGACGACGGTTGAGATGTAGGTTTTTAGGTATTGGATTCTCGACAAGTATCGTGTCATATTGATCAACAAAAGGCTAATGGAATGGTTGTATCTTTAACCAAGAAAGATTATTTTAAGCTGATTTAATAAAATGGTTATTTTTCCAAAAATAAATTTATTTTGGAGATAAAGAATAATTTAAGAAAGATGGTTCAATTTTATATGAGATGTGAATATGCAAAATTGTTTGGTTTTGTTTTGAGATGGTCAATTTAGTGAACAAATTAATAATATATGTTTTGGGTTTTTTCAATTCTTGCCAATGAATGTATCAATTTTATAAGTTTTATAATTTAAAACATTTAAAAATAAACCATAATAATAACTAGTATACACAAATAAAAAATCTTTGGAAAAAAAATTGTTTTATTATGATAACATACATAAGTAGCACAGCATTAGTCCGACTCATTTTATTATTTCATTATGGTACGATATAAAAAAGATATTATTCTTTAAATATTTCCGTATCTTCTCTTCTTACTTTCTATCGAAATTTTCAAATGATCATGAGATCACAATTGAATACTTTTATAGTGCTAAATTTTTGTTGCTACCCCGACGACCATACCGACCATAAATCCAATCTCAATTGAAAAAGACATTTCACAAAAGAAATAAGATCCCACCCAAGATCTGTTTATAATAAAATATAAAATAATATTTTTTAACAATTTTTTAATATTAAATAAATGTACCTGATATATTAATATAAACATTATTGTCCAAAAACAGTCATACATATACTAGCTTTTCTCACTAACTTATCAATACATATATATAAACATTAAAATATCATGATATTAAGTAATAAATAAAATTCAATTGGGTATTAGTTCCTTTTCATGTATTTTTTTTTTGGATAAGGCTTAAAATTGATTTGATTACTTCTCTCAAAATTGATAAGCTTTGTTTGATTTAAACTTTATTAAAAGTAGTTAGAAACATTCCAAATAAACTATTAAATTGTTTGAGCCATGAGGTAGATTATTTGAAAATAAATTAGTATTCAATTATTTATTAAAATATAAAATTATTATTTTATAATATTTAATTAAATTATGTAATAAAGTTATCAGTTATTGATTCAAATATTTTTATTTGTTTATTAAAAATTGGCATCTTAAGAAAGTTAAGAATTAAACCTTTGAAAATATTTTATTATTCCAATATATAGTCATTAAATTTTAAAATAAATACAATAAATTATACATCATAAGACAACACTAACAAATCTACTAATACTACAAGTTATTTTAAATTATTTAAGAAAAGAAAGAGTCATCATTTGTGTTAATCTTATCTGAATTATTGAGATATTTCACTAAATTAAAAAAAAAATCCTCCCTTTCAAATAAAGAAAGAAAGAATAATTGATTATAAGATAAGAAAACAAAAATAGTAAACTTTTTTTTTCTCTTTTCCAACACAAAAGTAGTATCTTCATGTGTAAGAAAAGAAAATAAACTGCATTTCAATGTGGGTGCAGTCTTGCAGTTAATGTAAGATCTATTCCTATTTTTAGAGTTTATTTGAATTTATTACTCTATTTTTTTAAAAATTATATTACGATGAGTAGTAGTTGTATTTGTTAAGTTGGAATCAGTGACTTACTTCCTTTAAACTGTCAAGTATTTTAATATAATTAAGATTTATTAGTTTATAACAAAAAAATTTTTTTTGGGTATTAGCTTATACCATAAACCCTAAACCTTAAACTCTAAACCTTAAATCCTAAACCCTAAATTGAAGAATCTTCAATGATCGTAATAGTCTGATGTGTATCCTTTATAGTTTATTATTTTGACGTTTTTTGATATTCGTTCTGAAAAGTCAATAGAGTTGTTATGGAGTTATTCTAAAAAGTTAGTGGAATTGGTCGAAAAGTTATTATTTATTTCTTAGAATTTAATGTCGACAACTTATTGGGTAACGTGTTTTGTATTTTTTTTTTCTTTCTCATGTCATATGTTTAAACGATTTTATCATTTTTAATATATTAAAAACAATAATAATTATTAAATATTAAAAAAAAGTATGATAAATAAATTTTAAACCTAACAATCATTCAGCTCTTAACCATTTCTGTTAATACTATTTAAATAACTATAAATAAATATCATCATTCTATTATATTTGAAAAAACAAAGTTAGTTATAATAAATATGATAGTATGTCCCAAACAATCCTGGACCATTGTTGAGTATTTCCCATTTTGGACCATCTAACTTTTTTATTTTTTAAAATAACTTCTATTTAATATAAATGATATATTTATCATATTAAAAATTAATCATAGTCTTTTTTATATTCTAATCTTATTCATTGCGTTTTTAAGTTATTATAAATAACAATTTATTACGCAAACGCTATATCTCCAACTTATAATCCCAATAAAATGGTTGAAGATATATCAAGATTTTAGAAATAAATATTTGTACATACGTGTGAACTAGCTAAAAAGAAAGAGAACAATGTATTTAAAGCCTTGTTTGGATAAACATAGGAAGATGATAATAAGACTCAAACTATGAATTATGTATTAACAAACAAGACCTTATATATCCTCTATGAACTCTGAACTTAGACGCTTTTCTAAAGCTCCACTCATTTTAACGGTTGACCTTTTCATCTATCATTATTGATCAAATCAAACCCTAGAAAATGATAGAAACTGTACAGAATTCAATGCATTCATTCATTTATCATAATAAAATAACAACAAATTAAGCAGTTAACATGCTAAAAGTGTGATTCCATTAACAAACAGAAAAGAAAACGAACCAAATCAAACTCAAGATCTTTAACATATTTTCAATTAATCAAACCTGAGAGATTTAATTCCGATCACCGGAATCACGAGCCAAAGTTTCCGTCACCGACGCAAGTTTCTGCAGATTCAATTTCACAACAGTATCAGCAAACAAACGAGTATCTTCTTCAGTATTACCTTCAGGAACATCAACAATATACGATTCAATAACAACACAATAGATCTCATCGTTCCGTTCAATCTCATGAACAGTCGTAACAGAACGATAATTCCTCATCCTATGTTCACCGCCGATGATACTAAATCCGAATACGAATCGATCATCGTCAAGTAATTCCAGTCTTTCAGTACTAGTTGCCGCCGGTAAACCTGAAATAACGTTGACGTCGCGCGTGCATCCGACGCAGATAGTGAATCCTTCTTTAACAGAGCAGCTTTTGATGAAATGTTTGTAGGTTTGAGGTTTGTCGAATCGACGGATGATTGACCAGACGAGTTCGCGCGGAGCGTGGATGCGTTGAGCGAGGATTGAGAAACATTGGCCGGAGTTGGTGATTTCGTAGGAGTGGAATTCGGATATGAATTGTTTTAGTTCTTCGAATTCGTCTGGTGTTAGGCCTGGAGGTGTTGTGAGATGAGGATTCGTTGTGATTACTTCTGATTGATCTTCCGCCATTGATCTTGGTGAAGGGATTCAGTAGAGAGAGAGAGATGGAGATTTCTAGATTTGGAGTTTGAGAATTTTAAAATATGGGAGGATTTTTATGAAGAAAAGAGAGAGAGAGAAGAAGAGTTGTTTGTAAATTTGTGAAATAGAGAGGGGTTATTTTGACTTTTTGTATTTTTTTAATAGATATTTAACTTGTTTTTCAATTAACTTCAACTACTTTGTATATTAAAATTCTAATTATTTTATGAAATATATTTATATTTTTTTAAATAAGGGTTTATTATTTACGATCATTTTACAAACTAATAAAAATAATTTTCAATATGTTACAATTTTCTCTTATTAGAAAATTTTGTAGGTATATTATTCAACTTAGGAGGAGTTTTTTTTCGTCATTTTTATTTGATTTTGGGTTATGTTTATTCGGATCGACAATCTATTTAGCCGTATCGAAATTGTTATCTTGAATTTTTGTAATGCGAATAATACTTTAAATATTTGGTAGAATTGTGTTGGTGACGTGACTATTTTTTTTAGTCCGTATTCATCTTTTTTATTTTAAGCAAAAAAGTTAATAAGGTTGGATTTGAAATTTTTTTTATAAGAAAACATTGAAATTTATTTTTCATAAATAGAGATTTTTACTGGTATTGTGTAATGATTTTTTTTTTTTTTATGGATTTTTGGTTTTTTATTATTTTTGTATATGATTAGTTATCATTTGACAAAAAAAAATCCAACTTTATTTATCGGCCTTTGCGCTAAGATAAATTTTATTGTCGCTCAGATTTTGGGTAGAGATTCCTCGACACCGCTTAATTAATTTGTTCGGTTTATTCTCATTCATCACTTATTTTATTGAATTTAAATGAGTTCGTTTATGGAGTTATAATGAAAAATTGCGTTATTGGTGAATCAACTCTATTATAATCTTAAGTTTTATAAATTTATATTATGTAACGTCTAGAATTTTAACTAATTCATTTGATTTTTTAAGATATTAATATTTATTATTTAAAAATTAATGTTATATATATATTAGAATTAATTTCTTATAAAATAAAATAAACCAATAATACTTTCTTAGCTAGAAATTCAATTAATAAGTTTATTTATTTGAATCATTAATAATAAACTAAAAAATATATAAATAATAATTCAGTTTATTCATCTAAAATCGAATAACTTCTGAAATTTTATATAGTAAATATAAAATCGAAAAATATTAATGGAACAAACATAAATAAACAAAAACAAGCAAAAGAATCAGATCCATAATAGGTCAAAAGAAAAAGGTCCAAACATCAAATCAATCTTATCTTCTACTGAAATTTAAGCTCAAGAATCAAATGGGCTGCATCCTCTATTTTAGCCCAATGAATAATAATAGATCATTTCTTTTACACATTTGAATTTTTTTAAAATAAAAAATGAAAGTTTTTTTTTTATAATATGAAATTTGTAATTAAACTTTATTTAATGAAAATTTGTTACTTATTTTATTATGTTATGAAACAATTTTGAAATTAACTTTTTTTTTTCAAAATCATATTTTGTTTGGTTCACCACCTTACAAAATAAATCAATCCAAAAGGCACTTTGTATATATTTTGTTAAAATTATTTTATTAATAATAAATAATTCCATATAAAAAAAGTCCTACATAGCTAGTAAATTATAATTATTTTATTTATGAGCATAAAAAATCTTTTACTATTTTGCCAAATTCATAAAAAAAAATCTTAATCATCTTCTAACCCTTAAACTATCTGAGATTGATTAAAACACAATTAAAATACTTATTTAGATGAAAAAAAAATAAAGTTTGTGAGTCATGGATTAAATAATTTTTTAGTTTAGAAAATTAATAGCATAAACTTCAATATAACTGTTCTCATTTTATTTAGAATAAATGCCAACTTATTTTGAATTTAGCCCACTCCAAATCTATATGGGTCCAAACTCAATTGTTGCAATCTTTATTTTTTATTTGATTTGGCAGGAGAAATTTAGTTCAGCTGCTTGTTTTTTTATTGAAAGAATTTGGTTTTTGAAATTTTAGATCAGTTAAAATTAAGAGTTTACTTATTAAAATAGTTGTTCACTACTAAATTAGTCGAATCAAAAATTTATTTTAAGTCATGAATGTTTTAAAAATATATATTAATTTTGTTTTATATAATATAATAAAATTTAAATTAATCTTTTCTTTTTTTGAAAAAAAAGTAAATTAATCTAACAAATAATAATAAACAAATGACACTAAAAAGACTAAAATAAATTACATTATTATTTATTTGAATATTTTTATTTATTAACAAGACAAAAATTTCTTTTTCAATTATAACATTTTTAATATTTTTTTAGAATGAATCACCACGGGTCAAACACATAACCCGTAATCACCACGGGTTAAACACATAACTCGCAAACACACTTAACCAGTATCTCAGAGTATCCCTGTCCGTCACCCAGTATCTCAGAGAAACCCGAGGGATATCTATCTCTTGTTGCCGCTAAGTTAGAAGAGAGGATCATTTTAAAGATTTTTGTCTTGTAGTACCGAAGAGGGTCTATGTTGTGATACAACGACGACCCCTCCACCGATTTGTTAATTTTAGTTGGATTTAAACCAATTCTATTGAATTTATGAGGGTGGCTTCATATTTAGATTACACATGGTTTATTCAAAAGAAGATAGGTGGCCGGTTGTATGTGACACATTGCTTATACTAATGGAAATAAGTGACACATACAATTGATATATGACACATCACTTATTCTAAAAGAAAACAAAAGTAGTATAAAATAGTGATGATATATGCACAATGGAGATCATAAAAACATAACACTCATAATAGTACAAGAATGGCGACACCGGAAAACAAAAACCAGAAACCAAGAATGATAATTATACCAGCACCAGGAATGGGTCATCTCATCCCCTTCGTCGAATTCGCCAAAAAAATGGAAAATTCTCATCAAATTTCCTCCACATTCATTTTCCCCGATTTCGGTTTCCCCATGAAATCCCAAAAATCTTACCTTTCTCAAGCTCTCACCCCTTCAATGTCCATCGTCTACCTCCCTCCCGTCCCCATTGTAGACCTCCCCGCAGACGAATTCATAGCGACCCGAATCGCCCACGCCGTGACCCGCTGCGTCCCCGCCCTTCGCAAAGCAATCCAAGACCTATCCAAATCGACCCGATTCGCATCCATGATTGTTAGTTATGTGGGTACAGATGCCTTTTCTATTGCAGATGAATTCAACCTTTTCAAATACGTTTTCATGCCAATCGCAGCAATGACAGTGGCTCTTTTCAAGTACTTGCCGGTGCTCGACGCTAGCTGTACTTGTCAGTATAAGGATCTGACTGAGAAGATTAAAATACCCGGATGTGTGGAAATAGACGGGTCGGATGTACCTGATTGGGTTGAGGATCGGGAAAGTGGGATTTATAAGTGTTTGCTTTATCATAGTAAGCGATATGGGGAGGCGGATGGGATTTTAATTAATAACTTCCGGTATTTCGAATCGGGTGCGTTTGAATTCCTATCGGGTGAAAACGACCCGACTGTTTACCCGATCGGGCCGTTACTGAAAGCAGGAGAAGGGTCGGGCGAGGATGACAATGGGTCGAACTGGAGAGCGTGGCTTGACCGACAGCCAGTCGGGTCTGTCGTTTACGTTTGTTTAGGTGGGAGTGGGACACTCAGTTTGAATCAAATCAAGGAGATGGCTTTAGGACTAGAGAGTAGCGGGCATCGGTTCTTATGGGTGGTTCGGGTCCCGAGTGATACTGTGGGCAGTGTTACGTTTTTCGACACTCAGGCACGTCAGGACCCGTTTAATTTCCTACCCGACGGGTTTGTGGATCGGGTCAATGAATCGGGTAAAGGGATGTTGGTTCGGTCATGGGCACCACAAGTGGAGATTCTTATGCATGAATCTACGGGTGGTTTTTTAACACATGGGGGTTGGGGGTCGGCATTGGAGAGTGTGGTGTATGGAGTGCCGATGATAGTTTGGCCTTTGTTCGCCGAGCATGAGATGATTTCGGCATTGCTTTCTAACGATGGCGACGGGTTAAAGGTCGCGATTAGGGTTAAGAAAGACGAGGATGGGATGGTGGGGAGGGTTGAATTGGCGAAAATGGTGAATGATTTGATGAATGGGGATGAAGGGAAAAGGATTAAGGAGAATATGGTTAGGGTTAAGGAGGAGGCGAATTTGGCTATGAGGGATGGTGCATCTTATATTGAATTGGCTAAGAAATGGAATAATCATAATGTTATGTAATGGTGAGTTTTGATTTGTTATATAATCTATTTAAAAATGAAAATGGTGCTAACAAATCATAATATGGTTTATTGCATTTGCAGGGGTTCATGGTATGGAGGCAATCCGGTTCACTTCATTTGGACCATTATTATGCTTTCTTACTTTTAATATCGATCTTCAATAAATAAATAAAAAAACGAAAAATCTTGTATGGTCTCAATATATTTGACATTTATGTTCTTGAATAGACCATTCTTTTTTCAAATAATTATTTCTACCATAGGATCATTCATGAAATTTGTTGAAACGGAATCTAGACTTTTAGATATTTTAAAATTTGTCCCCCAAAATACATGTATTATGAAATTTGTTTATGGTCGAAAACGATACAATCGGACCCAAGTGAATTAGGTTAAAAAAAAAAGAAAAACCGAGAGCTTGAATTTTAGGGCCCAACTGTTTTGGTTTGGTGGATATGTATATCGAAATTACATCAACTTTGAAAAACAAATAACAACTATTTAAATGGTTAAAAGTTTATATATTGTAACTAAATTATGTATATCTTAAAATTTGAACCATATTCGGTCGATTTTAAACGAGTTCGGTTGAATTTAAGCTGGTGGTTTCATATTTAGACGACACATGGCTTATTTGAAAGAAGATAGGTGGCCTCGCCTCTGATATGTAGGTGACACATTACTTATTCTAATGGAAATCTTTGACACATGTGGTTGATATGTGAGTGATACATGTCTTATTCTAATGGAGATAAGTTACATGTGTGAGTGGTATATGACAAATGACTTATTTTAAAGTATATGTGGGTGATATAATATAAGGTAAGTGACCAAATTTTTTTTTATGGAAATAATACATTTCTTGTCTTCAATTTTAAGTTGTTCCAATCATTTTTTTTTATTGAGTGTGAGGTTTTTGTATTGAGTTTGAGGAAGATGTTTCAGATAATACATTTATAAAATATTATATTAATTTTCTTGTAAGCTCAATATAATGTCTATATAATATATATAACTAATATAATATTGTCTTTTTATTCATATCAAAATTTTGTTTTCGCTCTTAGCATATTATCATAGTTTTTTTGGTTACCTCTATTAATGGTTATTTTAGAAGGTTCTAATAAACCTATCATTATACTTTTCTAATAATTTTTTCTTCTAGATATTTATGTTCTTATTTTCTTTGGTTATTATATCTCGAATTTTTTTTTCAATTATTGTTTTATCTCATTAGTATGTCTATATTTTTATTGGTTTTAATCTAATAATATATTATTTACTGGTTATTTAGTCAACACATTACCTTCCTTCTTCATTTTGTTACGATGAATTTGCTTTTTCATGTTTTATTTCATTCCAGCATTCTAGTTAATGAGATTCTGTCTTTTTTACTGTTTTTCTTTTTAGGCAACACATTTCAGAGTATATTTTTGGTTGTTGTTATACTCCCAATATTCAATGTCAATGAAATTCTCCATTCTTCTTTGGTTTATCAGTCAACACACTAACATCCTACAATTGGATAAACTCGTTTATCAGTCAACACACTAACATCCTACAATTGGATGAAACTCACGAGTTTATGAAGTTTAAAATAGAACTAACATTAACCTTTCACAATCTTATCTTCAACCTCAAGTTTTTCAAGTGTTTTTCCTATTAAATTTAAGGAGGGACTTAATATAAAATAATATATATGTAAGATATTATTATAATATATTATATTATTTTCCTTATAAACTCAATATAATGTTTATATAGACATAAAATATCTAAATTGGGAAGAATATTAAATTCGAATTATTAAAAATTTATTAATAAAAATAGAATACATTCTTTACAAATCTCAGTAGTAAGAGTGACTTAAGAGACAAAAATATCACGTATTCGATTATATCTGAAAGTAGTAAGAGTGACTTAAGAGACAAAAATATCACGAATTCGATTATATCTGAAAGCGTTTAAGTGGGAGTCATGACTGTGGTGTTGTCATTTTAGTTCTTATTTATTAAAAAAAATAAAAAAAATATTACATTTAAACTTTCACCTTTATTAAAATTAAATATAAAATAATATTTTTAATAAATCTTAAATAATTAATTTGTTTACAAACAAAATTTATGTATAAAATCCAAAACAAATCCTGAAAAGCTCACCATGCCTCGTGCCTTATTTTCATAGTTCAAACTAAAATCATTGAACTAAACTAAATCCATTTTAATTAAATTTTAATTATGTATAATTTAATTAAAATCAATAATTGAGACTTAATCATTTATCTTAATAGTTAACTTCTACTGCCACTCAAATAATAATATATAATACATGTTTGACAATATATAGTAACAATAGTAATAGAATTTTTTTTTCTTCCTCATTTTTTAAAAAGAAAAATACATTTAAATTTAAGTGAAAATTGTGATTCCTACCTGAATAAAAGTTCAAGTTGCATTACCAAATTAATATATAAAAAGTATGAGTCATGCAACTTATGAATTTATAGGTAGTTCAATTATTAATGAAATAACTTTGTATATGCCCAAGGCCGGGTTTTGGGGTTACCTCAGCCCTGTAGAAAAAAATGTCAGATAATATTTTGTTGCACTAAATCAAGTTTAAAAAGTTTGATAATAAAAAAATGGTTAATATGGATTTAAATCAACTTATTGAGAATGTTTATCTTATTAGAGTTCTTAATATGGATTTATCTTGCTTAACATTGTTTGATTCCATTACAAATCCAAAGAATGTGGTTCATTGTCTTGCGTATCGTGTAACTGGAATTACCCATGTTTTTTATCCATTTTTTCCTGAATATTGTTGCAACTTTTCCCATGTTGAGAGGTTTTAGAATCAGTTCTGGATTAAGTGTCCACTTAGCAGATGAACCTATAAGGGTTTTCTTGAAATGAAACCTGTTCTGAATGTGGAGAAAATTGATCAAATAACTTGATATGTTTGTATAATTGAATATCACACTGCTGTTGTGGAACTCAAATGTAAGCACTGTTTCATGTGCAATGATCAAAAAGTTTAGATTGTCATCATTTTCAGGGTGGGGAAAAAGGTGGAGCATTTATCATCTTTAGTTTGGAGGGATAACAAAGGCATCACATCTTTACATGATTTGCTTTGTTTGATTAGAAGGCTAAACGACTTTTCATATCCTAAAAGCCACCGATTTAACTTGGCATTTCAAACCACAACTAACATTTTATGATACTAGCTTTTATCCATGGAGATGATTCTTAATGCTCCACCATAAAGGGGGGCAAGATCCATGGCAGGATAATCAAATAATGTATTTATCTTCATAGACAACTATTTTTAGAACTTCAATCAAATAATGCAATTATCTTCAAATAATGGAGTAATCCTCCCTCCATCTGAAATAATGGCTCAACAACATAAAAGTTGATGGTCAAGTGTCTTGAAAGTGACCTTGTTTATTTGTTTTTGTATCGATAAGGATGAGATATTATAGAATTAGATATTTTTAAGTGTTAATTTGAATAATTTGATGCAGTTACTTGATTTCAAATGTACATGTGGCTGGCATTTTCCATTGAAAATGCAACACAAGAAAGTCTTAGGCAAAGTGGACAGTGATTGAAGGGCATAGAAAACAATTCATATCTCTTTTTTTTTTTGTTTTTTTTTTTGAATTTTTAGAAACTAATATGACCCCACTTCAACTTAAAACGCTCTCAATGAGAATCAAACTGGACAAGACTCTCATAACTTAAGTATCCTAGTGGGTTATTCTTGTTTTCTTTGTTTGTTTCAAAGAAAAGCTGAAAATCTGAAAGCCTGTCAAAAAGTAAAGCAAAATATATAGTCTAGTTAGCCAAACTCCCAAATGAGTTTTGTAGGACTTGTAAATCTGTTTTTTTTTCCATAAAAGTTCATGAAATATTATATAAATAAGAGTCGTTTAAGCGACAAAAATAGTATAAAACAAGTAGCCCAATATACCACCATATACATACTAACAAACATGGTTTCTATGGAAACATTATTGTTTTGGAGATAATCTTATTGTAGGATATTGAGTCAAATCAAGATCAGTTATCCTCTTAGTTTTCTTTCACATGATTCTCATCATGACTTTTAACATTTCCTTATCTCTTTGGTCCCAGAATCATTAACTATCATTCATTTCTGACTGTTAGTCATATTATCTACGTGGAAATATTAATCTCTGTCACTTTCGACATACATAATAGACATCGCACTGAGATAATCTTATGCCCTGTGCTCTATGTCATTGAGTAACAATCTGAAATGTCTGAAATTAAAGGAAAGTGAATTTTTTCTTATCCAAAAACGTATAGTATTTTCGCTCATTAATGCTTATACATCCAACTCTTTCGAAACTGCTTATTTGAAGTGAATCCACGCATAGCATAGCGAGAAAAAGAAAAGGAAGAGCTCTATACATGTAGATGGGGAAAGATAAAACTCCACCTATTGTCTATAAGTACCACAAGATATTAAGATGCAAGCTGAACAATATCAATAACTTTATTTGCTACCTCACAAATTTTAGCTGTTGAACTTCTGTTCTGTAGTACTTGTTGAGGCCTGCATCATAGAACCAGAATTAAACATACTTGTTGAATGCTAATAAACCAAATGAAAATATCGTACATCGTATTTAAGTTGATTTAATAAAATGTTAAACTTATGTCGGGCAAGTAGTTAAATAATATTCTACCCTTATTAGATTGTTGAGTTAAGTCATTCATAATTTATTAGAACATTTCTCTGTATCATAACACTGCATAAAGATGAGGCTTAATCTTTAATCCATGCATCATAGTACCAAAAATAGTGGGAATACAATGTTTCTGCCATATGTTGATTCTTAATCCATGTTTTATGTTTCTGTTAATCAAACAATTGTAGAACAGAATGAGATGCAATATTTACTAACCCCAACTGATGTAACGAAACTGCAGACTGCACATTTCACGGATCTGGCTCCATACTGATACATCAGAAGCATCCGACAGTTTCCGCAGTTTACATGTGCTACCTGGTTTGCTGAACCAAATCAAACACGATATATATATATGCTTCAGATTTGCATTCTTAATTCCAATTTATTTCAATAATGGGTGTTTATATACCTTCCATAGCTAGATTGATGGTGTGACAGCAAGAACATTGAACACTTGTTGCTCCACGTATATACATTAATAAAGTGTGACATCCTCCACAAACTAGCTGAGCCATTTCCGTGCCTTACCATAGATAATCCCACCATTAATCTCTGTTTTTCTTTTCTAATTCAACAAAGTTTCATTGAGAAATATGTACCTGGAGGTGGAACTGATGTGACTGCATTGCATACAGCACAACAAACAGAGGTTGCTCCAACTGGGTATAATAGAAGATTTCGGCATCCTGAACAAACAAGCTGACTCTGCGTACCTGAAAAAAGAAGCAAACATAGTTTATAACAATTCTAGGATATTTTTTTCATTGTGGGTTTGAAAATTTAGTTGATTTATACCATTTGCAGGTGGTGGAGTAAATGGAACTGTTGGAGTTGGATATGGAGCAAGAGGAACAGGCATTGCAGGTAACCACAGATGTAAATTCCTTGTTCAAGATCTTAAAATGCTTCTGTTTGGAATAAACAAAGTAATTTCTCTGCCATAAGCAGCAGCATCTGTTGGAAAAGAGAGAAATTAAGAAAGAAACAATTTTTATTAAGAAGTGGATGTAATTGAGTTGAACCAACCTGCAAAAAGTTGAAGAAAAGACTGTTCTATAATGTAAAAGAAGGATCCTCCTTTAGAAAGTTATGAAATTCAATTGAACACTTACTTCCCCCTGCAGATTGCTGAGGGAGAGAGATAGAATGAGTGAGTGAGAGATAAAGAGAGATTGAAAGTGAGAACTTGGAGAAATGGTAGAGAGAAAAAGGTGGTTTTTGACTGTTAAAAAAAGGAGATTTTAGAAATTTTCAATTTTTTTATTTGTTCAACTATTTTTCTTTGTCCCCATTTACCATTGGTTAGCTTGATATTTTTTTCAACCCTAAGTAAAGTCTCTTTGTTAATCATAATCAAACTTGAAAACTTTGATTTTTTACTTACCCTTAAACTAACCCTTAAACTAAGGGGCTAATTAATTTCAATTTTATGGGACAGCTTATTTACAAACAAAACAGTGTATATTTCACTTAACTTTTATACATTTTTTGCTAAATCATGGCAAATAATCTTAATTTGTATAAATATATCTGTTGGTGGAAAAGCAAGATCTGGTTTGTCATGAATTCTAGGTCCCCCTTTCTCTCTCACACACAAACACACAATATATATTGTGTGATTAAGGTGAGTTTTAGTGTCATTGGGTGCACGTGATTGGTTCAATTAACCACACTCTCCTCTTGGGTCCATTGCACAACTCAGATTGGACCATAGCACCACTCCAACTAATTACCTAGTTAGCTAGCATACATAATCTCAGTTTTCAATTAGCTTTTTATAAAGAGATTACATGCATGGTTTGAGATTTCGATTTGAAAATCAAAACATTTGGGGCCTTATCTCAAACGTGGTCCTCTTTTTATTCGATTCTACCCATGTCACAATTCACAAAAGCCATATTTAATGTTATTGTTATGCCCACATGGATTATTGGTGCATTTATTGATCTTCATTGAGTTGTTTCTTTAAACAGCAGTATATTTTGATGCAGTTGGATTTCTTTTTCTTTATTATTGCTTAAATTGAAGATGTTAATGACCCATATCTGACTGACATGAAAGAAAATGTCGTGAGCTTTTTTCACTTATCCACACTTTGTACGACCCTCATATAATGTTTTTCCAGCTGGACACAAACCAGATGGTATCTAATCTGAAAGTGGTTTCAAGGTTATTTGTCGGCCAGAGCTACAGTTAAACCTTCTTTTTTTGGTTCCTTTTTTCATGAACAGGGTGTCAAGACTAATTGAGGTAATTTCAATATGTTTGTAGTTGAGATCATTTAATAAAACCTCTTAGTTCAAAGCATCTTAATTGATATGTCATTATTTTAAGTAAATATTGCTAACTTGGTTAGTTTGTTTGATACATTTAATAATTTTATCAAAAACTCAATCAAAATATCAAATAATTCAATATGAATAGAGGGTGACCAGTACCTATCATCATCTCTCTATGTAGATTTAAAATAGTAAAAGTTAATTTGGATTTTTACTAGTTAGGCATGGGATTTTTAATTATATATAAATATATGAAATAATTGGTAATAAATCCTTGAAGTAGATCTTTGAAAAGGATAAGTCGAGAGACTGCATGTGAGAAGAAGCTAGGCAGGTTGACTCATTTGCCCTTAGCTGAATAATTAATAATTTTTTTTTGTAAATTGTTTATGTTGTGTTTAGTTGAATGATAGAGACTCTAAGGATGATGATACATTTTCCGCTTCTCATTTTTGTGTCTTTTCAGGTATTTTCTCCAAAATTGTGCCTACTTGTTAAGTCCTTAATTTCTTCAAGCCTTATCTTTCACTATGTCTAAACCTAATTCATGTTTGCTCACTATCTTATAGGTACAAGTTCATTATTTGTCCAAAACCATTGCCCCATCGCAAGTTCTCCTCTCGTGTATGTTTCTTGCTCCAACTTTTTTTTAAAATTTTTAGGAATCTAGAATGATTCTCTCAATTATTGTCTCTCGTTTAACTTAAGGCGTTTTTAGTAATAACTAAATCCGAGACATTTGATCTCTTAAGTAATCTTTCATGGATTTGGTGATTTGAGACTGTCGAGTTTCAAAACAGAATTGATTAAACTTTTTATCTTGTCAATGCTTCAAAAATTAGAGAAACTCATAGTTTTCTTATAAACTCAATGTTTTGTAAAATGATAAAATATTTGACCTATTTAAGATATCAAAAATTTCATATTCGATTCTCACTAAAACGCTTTTGTTTAAACGAAGATAATGAGAATGAGAATAGCACTGAAATATGAGAGAGTATTAAAAAAACGTTGAAGCAAAATAGTTTGTACTTTTGCTCAGGTCTATAAACAATTATTTAAATAATAAAATAAGAATAAGAATACTCAAACTTTTGGCACTAAAATACAACTTTCTATAAGCACTACTCTTTCCAGTTCAGATCTTCTGCTACCGATTGCCGTGTTCCCCTGTGGCGGACCAATCAGATTGCAGCATTATTAATTTAATAATAAATCGAACTGGGCAGGAGACGGAGGGAGGGGGAATCCGGAATCCGGGTTTAGGCCCGGGTTGACACAAGACGCCGTTAACGGAAGCGCCCGTTAACGCCAGGAAATAATATAATATTAAGATGATAAACAGATAAGATATCTTCGCTCTGATCTACACGCCCGTTGCCATGACCCTCATGTAAACCCCGCGTACCCACCCATGAGAAGAACGCCTGCCGTTCATGAAAATACACTAACACGTCCATGTAAAGACCGAATTGACAGTCATATTATATTTACGTTTTTAAATATTAATTTAATTTATTAAATAACACAGGCAGCGATATAATATTCGCTTCAAGTAATTCAATCTTTTATTTTCTAGGATTTTATATATTTTTTTTTTATTTCATTTTTTTTTCCTCGAGACTCTCTGGAGCGAAGATATATTTGCCTCCAATTCATTCTAATAAAAACCTCATGTAAAACCCCCCTAGGCACCCATGTAAAGACCGCTTGCCTACCATGTAAAGACACTTACCCGTTTATGTGAAGACCAAAATGACATGGATTTTATATTTCCGTTTATTAAATATTAATTCAATTAATTGAAGATGACATGCAGCGACCGAACAAATCTTCGCTTCCATTCCTTGGCTATATTTTTTTTTTATTTTTTTTTTTATTTCATTTTTTTTTCCTCGAGACTCTCTGGAGCGAAGATATATTTGCCTCAATTCATTCTAATAAAAACCTCATGTAAAACCCCCCTAGGCACCCATGTAAAGACCGCTTGCCTACCATGTAAAGACACTTACCCGTTTATGTGAACACCAAAATGACATGGATTTTATATTTCCGTTTATTAAATACTAATTCAATTAATTGAAGATGACATGCAGCGACCGAACAAATCTTCGCTTCCATTCCTTGGCTATATTTTTTTTTATTATTTTTTTTTTTTCATTTTTTTTTCCTCGAGACTCACTGGAGCGAAGATATATTTGCCTCAATTCATTCTAATAAAAACCTCATGTAAAACCCCCCTAGGCACCCATGTAAAGACCGCTTGCCTACCATGTAAAGACACTTACCCGTTTATGTGAAGACCAAAATGACATGGATTTTATATTTCCGTTTATTAAATATTAATTCAATTAATTGAAGATGACATCCAGCGACCGAACAAATCTTCGCCTCAATTACCGGCTTGTTTTTTTTTCCCATTTTTTTTTATTTCATTTTTTTTGCCTCGATACTCTCTGGAGCGAAGATATATTTGCTTCCATTAATGTTAATAAAAACCTCATGTAAAACCCCCCTACCCAACCATGTAAAGACCTCGTGCCTACCATGTAAAGACACTTACCCGGTTATGTAAAGACCAGAATGACATGGATTTTATATTTCCGTTTATTAAATATTAATTCAATTAATTGTAGATGACATGCAACAACCGAACAAATCTTCGCTTCCATTCCTTGGCTATATTTTTTTTTTTTCCGTTTTTTAATAAATGTTAATGTAATTAAATTAAATTGAAAATCAGTAAACGACCAAATATTCGCTTGAATTTTGTTTTTCGAGTAGACGATTGAAAGCGAAGATTTCTTATTTTCAAATAATTTTAGCCTGACGTTCATGTAAAACAACCTCCCCTCACATGAGAAGCCAACTTGCCTGTCATGTAAATTCACTTACCCGTGCATTTACATTCCACGAATAAATCTTCGCTTCTATGAATAGTTTTTATTTTACAGTTATTTTTATCATTTTTTTATGAATTTACGATATCGAACGAATATTTATTCGCTTCCATGACTAGTTGATATAATTTCAATTTCCCGCTACAAGCCGACTATCCCTCAATTTCATTTTCATAAGCAACTGTTCATATTCTTCTCTCTCTATCTCCCGGCGATAATCCAAACACTGAACGTCGAAACCCTAGATATTTCGTTTATACTACAAGGATTTCTTCTGAACATGTCGGGTAACCAAGGCAACAACATGGAAGTGGATCATCCCATCGACTCCCGAGAGGTCGTCTTGCAAGTTTGTAGGAGCATAACCGAAAACGAAACTGCACCCACTCCGGCATCCAACGTCAATCCCAGCACTAAACCACAGAGGTATGTTCATCTTATTGTGTTTATACTAATTTTACACATGTTTATTCAATTTATTTCGTTGAATACTGATTTATGCTATCCCACCCAAAATAATGACTTCGAGGTTTAATAACTTTACATATGAAAGGAAGAGGAAGAGAAATCCGAAGACGGATACTAAGTCGTCGATGACTGCTGAATCAGTTTCCACAGTTGCTGTCGAAGCTACTGATGTTGCTGCAGGTACTGATGAGATTTTACCACCACCTTTTCCCCCTAAAAAAAAACCAAATGTTATTCCTACCTCCACTCCAACAGTCGATGAAGAGTTACCAGAACCACCCCCAGAAACCACTAATATTTCTCCGTCTACTACCCCATTCGATGAAGAGTTTCCCCCATCTCCCCAAAAAACCAAAACCCGCAAGAAACGTAAACTGACATTTCTAACCAGATCATCACCTCATGGCCTCGCCCAACTCATTCCTCAATTGAGCGTAGAACAGAGGGAAGCCGTGAAGGAAATCGGGTTTGGTTCTCTTCTTACAATGGGCGTCTCCAAGTGCCTGGCTCATTTTTCCAGACACGTAGTCCAATGTTTTGACCCGGATAAGAGTTCTCTGGTATTGGCCAACGGTGATGAGATCCGTATCGATGAAGATCTCGTACAGCTCGTGATGAACCTCCCTAGAGGGGCAACGAACGTAGTCGAGTCCGTTGGGTTGGACAAGACTAAGGACCCTGATTACTTTAATTTCTTGAGGGATTGGAAGACCAGATGGACCGGGGATGAGTCAAAACCTCCCGAAACACTTTCTATGATCCCCAAGATGTTAAGTAACACAAGTGCAGACAACGATTTCAAAATCGACTTTGTTGTCTTTGTTGTCTCAAGTTTTTTATGTCCAGTTCAAAATTCACGAGCAAGGTAAACATGTAGTCAAACCTATTATATATGTAATTGTATTTGTGACTACTAACACATTTATTTTTTTCATTTCAGGTTCAAAATTCTGAAATCCTTAATGAATGTTGATAACATAAAGGAACTGAACTGGTGCCACTTCACACTACAACGATTGCTTGACAGTGTAAGAAGTTGGAAAGAAAAAGCCAGTAAAGATAAAAATCCATATTTCGATGGACCTATAACCCTTTTATCGGTAAGTATTGTTGCCTCTCTTATATATGATTTATAGATATGTAATATTTTCTAACATGTTTCACACTCCTTTACTCCAGATTTGCTACCTAGATGGTGTTTTTGTGGAAGGTGAACGTATCCCCTACGAGAGAAAATTTCCAATTATCTCCTGTTGGGATGACGTCAGTGTGTTAGAGTTTACCAACTTAGAAGGTCGTGCCGGTGGTTTTGGGCTGGGCAGGGCAAGGGCGCGCCTAGCAGTTGGACAACCCGAGAATCCAGTTGACTCGGATGAAGTAAAAGAAGACGATAATGAGGTATGTGGAAACAATAAATTGACTCCCATTGTTCATTATTATCCTGTTTTCAAGATTAATGAAGTCTGTTTTTCATGATGTACAGTTGTTGACCGCCAAAATCCTGCAAACTTTTAAAGATACAGCCCAACAGCTGAATTACCTATCTGGGGAGTTGGAGAAACGCAACATCGATGCGAAGCCCTTTTTTGAGGTCGGTTTCCTGAACCTCAGAGAGTCTGAAGGGTTCATGAAACACTTGAAGGTGGTGATCGATGGTCCGGTTCATGTAGGTGTGGAAGATCCTACAAGGCAGGCACTTGTGGACACTTTACCGTGTGCGGGCTTGAAAGTCATTAGTCCCCGGGTTGATTACACATGTGAGACTGCATTGGAGGACCATGCAGACAATCAAACAACACGGGTTGAACAGAATGATTTAGAGGATGCAGTTCTGCCCCATCAACAAAATCGTTCAGATCAGGTGGAACCGAATGATCTCGATGATGCAGTTCTGCACAATGAAGATCAGTCACTCCCTCTTCAAACGAAAGATGTTGAGGATGTAGGTCATGACATTGACGATGAATCACTAATTGTTGAACTGGAAGTTGTAGAGGCTGCATTTCAGCCCATTCAAGCCAAGTCCCCCCCTTTTCAACCGGACGAACCTGAGGATGCAGTTATGCCCCATGATGAAAATCGTTCGGATCACGTGGAACCGACTGATCTCGCTGATGCAGTTCTGCACACTGAAGATGAGTCACTCCCTGTTCAACCGAAAGATGTTGAGGATGTAGGTGTGGACATTGCCGATGAATCACTCCTCGTTGAACTGGAAGATGTACAGGCTGCAGTTCAGCCCATTCAAGCCAAGTCACCCCCTCTTCAACCGGACGAACCTGAGGATACAGTTCTTCCCAACAAAGATGCATCACCCCGTGTTGAACCCACTGATCATGATGGCGAAGTCAAGGAACCGGATGAGGTACCCCCAGTGCAGACACCCACTCTTGAAGATGATGATCAGGGTGAAGGGAAGGAACCGGTTCAGGAACCCAAAGCGCAGCATGTTGAACCAAACGATCACGGTGAAGGGAAGGAACATGTTGCGGAACCCAAAGCTCAGTCTGTTGCACCAAATGATCAGGTTAAAGGCAAGGAAAAGGTTGAGGCTTCTAATGCCGTTGAATCTTCTGAAGATGAAGATGAAGGTGATGGGGGGGGATGCATCAACATTAGAGAATATCCTAAGAGGAAGCTCACGAAAATTCCTGTGCACCTTCGATCCCCCTACATGCAACAGGTTGCAGATATGTTGGACCACAACATAACCAACAAGGAACAGAGATTAGCCGATTTTGTGTTCGATGAAGACCTGCCTCCAATGTAAGTTACCTCTCATGCTTTTCGGAATTTCAAATATGAAATTAGTTAGTTATGGTCTTGTAAATGAATGTATTTTGCAGGGACGTTCTGTACGAAGGTGCACCGGGTAATATCACCCGTAAGCTATTTCAATCCGTGAAAATGGGTCGTGAAATTGCGAGCGAAGTTGTGGATGCTTGGTCCATAATTGTGCACTTCAAATGCCGTAGGTTTCCAAGGCATGAACCACGAATAATATGTTTTTCAACAATTTCACATGTAAGTGCTTCTCTTTTTTTGTTCTATGTATCCTTCAATGTTCATGACTTTGAGTCTCCACCCTTATTTTTCAGGTTAGTCTGCAGTATGATAGGGCCTTATTTTGTCAATCCCTCGAAGAAGACATGAGAAACTACCATGTCACAAAAGAAGACATAATCTTCGCTGACCTGGTATGTACATATCCCTCAATTCCAAGTAACGAGACTGCCATAAAATATCAAATGTTTATGTTCTTTTTTCAGATATTCCTACCTGTGGTCACTTCTGGACATTTCTTTCTTGTATGTGTGAATATTAAAGACTCCCAAATAAATGTCCTAGACAACTCCGGTCGTCCGCCTAGAATGAAAATTTTGGACAAGTATGTCCATTTGAGGAATCAAATCGATAGTTTTTCGACTTTCTTGGAAGAGCAAGGCATACAAAGATTTGCAGAAAAGGTTAAGATGTACAGGATAACGGCCCCAAAGCTGCCTTGGCAAGACCAAACAAACAAGACCGATTGCGGTGTATATTTAATGAGACATATGGAAACATATAGAGGAAAGATGAAGGGTTGGTCATGTGACATCAACGAAAATAATGTGAGTGTTTTTTATATGTTATTCTATGACATTTAACAATTTTAAATGTTCTTATACTTTCTCTTGTTCTTTTGAAGGCCGACGAAGCTTTGAGTACATTGAGGATAAAATATTTATACCGAATTCTTATGTCTGAGCACAATGTCAATAGGTTCAAGTTAAAGACTGCAATCAGATCAAGATATTAGTGTTTTGTATGTGTTATACGGAATTATACTTGTACAGTAATTCTTATGTTCACACAGGTCAATTGACCTATGTTTAATGTATGGATGTTTGATATTGATTTATAACTTATAATGCAATTCAGATCTTAATGTATGGAAGGCAGTTCAGATCTTAATGTATGGAGTTATAATGAATTTCTTCTAATCTATTGATGTTTGATATGTCTTCTTGTACCCATATTTGTGAAATCCTAAACGTTGTTATTTTCTTAACTGTATCTTTTAATATTCCTCAACGAAGATATATTCTTAACATGATGAAACTGATAAACTTGCAACCGTAATATTGACATGATGACCACCTCTTGAAACGGAATTATCTTGTTATGTCTTCTTGTGGCCCTCTTCTTAACTATCAATTTTCAAAATCATGAACGAAGATATCTTCTTATGTTATTTTTTGGTTCAATCCATATTTTTAATATCCGAGACGAAGATATCCTCTTCCCTATATGTTTGCCAATTCATAAACGAAGATATCTTCTTATGTTAATTGTTGGTGAAATCCATATTTTGGAAATCCGAGACGAAGATATCTTCTTCACTATATGTTTTTAAATTCATAAACGAAGATATCCTCGCAACTATACATTTTGTAAATCATAAACGAAGATATCTTCTTATGTTAATTTTTGGTGCAATCCATATTTTTAATATCCGAGACGAAGATATCTTCTTTACTATATGTTTTTAAATTCATAAACGAAGATATCCTCGCAACATGTAATGCACCTACCTGTGGTATGTATTGATGTCAATTCAAGAATGAAAACTCATTTATTAACTTCAACTACTGCTGTATCAAGATCATCACTCTCATACCCTCACTCTCACTCTCACTCTCACATTACACTCTCACTCCTTCCCGAATCTCTATCTACCGTTGTCTTTCCTTCAGTCATTAAGCGTAAAACTCATAAGATGGATGTAGAGATGGACCCAGACATGCTGGTTTTATCGCAGCAACAACTGGAGCGATACTTAAGTCTGATCAACGATGACCCTGTCCCTTTTAGCGTCTATCATGTAGATGAGATTCTTCCTCTACTACGAATAAACGTTAACGAAGCACTGATGGCCCACATGCAAAGCAGATGGGATACGGACTCTCGTTCTTTTGTTATTGGGGAAATGCACATATGCCCGACGCTAGAGGACTTTGCTTCAATCCTTAGGTGTGGTACAAATGCACTCATGATCTTGCCTGTCCATCAAGATCCTCATATGGCCGTCCACATTTGCGACAGCTTCTATGGATGTACAATGTTTGATGCTCTGTTGTTTACCCTCCAACATGGATTTCTGAATATGACAAACATAGACGAGTACATTTGGCGTGTCCAGGGAGCTGATAGGACCATCAACCACACACAAAGCAAACTGATCATGCTTGTGGTTCTGGCTCATTTTTTCTTATGTCCGGCTGCCGGACGCCGGCCTTCGGAAAGGATCCTGCGGGTAGTTCCTGCACTGATGGGAAACGCCCCAAACCTGGCTAGCCTGGTACTTGCTGAGACATTACTTGGTCTTAACGAATTTGTTCCCGAGGAAAACAACTATTCTCGCCGTGGATCACCTTTGGTTCTATACCTCTGGTTGTTAGACAAGTTGCATTGGTTGCCCCGTCCTTCAGTTCCCTACACTTCCTTTGCCAATCTACAAGTGCAAAGGGTCAATGCACACGTGCCTCCGAATTTTATTTCGGATATTCACCCAATTAGGTTCATTGTTCCGTGGTATCTGTTTACTGAAATGATGTACGAGATGAGGGGTTCTCCATTCATCATTTTGTTGGGCCTTCAGGGAACTACCTCCTACTGCACAAGTGTCATATACAGACAATTTGGCCTACGGAATCCCCTACCTTCAAATGGAGACAATCCTCCGGAGGACTTCATGTTTACTCCTCAACATCTTTACTTAGAGTACGCATCAATAATCGAAAATTCTTTGACGGTTTTCATCCCCAACCGATGGATCAATGCTGTGAACGAAGCCATTCAGCTATACATTCCACCCGTCATCGAACATGAGGTCGTGTCGCTGACAGGACCGATAGACGAGTCAGCCTCTCATGAATCAGACTAGAGCTTCATTTGTATCGTTGAACAGCTATATTTTTGGTTAATCTGTGCAGTACTTTTGTAAACGGATTATGGAATGTTTTTGTGTATTCAACAATATTATGAAGTTATGTTTGATTATAGTCTGAAGTTATATTTTACATTATGTATTGAGTTTATTCTTGAGTGATATAAATCGACTCATTGTCGTTAGCTTTGATTCTTTGATTGCAATTTGGATGTCATGATCAATTCAAAGTATAATGTAAAACAACTGATCTGATCATGTAAACCCCTTCGATTGATCCAATATCTTATCAGTAAATCGAACGGACATTTCTTCGCCTGTAAAACCCTTAGAAACGAAGATGATGTCGCATCCAATCTTTGAAGATACATATTATTGTTGACACTTTCATGTCAAACTGTAATGAATTTGAAAACGCAAAATCATTCGCCCGTAAGTTTCTATATTAAACAAAACATTGTTACGAAACGACATACTATTCGCTTGATCTTCATATTTCAGGTCGAGCACATTCAACGGAAATCTATTGAAAATATCTTGAAAACATTCAAAAAAGAAAAGAAGTGTGTTTCCGTATAAAACCCTATAAAGAAATCATTTCATATCTATGGATTACTGTATGTAGCCTGTAATGACATATCAAATCTGAACAGTGTGCAGTATTGTTGTCACATCCAAAAAATTAATAAAATATTTATATGTTAAGGCAGTTGCAATTTATAATTTTTTTCCAATTTTTAAAAACGTTAATTCATCTAATTATATATGAAAAGAAGCGAACATATGTTCGTGTTCAGTGAAAATTGCAAATTATTCGGAACTAATTCGAAGCGAATAAATATTCGCTTGAATGAATTCTAGGTTGACTTACATGTGAGACACGCAACCCCTACATGAGAATACCCTTTACAACTGATGTAAGTACACCAACGCTTGTATGTGAAGACCAAAACGGTGAATGAATGTGGGAGGAGAACACACGCCGCGATTAAATCTTCGCCACAAACAATTTTTCAATTTCTATCCGTTACTCACATTTAATTTTTTATTTATAATCATTACACATCGAATCGGACCAAAACTTACATTTAAAATTATGGCAATGATATGACTTATGGGCCACGTAAACTTAGCCAGAAGAGTAGATATGATAATACTTTATTATTTTTAACAAATTCGTTATTTTATTAATGTTTAATGACATTCGCATGAAAATATAAATAACAAATAATTATTATAATTCAACGCACAAAATTTCATGACAAGTTTCATAAACATTTCCCCATTTCCTAAACATTTGTACACTTTAACAATATTAAGCTGCATCTCCAGCTTCAAGGCTTCTCCATTGAAGCAACCACAGCGGAGCTCTCACGCATAACCGGGGTGATACACCTGTGGAGTTATCTCTTGAGATGTTTTCCATCCCAAGGAATCTCCCAAATGGTACATCCCAGGGAAGCAACCACAGCAGTGTACACGAATGATCTTCATTTGATCGGTAGTTTCTACTGGAGTTACCAAGCATTCGTGGTAACTGAAGATGTTTTCCACCATTTGATCTTGATTGTACAAGTTTTCCATCACAGAGAATCTCCCAAATGATACATCCCAACAAACTATATGAAAAAAACACACACTATCAACAAAAACGCTCAATAGATATTTCATGCTGCCGACGAAGAGTGTTCATGTAATCCCTACATTTATAGCAACAAGAAAATCTGTTTTCTTCATAAATTATTCAGATCTATTGATTCAGAAAAAGTAAATTTCCCGTGATGAAATATCAAATCCGAACAGTGTGTAGTCACTTTGTCACATCATGAAAAAGTAATTTCATTCACGAAAATGTAATAACACTTAATAATATTAAATAAAATAAATAATACAATATTGTCATTCACATTATATTAAGATAATAAATTATTTCAACATTAATAAAAACATTTTCATGAATAATTAAAAAATTATATTCAATATATTAACATTAATTCTTTTTATTAATTTTTAATTAAACTTTAATTATTAAGGTTTTATTATTTTCAATTAAATTGTAATTATTTTTAATATTTTTGAATCTTATTCTTTTAATATTAACTATAATCCTTTGTTTTGTCACATCATGCAGAAATTATATGTCATCATTGAAAAAGAAGTGTGTTTTTGTATAAAACCCTATAAAGAAATCATTTCATATCTGTGCTTTCAGTCAAAGTATTAAGCTAGCATGTCATGACATGTCAAATCGGAACAGTGTGCAGTATTGTTGTCACATTACAAAAAGTAAAAAACAGTATATTTTAATACAGTTTCCCATTCATTTTATTTTTCTATTTCTAAACACATGCATTCATCTAATTATAGAAGAAAAGAAGCGAACATATATCCGTGTTCAGTGAAAATTGCAAATTATGAGAAACTAATATGAAGCGAATAAATCTTCGCTGCAATGAATTATAGGTTGACTTACATGTGAAACACACAACCCCTATATGAGAATACCCTTTAAAACTGATGTAAGTGCACCAACGCTTGTATGTGAATACCAAAATTAATGAATGAATGTGGGTGGAAAACACACGCCGCGAATAAATCTTCGCTTGAAACCCTTTCTCAATTTCTATCCCCTGGATCACATTTCAATTTTATTTATAATTCATTACAGACATATTTCTGTACGTGACATCATATCTTAAAGTAATCATTATACATCGAATCGGACTAGTCTTCATTATTTTAGATAGGGAACATGAATCATAATTTATATATTGTTAATTAAAAAGTTTAGGTGATGTTTGATCTACACTTACTATAATTAAAAAATTATAGTAAGTAATGAAAAAATTAAAAAATTATTCCAACAATTATTCATACATAACAAAATTATTCATACATACATCATATCTGAATACTACGGTCATAAATTAAAAAATTACATTCACTATAAAAAACATTTTATGAAACATTTCATTAATTTCAATTAAAAATGAAATTAATACACTGCAGCGCCAAAAAATTTTCAACATGTCAAGTCAACTGTCACAAAGTGTCAGGCTTTGTGACGACGGCCAGTCAATCGCTACCATCGAATCAAATGTCATTCGTTTAGATTGGATACGATCTGTTAGATTGGCAGAGCGAAGATTTGTTCGCTTATTCAGGATGGAGAAGCAAATAGTTGTTCAATTTGTTGAAATTTTTTTTCAAGTCATGTGAAACAACAATGACATGTACTAAGCGAAGATATATTCGTACATGGCGGAGTTCTGCACGCATACATCCTCGTCTATTGTAGTATGTTACTTTTCATAATGAATAATTACCTTGCACACTACAGAAGCGAATATCGCTTCGACTAGTACGAAGTTAATGAGAAACTCCTTATTCATGTGTGTGAAAACCGATACGGCCTAATGAGAATACATTCACACTAACAGTGCACTGTGCCCAGTAAAACTGTAAAACATCTGAAACCCGAATCCGGCCGTCGTCCGTTATTCGACCATCTGACCTAGCGCTGTCGTCTCCTGCATTTCGACTACGAATCCATTTGTCTTCCGGTTAGTATCTTCGTCTCCAGCGAAAATGGTAAGAAGTGTTTACGGTTGCATGCTTGTGTGTATTTCTTTTTCTTAGTTTACGTCATTCGAATCTAAATGTGACTTTAACATCTCAGAATCAGGATTCCGATATGCAAATAGTTCCATATACTGAATCCACGACCGAAGTGAACACACTAAGGTAATTACGCGAATGTTACAATTGTTAAAATTTGACTATATTTGGATTAGGTAAATAATCCAATTTGCTAATGATAATGTAGTGCTCAACAAAGGAAACGAAAACCCGATTCATCAGGCACGCCAACGACACCACTGGATATTCTGGCCAACGCGGCGAATGAAGCACTTAGTGAGACCCAGGTTCAGAAGAAAAGAAGAAGGACTCGTGACCCTGAGGTCGATTTCAAGAGCAGAACCTCTCCATCGGGCCTTCATCACCTGATTAACAGGTTATCTGAAGAACAGAAGCAGGCTGTGAGGGACATAGGATTTGGTTCCCTTCTGTCACTTGGCATATCAAAATGCCCACTTCAATTCTCACGCTGCATTGTGAGTCTATTCAATCCCAGAAGGAGGAGCATCGTCCTACACAGTGGAGAGGAGATGCAGATTGATGAAGAGGATGTTCAATGTGTATTGAACATACCCAGAGGTGAATTAGTTGTGGCAGAGTGTTTGGGAATTCACACGGACGACAAGGTGTACAAGGACCATCTCACGGCGTGGAGAAGGAGATGGGGATTCGAGAACAGTGGAGGTCCTTCAACCTACCAAATGCCTGACAAAATTCTACAGAACACAGAAGGAGACAGTAACTTCAAGATGGACTTCGTGGTGTTTGTTGTATCCAGTTTTTTGTGGACATCCCAAAATCCACAGTGCAGGTATACCCAAAGAACCTAGCATTAATTCTGTGATCTCATTTAGAACTTCAATATAATTTAAAATGGCTTGAGTCAATACTTTTTTATTTTCAGATTCAAAGTACTGAAATCCCTCCAGGATGTATCTAAAATCAAAGACTACAACTGGTGCAAGTTCACGTTAGACGGGCTAGTCGACAGTGTTTATAAGTGGAAAGCAAAAAAGACATCCTATTTCCATGGACCATTAACCTTTCTTTTGGTGAGTGCAGAAATCTATTGGCTGGAGGTTGTCCATTCATAATTTTTTGATTACTTTGAACGTAACATATATTTGTTAATGCTGATGTATCAGTTGTGCTACTTGGACCGTGTGGTTGAGTTCAAGGTAAACAGTAAGATCTCAAGGAGTTTTCCTATTATAGGATGCTGGGACGAGAAGAAGATGTACGAAAGGGTTGAGTATGAGGCTGCACAGGGGGGGTTTGGACATGGTAGGGTGGTTGCGCGCATTGCCATGCCGCATGAGCAACCACCGATGCAACAAAATGTGGAGCCAACACCACCACAAACTGGAGATGACCATCCAACTGAGCATGCTCCAATTACAGAAAACCTGGCGTCATGTTTGAGGAAGGTTGCGGCCGCTGCCGAACAATTGGCACAAGGGGCTAAATATCTGACTGAGATGCACCAGATAAACGCCATGGAACTTGTGCAGTCTGCATTTGAGCCATTGGCCACGGTGCTAAACTCCAATGCAATCTTGAGGGAAGGCTTACAGCGGAGTCTGGACCAAAACAAAAAGCAGCAGCCCAGAGGAAGTGCCATTAACCCCAACACGGAAGCCACCACCCAAGCTAAAGGCAACACCCTTCCTACCAACCACCAAGCCAAATCCAACACCCATCCTCTAAACACCCCAGACCACACACAACCCACCCTCACACCGACACCCCCATCCCACAAGAACCCCCTTCCACTAAAAACAGTTACCCAAACCCCAGCCACACCCCCTCCAATGGCACAAGCCAAAGCCAACCCCATTCCTCCACTCAAAACCACACCCCCTCCAATGGCACAGGCCAAAGCCAACCCCCTTCCTCCAATCAAAACCGCACCCCCTCCAGTGGCACAGGCCACGCCCAAAACAAACCCCATTCCTCCACTCAAAACCACACCCCCTCCAATGGCACAGGCCAAAGCCAACCCCCTTCCTCCAATCAAAACCGCACCCCCTCCAGTGGCACAGGCCACGCCCAAAACAAACCCCATTCCTCCACTCAAAACCACACCCCCTCCAATGGCACAGGCCAAAGCCAACCCCCTTCCTCCAATCAAAACCGCACCCCCTCCAGTGGCACAGGCCAAAGCCAACCCCCTTCCTCCAATCAAAACCACACCCCCTCCAGTGGCACAAGCCAAGCCCCAAACAAACCCCATTCCTCCACTCAAAACCACACCCCCTCCAATGGCACAAGCCAAGCCCCAAACAAACCCCATTCCTCCACTCAAAACCACACCCCCTACAATGGCACAAGCCAAACCCAAAGCCAACCCAATCACTCCCAAAACCGAAACCAACACGAACACCAGCACTTCAACCACCCCAGCCTTGCCTCCTACCCTAATTATCCCAAAAAAAGAGGAAGCAGGACCTTCAAAGGCCTTAAATGTCCAAAGAAAACCCCCACGAAATTTGAAAACTGATTGGTTAACGGATGTCCTGAAAACAGAAACCAACAAAAACTCCCCTTCTTTGGCGATAGTTAAAAAGGAACCTGAAGAATGCATCTCCAGTCTACCACAGCCACTTCAAACCGCCTCTTCATTGGAGACAGTAAAGAATGAACCTGAAGAAGGCATCTCCAGTCTACTCACGCCATTTCACACCGCCTCTTCTTTGGAGATAGTAAAGAATGAACCGGAAGAAGGCATCTCCAGTGTACTACCGCCACTTCAAACTGGCTCTTCTCGTCCAAGCATGCAAACGAAAGAATGGCTTAAAGCATTGCACTTGCCTACAGCTTTGAAAACACCACAATTCAATAAAATGTTTAGGGATGACAAGAAACTAACAAACTTTCAGAAGATTTTTGTGGGTTTCGTATTTGCTGGAGGACTTGATCCAAGTTAATGTTTGCTGCAAATGCTTAATTATTCATAAAAAATAGGAATTGCACACCATCTTGAAAAATGTTTTGCTGTTTTCATGCAGTGAAATGTTATTTATTGCGGAACACCTATGTCTACACGTCACGCGCGGGGACATGCTTACAATGGCTGATCAAACCTGGGTAGACAGTATGATTATTGATGTTTGGTCATACATTTTGCACAACCTTTATAGGAAAAATGTCAAACCTCGTTACAAGAAGATTTTCTACACAACCGTGCTCACCGTAAGTTGTACTAGCACTGTTATTTATCAATTATGTTATTCTTGTGAGACTAAAGACTGCTGTAAACAGATTTTTCGTGAAGGTGGGATAACTACCCGAGACAAATTCAATGACAGGTTCTGTCTAGAAGGTCGGGCTTTCCAAATTTCAAAAATGGACCTCTGGGAAGTGGACCTCGTAAGTACATCTCTGGCTGTCATACCTTATAATATCATTTACCACTCAGTTCAAATCTAATCTTTTTTTAATTCTATCCACAGTTGTTTTTCCCAATCATTGATGACAGACATTTCTACCTTGTTTGCTATAACTTCATACAACGGCAATTTCAAGTAATTGATAACCGGGAGTCACCTATGCAATCGCCCTTCGAAAGAAGATATAAGAATGCACAAATCTTGGTATGACACTACAATTAAAATTTAAAACAGTTCAATTTTGGAATTCTAGTAGCACTAAAATACATTAGAAAATGTTGTTTGTAATGATGTATCAGGATGACTACATTCAACAATATATGAACGACGTAGACCCCGTTCTTGCTAAAAAGTATGGCGGTTTGGAAAAGATATGTCTGAAATTGCCATGGCAGGATTCAAAGAATTACACTGACTGCGGCATTTTTTGCATGAGACACATGGAGACGTATGAAGGTGAGGTGAAGGGGTGGAAAACTGGCTTTGGAGTTAAAAGAAATGTAAGGAACCAAATAAAGACATTGAGGATGGAATACTGTTGGCGTGTCATTGGCTCGGAGCTAAACAAGGCCAGGAGCGAGGTCTACAATTCCTGCCGTAAATGGATAAGTCAATGAATTAGGAACTGTATACATATTGTGGAATTAAATTTTACGAAGAATTTTAGTTCACAAGAGTACAATAATCAATAATGTAGTCATAGACAGATGGGGTAATTAAACTATTCCTATAATTGTAATGATTTATTGTTACAATAAAGAATATGTTGTGTAATTTCAATTCTCAAAGATTGTTACTTCACATCCTCACACTAATGAACGTGTATACATGAAGTGTGTTTTTTATGAAATTTGATTTTCAAATACTTGTTCAATTATGTGTTAAATGAATAAATTAAGTGAAATAAACATGAGCCGCATAAATATTCGCTTCAAAGACCTTCTCTTCATAAAATATATATGTGAAGCCTCGAATTTCATGAAAGAAATATGAAGAGAATAAATATTCGCCTCTAACACATATTTTCGATGAAGCGAATACATATTCGCCTCAAATTATTGATAATGTAAAACCACCATCTCATCCATGAGAAGCGGGATGACTTGTCATGTCACTGCAATTACCCCGACATGTACATACCAGTTTCAACATAAAGATCAATTTCATCAGACAAATATGAGGAGAATACATATTCGACCGAGATACATGGTGAGGTTCAAGCGAACACATATTCGCCTCAGTATTATGTTTCATTTTCTCAATTTGCATCTAAAAGCATACTTAACATTAGTTGACTTGGGGCGAATAAATATTCGATTGATTTAGGTGTATGTAATTTATTAGAAATGAATTAGTGTGGTCATTCATTTGGTATTTCATAAAACTTCGCATGCATACATTCGACCTTATTCTTTGTTTCAAATCCAACGTACATACAATACTATATGCATATCAGATTTCACATGAAACTGGAATTCGATAGTTGAGATGACAAAAGAACAGTGAACGGAGTATCGGCGTCCATGCTGAAACTTTCGTCCCATTGTTGAGGAGTTGAGAACTGAGGAGTTGTCGTTGGCATTGCACTTGATGGCTGGAAAGGAATATCAAATTTATTTAAAAGTATGTTATTATATGAATATTAATAACACAATTATTAGTAAAGAAGGGTAAGTCAGCAATTTCATACCGGAATATGTGATTCACTAGTTATTCTTGTTGATTTTCGTTTTCTTGAGTTCTTCTCCAGTCCACCTTTCCTTCTCTTACCCGACTTTGTTGGCTTCTTAGTTTTCATTCCTTTTGCTTGAACAGGGGCACCCTCGGCAGAACGTGATAAACCGGTTGGTGGAGTTTGCATATTTATACTCTCCTGCAATTTTTTATCCACAAACGTGCACTGGCTCAGCATGATTTCTTTGACATGATTGTAAGTGTCATCTCTTTCGGCTGCCTTGTTAAATAAATGCATGGACAACCCACACAAATCTCTGTATCTTATGTTATGAAGCTCACTCGGATCAACATTAGTACTGTCCACGATTGGATCAGTTCCAAATATTCCATCCTTGGCTGTTCTTGTCCACCTCTTCAATATCAACGCCGGAGGAATCTTCAACACGTCAATCGTTGTGAAAATCTTTAGGATGTGAGCACACAAAATCCCTCCAAATTCAAATTTACAGCAGGTACACTCGATATTCTTATCGTCATTCTTATGAACTGTAACTGTATGAGAGCATCTCCTAGTGTGGGGTGTTACCTTGTATTTTCTGTGTGTGTCGACATCCTCTAACATTTCTACACCACAATCATGTGACATAAACCATTGTTGTTCAAAGCACTTAAAGACCTCTGGGGTGTAAACTTTGCAGGCATCCTTTAAGATCAAAACTGGATAGTTAAGACTTGGTTGGCTGGTAATTGATTTGAAATCAGCCTTCAACACATCATATCTTCTTTCATCGAGTAGTCTTTCAAAGTGTTTGAAAAATTCTAAAAACTTGTGTTTGTAGGAGCAGTACCTTTTCAACATACTGTTCATACTCTCACTTCTCTGTGTTGTCGTCATATCAGCACAAAACATTTGTCGTCCATACACTAATGCCCACTTTCGCCTGATGCTAAACATGCGTTTCAACCAATCGTTGTTTTCAAGCCCGTAGTTTGTCAACATTTGATTCCAAGCTTCAACAAACTCCATCTCTTCTTCAAAATCATATATACACGAAGAAAAATCCTTAGAAAAATCTCTGAAATTATGGAACACCGAGCTAAGATGTATGGCTGCATTTTGAAATATGTGCCAAATACAGAGACGATGATTTGTTTCGGGCCATTGAGACGCCAAGGCCTTAGCCATGGCCGCGTCTTGATCTGTAAGAATGGTTTTTGGTTTTTTCCCATGCATAGCTTTGGTGAAAGTCTCAAACAACCAATCAAAAGTCATCGCAGTTTCATCGTATAATAGAGCTGCTCCAAAAAGAATTGATTGTTTGTGATGATTGACACCTACAAAAAGCGCAACCGGACGACCTTCATTATTCTTCTTGTATGTGGTGTCAAAACTGACCACGTCTCCGAAGTATGAATAATCGGACCGCATGTTGGAATCACACCAAAAAATATTCGTTATCAAATCGTCCGCATCAAGTTGAAAAGCATTATAAAAACCAGGATCATTGGATTGTTTGTTCTGCAAATACTCTAATACACCCCCTGTTTCCCCAAAATTACACTCTCTGGTTCTTTTCGTGCGCAGGTAATTTTTGTAATCCTCAGGAAGGAAACCTAGATTCTCCCTTCCACCGATTTGTTTAGACATTAGAGCATGTGATGACTTAGGAGGAATTCCCACGTTAGTGGCCATCTCGATATGTAAGCCTGCAACTGCAGAAATATTCCTATGGCATCTATACAGGTGAGTTTTCTTTGGACTTGCAAGAGGATGACTATGATCACTAATAAAATTTACCACTTGGAACTTTCCATTGTCTGCACGCTTTATCCTCAATTTCGCTTCACAACAGAACCGAGTCACAGAACGTCTACGTTTCACATAGACATCACGTTTGTCCTTTCCCCGTTCACCCTGTGCACTACAACAAAAAACTCTATCCAGTATTTTACCCTCCTTGTCTACATGTTTTGAACTGCGCCTTATACCAAATCCTATTAGTTTAGCGTATGCTAAGTAGAATACGTAGCCTTCTTCTTCACTCTCAAATTCTCTACCTAAAAGTGGAATTAAGTTGGATTCGATGTCCTCCAAAGGTTGGCCGTTTCCATCGAAATTCAATTGACGACGACAAGTAGCAGATTCGCTGTTCAGTTTGAACAAGTGGAAAATAAAGGTTTGTAGATTATTGGAAAATGAAAACAATATAAGCGAAGAAAGCTTCACTTCAACAGTATGAAGAGTGTAATATTAGGCGAATACAGTTTCGCTTCATAAGAAATTATCTCATAATATAGTAGTGAAGAGATCTTCGCTTACATGTGCACTACAAAAAATGGAGAAGTTAAACAATGTTACCTTAAATCAATAATATCATTCTCGTCCATATCATTCTCGCTGATACGTATTCCTTCCTGATAATCAAAAAGAACAGAACATTTCATGTCGAGTATTAAAAAACATAGAAACTGGTTGGGAAGAAAAGTAAAGGAGGTATAGATGACATTCAAAAACATACCATTTTATAATTTAGGAAGATGGATTGATATTATAATGAAGTCTCCGGCGAAGGAGAGGTCGATGGTAGACAATGTAGTATAACTCCGGCGAAGAAATGGTCGTACGGTAGAGAGAGAGAAGAGTACAAAGTTGTCTAGCTTAGCAGCATGGCTTGCTGCATGCAGCATTTAATGAAAAGGTGGCAGGTGTTAGGTGGCGGTGAGGTGACTTGTTAAAAAAATTATTTCATTTTAATAATTAAATGACAAAAATTATTATGAAATTAAATTAATAAATCAATCAATCAATCAGTAAGCGAAGATTTCTTCACATTATTATGTTGACAATTGTTTTACAAATATTATTTTGAGAGTAGTTTTAAAAAATATTAATTATTTATCAAATTTATACTTCAAGTTATACAGTATTTCTTAATGTTTCAAGATTTAGTTAAACATAAGGCTGATGTTTAAAAAAAAAAACAATTCGAAGAACAAAAAACATAATTCTGAAATCAAATATGACATTGAATTTTCCAGAATGCAAAATCTTCAAATATTAAGTAACAAATTAAACCAACACATGTCTATTACAAAAACAAAGGCTGCAAATCACAAGCAGCAATGGATTCTAGCAAGCTTGTGTGAGGAACACCAAACACATCCAAATATGTCTTCAGAGGATTCTCCGCCTCAAATACCCAAACAAGTTCATTAACATCGTGCCGAGACTTGTCGTATACAACTATAGTTTTGTCGTCCTCGGGCTCGACAAATGGATTCTCCATTTCTTTAGTTTTACCTCCTCCAGCAATTACAAATCCCATAAGATCAAGTTTGTAAGCCGGGATGAATTCCCCTGCAAATATGAAGGTGTAACTGTCGAAGAGTTTGGGCAGCTGAAAGAAAATACAATGGGTTATTAGTAATCATGGACAATTGAATATCATATGGAGGAGTAGGAATAAGACAAAACTTACATTGTTCAAATAACGCATTCTGCCAGCTCTTGGACCGCCCACAGTCCCATGATTATCTCGCTGCACCTCGTATGGTTCCTCGTCGACGTAACAGTTAAATCTGATTGATGATTTTATCCCTGTATAAAAGCAATAGCGGTTTTTAGTTTCATATATGTGAAAATGAATATTGAGTTAACAGTAAAGGGTTAAGAATAACAGAGTCTCACAATCAATGGTAAGGACCCAACTCCCGTTCAATATGCCCTTCAATACTTTGATGGTGCGACCGCATCCACCATTAGAATCGGTGGATGCTATGACGTGGGTAACATCGTCTCGCCACCTCATTGACACCGTGGCACCACATGTGTTAGCATATTGTTGCATCAATTGCTGTTTAAGAACAATCATAAATATTTCAGTTAAACAGCATGAAAACGTAAACAATATGGAAAAAAAAGGGAGAAATGTAACGAAGCGTACTATCTCTTCACTTGTTAATTGATTTGGGCATAAAATCCAGTCTTTGCCAAAGTTTTGGACGGATGCGGAGGCAGTGGCCTGCACGTGGATGAAAAAAACACGGTCTTTTTGAGTATGTACTAGGGTTTCAGGGAAATAATATCACAAAACACAACACTAGGTAAGTTTTCATGAATAACATTGATTTACAGTCAAGGTGACATTTGGAGAGTAGGGTTTCCTAAAGAATAAAGAGACAACAACATCACATAACAGAATCTAGTGTAGTAGTTCCATAATCCTAAATAATGAAAGTTACTAGTCAGGAATACGTACCATTGTGGAGTCGTGAAGATGTGGATTCAGGTTCGGTCGACGGGGAGCCGGTTACGAATCGCCGTGAAAAGGAGGCAGGAAGAGAGAGAGATGAATCGGGCGGAAATGATAATAAAATAATCATATTAGGGGGTATATATATTCATGTAACCGGGGCGAACATGTCTTCTTTCGAAAAGCGACTATTCATTCCATGTAACATGACACCGGGACCAAGGGCGAATAAGTGTTCTCTCGAGAAGCGACTATTCAATCCATTTTACATGGAACATGGTCTAGGCGAACAAATGTTCTTTTCCAGAGAAAAAATTTAAATAAATAAAAAAAAGTAATGAATTAATTGAAGCAAATATATCTTCGCTCATGAAGGACTCCAGCCAAAAAAAAGGAAATAAAAAAAAAAATTGGAAAAAAACTCTAGCCGGTAATGGAAGCGAAGATTTGTTCGGTCGCTGCATGTCATTTTGGTGTTCACATAAACGGGTAAGTGTCTTTACATGGTAGGCAAGCGGTCTTTACATGGGTGCCTAGAGGGGTTTTACATGAGGTTTTTATTAGAATGAATTGAGGCAAATATATCTTCGCTCCAGAGAGTCTCGAGGAAAAAAAAAAGGAAATAAAAAAAAAAAAAAAATAATAGCCAAGGAATGGAAGCGAAGATTTGTTCGGTCGCTGCATGTCATCTTCAATTAATTGAATTAATATTTAATAAACGAAAATATAAAATCCATGGCATTTTGGTCTTCACATAAACGGGTAAGTGTCTTTACATGGTAGGCAAGCGGTCTTTACATGGGTGCCTAGGGGGGTTTTACATGAGGTTTTTATTAGAATGGATTGAGGCAAATATATCTTCGCTCCAGAGAGTCTCGAGGCAAAAAAAATGAAAAAATAAAAAAAAATATAGCCAAGGAATGGAAGCGAAGATTTGTTCGGTCGCTGCATGTCATCTTCAATTAATTGAATTAATATTTAATAAACGAAAATATAAAATCCATGGCATTTTGGTCTTCACATAAACGGGTAAGTGTCTTTACATGGTAGGCAAGCGGTCTTTACATGGGTGCCTAGGGGGGTTTTACATGAGGTTTTTATTAGAATGGATTGAGGCAAATATATCTTCGCTCCAGTGAGTCTCGAGGCAAAAAAAATGAAAAAAAAAAAAAAATAAAAAAAAATAGAGCCAAGGAATGGAAGCGAAGATTTGTTCGGTCGCTGCATGTCATCTTCAATTAATTGAATTAGTATTTAATAAACGGAAATATAAAATCCATGTCATTTTGGTGTTCACATAAACGGGTAAGTGTCTTTACATGGTAGGCAAGCGGTCTTTACAAGGGTGCCTAGGGGGGTTTTACATGAGGTTTCTATTAGAATGGATTGAGGCAAATATATCTTCGCTCCGGAGAGTCTCGAGGCAAAAAATATGAAATAAAAAAAAAATTAAAAAAAAAATATAGCCAAGGAATGGAAGCGAAGAATTGTTCGGTTGCTGCATGTCATGTCATCTTCAATTAATTGAATTCATATTTAATAAACGAAAATATAAAATCCATGACATTTTGGTCTTCACATAAACGGGTAAGTGTCTTTACATGGTAGGCAAGCGGTCTTCACATGGGTGGGTAGGGGGGTTTTACATGAGGTTTCTATTAAAATTAATTGAGGCAAATATATCTTCGCTCCAGAGAGTCTCGAGGAAAAAATAATTAAATAAAAAGAAAAATATAAAATCCTAGAAAATAAAAGATTGAATTACTTGAAGCGAATATTATATCGCTGCCTGTGTTATTTAATAAATTAAATTAATATTTAAAAACGTAAATATAATATGACTGTCAATTCGGTCTTTACATGGACGTGTTAGTGTATTTTCATGAACGGCAGGCGTTCTTCTCATGGGTGGGTACGCGGGGTTTACATGAGGGTCATGGCAACGGGCGTGTAGATCAGAGCGAAGATATCTTATCTGTTTATCATCTTAATATTATATTATTTCCTGGCGTTAACGGGCGCTTCCGTTAACGGCGTCTTGTGTCAACCCGGGCCTAAACCCGGATTCCGGATTCCCCCTCCCTCCGTCTCCTGCCCAGTTCGATTTATTATTAAATTAATAATGCTGCAATCTGATTGGTCCGCCACAGGGGAACACGGCAATCGGTAGCAGAAGATCTGAACTGCTACTCTTTCTATCTCTTTTGTCTCCATCACTTCATTTTCTGTACTTTTATAATTTATTTCAGAAACTATTTTTTAATTAGGTTAGGATGTGAATAAATCACAAGTAGAAGTACATTGGCTTAATTTATAAACAATTTTGATATGAGATTATATTTGAAATCAGAACTTGAATCTGTCATAGATTTCAAATTTTATTGACAAATTTTCAAATAAATACATGTACTAATACCCAAGTGTTTTCATATATTCTCTATACACATAAGATGAATAGATAGTCACACGATGTGCTTGTTAGGTAAACAGTATATTGAATGTGTCGACATATTAATTAAAGTTACTCAATATGTCACTTTCTTTGCCAAATTGATATGGTATCAAATAGACTATTGCAATCTTAACCCACTTAGAAGTGCCCTAAGAACCTTTTCCTCTATTATTTGAGAGAAGAAGAAGGGAAATGGCATCAATGGATATATATGTCCATGAAGAAGACTAATGGTATGGGCAAAATTGGCCCTTCCATGAGACACAACACACCAAAGGAAGCCATTAATAACAGTTGATGGATAAGCAAAGCAAATGGACCACATTTTTGTACTTTGTTTGCCTTCTATAGTGTTATTGATCCCATTTGGATATTCCTATTCCACTTTGATTCAGCCTATTTTGCACCAAAGTAGAAATTTCAGGGTTACTTTTCCATATTTTATATCATGTTTGAATGTGACCAAACAGAACCTTATTAGCTTAAAAAAACTGACCCTTGATTTATTATATGTATTTTTCTTTTATAAAATTGATGAAGTATTATTTTTTATTTTTTTATTTCCTACATGCTCTAGAGCTAGGAATCAGGTGTAATTGGAACATTTGAAATCGATCATATTTCAAATCTTTAGGAAACCAATCAAGAACAATGGACTATTTTTTAGTCTCAATCCCTTTTTCAAAAGGAGTAGAGACTAGAGAGTTATTTCGCGAAGATTATAGGGAAACATGATTTAGGACCTTCTAAAAAATGTGTTTGATCTCGATTAATTCATGTTATAACTATCCACAAGTTATGGGAATCGTATATTAACTAGGGGCAAAATCGTAACATTTGAAACTAAATGGTTCCTATCTATTCGAATTTATATTTGACTTCATTTGAAAGGAGAAGCCCTAAAATTTAAGAGAACAAGGTAAGACCATTCTCTAAACTATTCTATTTTTATTTTATTTTAAAAGATAAAACTTGTTTTAAATTCAATTAAAACAATCAAACATCAACTAGCAAAACACTAGATGCAATAAAAGAATACAAGATGGAAGTGTAACAATTATGAGAAAACAAGTATAATATGTATCATTATAACTTCTTTTATTTTATAGAAATGAGGAAGTCGTTTATTTTGAAAAATGATAGAAAACAAGAATTATACGACAAGAAAATTGACATAAAAATAACCCATTTTCATGTCAATTTTATATTGAGTGAATTAAAAATTTAATAACAAATTTTCAATATAACAAAAGAATTACATCATCAGTCAACTTTCTTGTCATATTATTCGTGATCCCTATCGTTATGTTTTATGTTTTTTTTTCATTTAAGAACAAATTAAGCATGATACAGGGAAGTCATTATTATATTTCATAGCTTAAAGTAATTGTGACCTTCAATCATCAGGTTATCCTTTCTATCATCGTAATCAAATATATCATGATTCTCATTGGTGGATACTAGATAATCTAGATTATGTAATCACCTATCAATATCATTATGTAATTAATCACCCTATTTCAAAATCCTACATAATTTCTAATGTTTTTATAATAAATTCAATTATCCAAAAAAAAAAGAATTACTATGCAACGATCTTACTTAAAAAGATAAAATCGTCAAGACCGAGACTCAAAAATACTTATTTCGAATATACAAAATTATCGAGAAAACAAATGTGCCCTTAAAACAAGCATACCCATGACTGCACTCAATTAATCTTATATATTTATTTTGTCTTTTCCATATGTATATTTATTTTTAATATTGAGTAACATCCATATATACATTCAATGTATATCTAAAAAACCCAAAAGAATAATAAATATAATAAGACCTAGCTGCAGTGGGAGTTCTAATGATAGACAAAATCTATGATTGACAGATAAATTCATGCACAATATTCTATTGAATAAAATTAGATATAGAAGATAGACAAGATTTTGTCTTTGGACTTATACTAACATTTCAATATTTAATAATGTGTAACAATTGTATAAAATAATCTGAAGTCAATAAACAAAGGGATACTTTCAAATCAGCCTAATTGTTTATTACATAAGATCTATGGTGTTAGACTACCCACGTAGTGCTGTCCATTGCTTCTTATTATTCTTTTGTTTTTTCTTAGTTAAGGTGTTAAAAGACAAATTTATGCATAACACGATAATAATCTATCATCATAATTTTCTATCCTTTCCTCCAGAATGTTTTTAGTTCTCTTCTCGATCGATGATTGTCGTATTGCTCCCTCCATTATCATCGCTTTGATATTTTTGTTGTCGTGTCAATCATACACGGGGAAATCAATACATACGAGGTTGTAATTGTTCTTGGTGGTCAATAAGGAGTATCTTCGCGCGTTGAACCATGATGTTACTTGTAAGAGGGATATATATATATATATATATATAAGTTTTATGTGATGCTCTATTATCATTTTTTCGATAAATTTGTTTTGACTCATATATTCTGTTTCGAAGTTAGAATGTTTTTGGGTAGGTGGTAGCGATGTACATATTCTAATTGACTATAAATGCATGACTAATGATCTTATCTCAATAATCTATGTCATACTGTGTATTTTCCACCTTTCACCATTTACATAGGAAAAAAAAAGATAAAAAATAGAGCAAATAATTATTGTACTTTAGCTCTCAATTTTCTTCTTCTTGTGTCCATTCCTTTACCTTGCTTGATATTTATTTTTATGAAGAGAAATGATAATGACATTATTAATAGACATCACACCTTTTTTATTTTATTTTTATTAAATTATGATTATTAAGTTGTAACAAATATCCTAAATAATACAGATTGAATATTAAAACAATTTATAACAAAATATGATACAAACATTTTTTTGAAGAAATCTAGACAACTTTTCTCTATATAAACTTATAGCATTAGATTACATATTATTTTGTTGGGATAACTTTTGGGAATAAAAAATTGTATCCAAGATTTCGTTCTTTGAAAAGAGCGCTATTCACGGTGAAATTACGGATGATATGTACATGAAAAAATGTTGTTATAATAAATCGGTGTCGTGTGTGTCACGAGAAAATTGAATCGATAACTCACTTATTTTTACATTGTCGAATGGTGATTATTATTTGGAGTTTTTCTGAAGTATTGATGTGATTCACAAGGTGACGTCCGAATATTTGTGTAGTTGCTGAGAAGTTTAAATTTATGTCGCTGATATGATAGACCTACATATTTGGGTTATCATTCCAATTATTCTTTGGTGTATTATCTGGTTAGAAAGAAATCGTCGAACTTTCAATAATCTTAGTTGTTCGATGCGTATCATTCATAATGTTATTATTATGACGCTTTATTAGATTCGTTTTGGAAAATCGGTGGAGTCGGTTGAGAGTTAATCGTTTTTCTCGAGAACCTACAATCTCAATAGTCTATTGAGTAACATGTTTTTTATGTCATCATTTATCGTTGTGATTAAACGATTCTTATAATCTTTAAAATAAATGACTATTTAAAAACAAATTAACCTCTAGGGGTAATGTTGGTAAGAGGATTTTGAGTGGTGGATAAATACACTATATATTTATTTATTTTAATACCATAAATATTCCTTTAAATCATAAAGAACTCTTCAAACCTTCAACATAGTAGAACACTCATATCATATAAACTCTGTATTTTATTCGGGTTTATTGACAAGATGATTATCATCATAGGCACATAGCCCATTTTAAATTAATAATATTAATGGAAATTGAACTTGTTAACTCTGATTTCTTATTTAACAAAATTTGTCGTATAAGAAAATTGTATTGAATATATATTAGTTAGATAAGTAAATTATGTTTATTAATATAAACATTATAATAAATTTATAAGAAATTAATATAATAATACAATATTAATGTTATCATAATTTCCAATAAATTTATATATATATTATCTTATATTATAAGATCCCTCTTCAAATTTAAGATAAAAATTATGACTTGAACCACTTGAGATTAAAAATGAGGTCGTAAAATATTTATGTATATATACTCGTGAGTTTTGAAATTCATCAAATGATGTGATGGAAGTGTATTGATTGATAAACCAACGAAAAATGTAGAAATTAGAATCACATGGGCATTGAATGCTAATGTTGAAACAACAACCGAAAATAAATTTCAAAGTTACTCGTGAGTCTCGAGATTTATCCAACGACGGGATGACAATGTGTTGTCTTAAAAGAAAACCAGCAAGAATGTAAAAACTCATTGGCATAAAATATTAGGGGTAAAGCAACAACTAAAATCACTTTGATGTTACTTGTGAGTGTTGAGATCCATCCAATCCAACGAGGAATAGCAGTGTGTTGACTAAATAACTAGTAATATTATATAATATGATTGGATTAACACAAAAAAAAATATGGACATTGATGGCTGGGATAAAACAAAAAAAAACTCAAAGGATATGATAGCCAAAATAAATAAAACATCAATAAAATCCTTAACACGTTTTTTACACATTAAACACGTTTATCACTTTTTTCACACATTAAACACGTTTATCACGTTTTTCACACATTAAACACGTTTTTCACACGTTTATGGTGTGTTTGGCAACCCTAGAATTGGAATTGGAATTGGACCCTCCAATTCCAATTCTTATATTTGGTAGACACTTTAATATTAAGAATTGGAATTGGAATTAGAATTAGAATTAGAATTTCAATGGAATTCAATATAGTATAATTTTATAGTTCTCAATTCCAATCTTTTTAGGTCGGAATTGTAATTCCAAATTTGACACGTTTAACACATTTTTCACATGTTTAACACGTTTTCACACATTAAACACATTTATCACATTTATGTCACGTTTAACATGTTTTTACGTTTTTGGTATATTTTACATGTTTTTTACATGTTGAACATGTTTTTGACACGTTTAATAAATTTTTCACATTTTTGACATGTTTAACACATTTTCTCGTTTTTGACATATTTAACACATTTTTCACACGTTTATATCACGTTTAACACGTTTTCACACGTTTAATATGTTTTCACGTTTTTGGTACTTTGAACATGTTTTTTACATGTTGAACAAATTTTTGGCACGTTTTCACGTTTTTGACACATTTAACACGTTTAACACGTTTTGACATGTTTAACACGTTTTTCACACATTAACCATGTTTATCATGTTTATGTCACGTTTAACACGTTTAACATATTTTTCACACGTTTAACATGTTTTCACGTTTTGACACGTTTAACATATTTTTTACATGTTGAACACGTTTTTGGCACATTTAACATGTTTTTGACACGTTTAACATGTTTTTCGCGTTTTTAAGATGCTTAACACGTTTAACATATTTTTGATATTAAGATAATATATTGAAGTGGAAGATGGGGAGTTTAAATCGGATAATAAAATAGAATTAAATTAAATTTATATAATTTGAGTAATTATTTTTATTATATTCTATTTTATTAACCTAGGAATTGAGATTGAATTACAATTCTATAATTTTCCCAAATATAGGAATTGGGATTGAATTACAATTCTATAATTTTCCAAACATAGGAATTCTCATGAAATTAGAATTGAGATTCCAATGTCAATTCCAATTCCACTTATCCAAATATACCCTAAAAGAAAAAATATTACTAAAATATATATTTAATTATAATTATATATATATATATAATATATTATAAAATTAATATTTTAATAAGTTAAAGAGGGAAAATGGGATATATTAAGAAAATGAACTTAGAAGTGGGTAGAACATAAAGGATTCGAGATTTAACTGTAATTTTTTAGAATATAGAAAAACTTATATTAAAATAAGAAACAACTTACTTTGATATATCAAAAGAAGAAGAAAAGAGCACATTTGTTAATCTAGTCTAGAATTAAAAAAAATTCTTAAACAAATGAGGCTTAAGGTACTTCATTAATCAACATGCTATTTGAATTTTATCTTTGTAAAAATGGTTAATGTATTATGGAAAATGAGATACATCTAAACATAATGAAATTAACCCTGTCATACAAAAATTGAAAAACTAAAATCCATGAAAACCAAAAGATTAACGAGTACAAATGTGCTAAAAGAAGATCGTCTAACTTTCCAACCGACTAGATAAATTTTTCAAAACGAATTTTAGAAAACGTTGTAATAACAACACTATAGATGATATGAACACTTTTTTTTTTTTTTTTTTTTTTGAGAACGCTGGATTCCGCTACTCCTATGGAGTGCGACTAATCCCCGCGGGTTAAGTACATAGCCCGCAAACATACTTAACCAATTAACCAGGCGCAGAACTTGCCGCCTGACGGGCTCGAACTCAGGACCTCATGAACACTTTTATCTGAAAAGTAATATAGTTTACCAAAAAATAATGTTATTTGAAAGCTTTTATATATATTAATCAATAAATTTATGAAAATTCAATTTGAGAATATTTTGGTAAGTAAAAACAAAAGAAGGAAATTCTTGTACTTAAGTCCTGAATTATCTTCTTTTCTCTTAAGCCCATTCATTTTGCCTTGCTTGATATTTGTTTTTACCAAAAAAATAATGTTATTTGAAAGCTTCTATATATATTAATTAACATATTTATGAAATTTCAAATTGGAAAGAAAATTTTGGTAAGTGAAAACAAAAGAAGCAAATTCTTGTACTTAAATCCTCAATTATCTCTTTTCTCTTGAGCCCATTCATTTTGCCTTGCTTCATATTTATTTTTATGACTTAAGTCCTCAATTTTCTTCTTTTCTCTTGAGCCCATTTATTTTGCCTTGTTTGATATTTGTTTTTGTGACATAATGGTAATAACATTACTTTTTAATTTTATAAAGCTTATATAAGTATCATTAATCAGTTTTAACAAGTTATTCTAAAATAATGTATAGCAAACTAGGATAAACTATAATTCCCAAAAAAAATTAGGAGGGCCCTACCGGGTTCGAACCGGTGACCTCTTGATCTGCAGTCAAATGCTCTACCACTGAGCTAAGGACCCTTTGTGTTCTAAGTTTAATTAATTTTATTAATATTCTAAACAAATAGTTTGTTTTATTAATATAATAAAAAATTTGAGTATTTATTAAGAACAATACCTTATATCAACTCCATGGACACACAAATTTGTTTATAATCCAGATAAATAGGTTATTACATATCAAATAATTTTGTTTCAAAGTGAGAAAAATAAGATAAAAGGAACCTTATTCCTTTCATAATAATACATAATAATGTGAAGTATTTTATATAGTAATGGCCTAATGGGGAGGCAAAATGAGTTAAATAGGGAATATTTGTTGCTTTTGAACAAACTTTTCTAAATCCTTCAAGTTGGCTCGTCGTCAAAGGAGAATCTTCAATTCTATTCGACAATTCTCCTCAATTCGGTTCTTCCTTTTCCGTGCCTTGGTATTGCTAACACTTTTCTAAAAAGTAAAACCAAAAAGACATCGATATATTATTCGTTTCGTGGACACTACTTTTGTAACAGTTATTGATCAAAAGAAAGTCACAATCCATATTCTTACATTCAAGCCTATAAAAATGATCGTCGAAAGGAGTCGTGACATACAATAGCCATTAGCCAATGGACACAATTTATTACTCACGAAACATAACCGAGCTGATTCACTTAAATTCCCCATTGATATTCTCCATTGTAATCGTCAAACACGATAGGGTCATTCCCATAAGAACCCAAATAGCCAAATTGACTCATATTTGAAACAGCGAGTTCATTGGAGGAGAATTGATTGTAAGGCTGCCACTCGTTAACCTCATTTATCGAGTTCGCATACTCATAACGTTCGTTATCTCCTGTTACCACCCCTTCTCGCCCTTGTGAGTAAACCTGCATATGTACAATTCCAGCCTATTTAGTCACATTCTAAAAGGTGTTAACAAATAAATTTGACTATTTTCGCAAGAAATTGAAATACCTTGGAAGAATCGAGAATAAAATCGGGTGAAACCCAAAGGCTACTACTCGAAGATATTGTCCCAATTGAACACAATTCATTCTCAATCGTCGGCATTGTCAGGTAAGGAGACTCGACAGGGCTCGAGTAATGACTGCCACCTATAGACTGATTAATCGGTTGCACAACCGTCTCATCGAGTATAACCACACCCTTATTCGCCTTCTCATTGTTTTCGTTTCTCTTGATCACACGGCATAGAGCGAAAGCACCCTGAAAATTGGTTAAAACGGTTAACTTTCCTAAAACACAACATGAACTGAATTCAAATCCTAAAAAAAACAAGTTACCTTAAAAGACGGTTGTTGTCCTTGAGAAGGATCGATTTCTTCATCGCAGAGACGATATTCATGCATAACCCAATCAGTTCGATCGCCTAAAGGTGCGCGACCGCGGTAGAATACTAGTGTCTTTCGATATCCAATGATTACAGAGGATTGACGACAGAAAACTTTTCGATCTTTACCTGTGGCTTTCCAATATCCAGCTCTTGTTGCTCTATTAGTTCTTGATCCATTTGGATACTTCTTATCTCGTGGACAGAAGAAAAACCATTCCATATCACGTCTTGGAAGGAAAGATTTCTCTGAAACATTTCATCAAACAAGTTAGCTGCATTCATTTAAAGTTTATCAAAACAGAGATAACCAAGAATTAATTCATACCTGGCAATTCCCATGGATCAAATTTGTACAATTCAATCACAGGAATCACTTCAAGCTCAATCTCCAATCCATCGACTTTCCTTTTCAGATAGTAATTAACCAGTTCTTCATCAGTTGGGTGAAAACGAAACCCTGGTGGCAATGTTCCTCCACTCATTCTCTATTTCTTCAATCTATGAAAACAAGATCTAATATGATCCTAAATTGTAAGTATTGAAAATTTGGAAAATCCAAAAGTAAAAGCTTTTAACAACCCAGGATTTTTCTTCAACAATAGCAAAGAATTTCCACACGATACCTCCTTGGTACCAAAAGATCATCTTCCTCAAAGGAAAACTCAAGTATTTTTTTCTGACTATCAATTTCCACCACCAAATTTTCTTAAAAATTGATTCCAGATTAATGCAAACAAACAAAAGTTAATAGTGATTGAAGAAAGATATGATCTTGAAGGACACCCAGAAAATGAATTTGCCTTGACAGATCAAAAAACAACAATTTAAGTTGGTCCGTTAGTTCAGTTTAGGAAATTGGATTTAGGTTAAAATGGGTGAGAGTGGAAGAAGAGAAGTGAGAGAGAAGGGTTTTTATAGGGTTTGGAATTGGGATTATATATTAGAGAAAAAGAAATGGTGGGAACACACCGAAAGCCTTCAATGGAACCATATTTCTACAAAGTGACCTTATAAACCAGAACCCAGTTCACACCTACAAAAGAAAAAGAAAAAGAAAAAGAAAAAGATTACCCAAAGTTAAAAAAAAAAAAGGGATAATCAAACAGTTTCATTGGCAATTTTTCTTTTTTTTCTACTTAATCACCTCCAAACAAAACATAAAATTAATGAAAAATAAGGGGAAAAATAAAGATTTTCACGAAAGTCAACGAGCTCCCACTGATTCTATAAGTTTTTCGGAACGAATATCAGATTACGTAATGATGATGACATTAGTTCATTAATTTTTTAACCTAATAACTCGTTATGATCTATCCAGACTGATATATTGTGGTGGGATATATGATATAGGTAAATAACCGAATAAAATCAATAAACACTTCAATAAAATTTTGAAAAACACTTAAAATATTTGTTCAAACTTTTCTACAATATATCTTCATCTTTTACTTTATATTTAATAAGATTTTGATTATTAATTTGTTACTAAGTTTAATCGATTAAAATGAGTTGAAAACCATGTTACATTAAAATTTAAAAATTATTTAATGTATAGAATTGAAAATTTAAAAAGTTATTTAACCGGACATGAGCAGATTTAAGTCAGAGGCTAAGTGGGTTAAAGTTCATTCAGAATTTTATATTTGTATGCTTAAAAATGTAAGCGTAATTCATAATTTTTTAAATTTTATTAATTTAATTTAATGTTTATTTTTGTAACTCTAAAATATAAAAATAAAACTACGCATTAATCTACCATTTTCATTCATACATTTTTCAAAAATAAATTCAACTCAGCTAATTATTTTTAAGCCAATCACATTCTCAATTTCGAATCCGTTTGACTAAATTTGAATTAAAAAATTTCAAAAGCACTACATTACACTTTATTTCAACTTCCACTTCAATTATCATTTTATATTCACCTAACTTTTCATTTAAAATTACTAATCAACTAACAACTTTTCATTCATTAACACTAATACTATACACTGTCATATTTAATTATTAGGCACATTTTAAAATAAATTTAAATTTTACTTATTATTTAGTTCATATATATATATATATATATATATATATATATATATATATATATATATATATATATATATACTGAAACTTAATTTATTAATGTGACTTTTAACATTATGAAAAAATATATTTAAAATTTGAAGAACTTATCTACACATTTATCTTTCCAATTTTACCAACACATTACACACACCTTACACGTCATGGTGAGTAGGACAAAACCCTTTTTATTATTTTTATTTATTTTATTTTAATGAAAGTGATTGATTGGCATTCCATAAAAAGGGATTTGTCCTGAAAGTGTTGATTCAGCTTATTGTCACACCTTTTTTTTAAGTGCCCAAACGCGCCTTAAAGCTTTTTCTTTATTAATTTTTTTTAATCCATTTCACATTTAGTAAAGATAGGATGAGGTCATTCATCATAATCTTCATTAGTGCTTTGTTGACTTAATCATAATAATTAACAAATAAACCCATTTGTCACCTATAAGAATTAACCAAAGAATATAATTAGAATTTAATAAGTATGCCCAAAACAAAGCTTCTTGGGTTCGATTTCTCAAACCGGAGTTAACTTGTGGTGTCATTACTTAATCTAAATAGTTTTTCGACTTTACTAATCTTGGTTAACTTTTCCCAAAAGAAATAATAAAATTATTGAGGGGACTTGTGACAATATATGCTTTTACTTGAGATTAATAAGTTAATAAAAGAATTGTCTAGAAAAAAGTAAAAATAAAAATTAAAGCATAGGCCAAGACTTTATGGAAATATTAGTTGTAGTTTCAATCTTTCTGTAAAGTGCAATGAATTCATTATATATGAGTCAAGTGTTTAAATCTCAGCTTGTTCTTAAAAATACTAAATAAAATTATTTTGACATTTTTTTTTTTGTCACAGATTGAATTTTAATTATTTTACTCATGTGAAGTTTTTCGAAGAAAATTAATTATGTGTCTTTTTATAAATGAATAAAATGTATGACATTAAATAATTACATGTAAAAAATGTAACATTAGAAAATAAGTCTCAAATGACTAAAAATGTTAATGATTGTAATTTAGATTATGTAGTTCAAAGTTCGAGACTCTTATAGAAAAATCAAATCCGAATAAATAATTATTGGGCAATTTTTAAATAATCTCAACTAACTAGCTTATCTAGATTATATTATTGTTGATTGTATGCTTTAATTAGTTTCATACACTTTTTAATACCATGCATAATCAAATCAAGTATATATGAAACCAACATTTTGCCCTTTTTTTAAATTATTATTACCATTATAAAAAATATCTTTCTCCAAATTACATTGATCTCTACAAACACTGTCAATAAAGTTTAGTAAAGAATAAAAATAATTACTTTAGTCAACATGTAATATATTACTTTTTTAAACTTTGATTCATATAATTTTAACAGTTGAAAAGTACCTATCTTCTAGTAAAATATTATTAAACATTGCTTCTTGGAAGAGGCTAGATTCATAGATGAAGAGAAAACTTGTAGGATCAACAATCCAAACACCAAAAGTAGCAAGTTAGGAATATTTTGTAATAATCCTCTCCTTAACCAAATACATTCAAACACCAAATTATTTAGCATGAATAATTGAACAATTATTATCATCTTATTTTTCTAGTATTTTCGTAGAGTTTATTTCAATTGGTTTTTCACTTCCACTGATTTTTTTTACTTATAGTTATACCCTTAATTGATCTCGATTATTGAATATTCATGATGTCCTATACAACTTTTATTTCCTTAGATTTTTTTTTATCACTTTCAAATTATATGAAAATTTATAATAGTTTAATATAAAAATTATCGAAAATAAGTTATCTTGTTGACTATAGATCAATGGTTCAATCCTTTGAAAGAATATATTTTAATTTTTTTAGGTGAAGATATTTTTATTAGGTAGCCCTATGAGGTTGGTGACCCTATGTTGTGTAGATGCATATGTTACATCGACTGTAGGGCCGACCCTTAATATATATACGACCCGATTTATATTATTGTCGGTGCAATTTTTGCATTAACTTGAAATTTTAACTTAAAAACATTAATAAACGGAAGAAGAATAAGATTGGAAGGTTAATAGACATCTATTATTGAATTCAATAGATATATATTATCCATTTGAAGAATGTGATGTGCAAATAATTAAGTTTCCTTGTATAAGTATATAACTATATCCCCTACAAAGACAAATGCAATGATTCTAATTTTTTTTTATAGTAGTGTTTATTAATTGGATTATAATCTTCTTATTGAGAGTTTTTTTCGAGAGACTTCATAAGTGGAGGAGTCTGATCGGTCAACATCTACGTACATCTCATGTTGAGTTTATTGATATATACAAGAAAATACAAATTAAATATTATTTTATGGCTTAAAAAAACAATAAAATGAACTTACCCATATGTCCCTTGTTTCCTATAAAAGTATGCTCTACATGGAATAATGAAAAAAACGTGTTAGGTAGGGTTAAATTCACTGCTTTTATTTAAAAATAAATAATTTAACTATTAAATTACATTATATGATCGATAACACTGTTATTGATATTCTAAATGTTGTAAGTAATTACAATATAATTATTTTTATTTTTTAAAATAATAATATATATAACAATACTCTATATTCTAATCCGTGTCAGAGTTGGTCCAGAGTTTTGGCCTGTACAAGCCTTACGTAAATAAATATCAATATTTTGTCTGGTTTTAAAAATTGATAAAAAAAAATATTGATTTAAGTCAATACGTTTACACAACACGATGTGACACGAAAAGACACAAAATTTGTTTAATTACCTTTACACGACCTGTAAGGACACGGTTACCCGTTAAACGTTAGGTTTTGGGGGGAGAAAAAGTCAAGAGCCGTACTTGTTGTTGGGTTCTAGCTAACGAATGGTAAAAGGGAAGGTGAACAACGGAGTGAGATGCTGCGATGAACAGCGGGGAATGCATGTGGCTGGACCGAGTTGGGGTCGTGAGGTTGGGTGTGAAAAGATCTCAAGAGTTTGAAGAGGGAGAATGGAGAAAGGAGTTGACTTGGGTGTTTGAGGAGGGACGGATTATTTACGGGTCAAAATCGGATAATAGGTCAAACATGAGTAACGATTAACTCGTTATTCGTTATTCGTTGGACACGATAATTGAAATGAGTTATTAGCATGTCTAACGGGTAGACACGATAATAACCCGTTAATAAAACGACACCAAAAAATTACGAACCATTAAAGACCAACTCAAACCGTTAATAATGTGTCGTGTTTTCGTGGTGTTTTCGTGTTGTTTAAAAATTTGGCCCCTACCCACATGTCCTTTGTTTCCTGCTATAAAAGTATGCACTATATGGAATATTGATAAAACACATGTTAGGTAGGGTTAAATTCATATTTTTATTTAAAAATAAATAATTTAACTATTAAATTACATTATACGATAAATATTATATATTTTATTTTTTAAATAATAATATATATAACAGAACTCTACATTCTGATTGGTTAAAGTTATTAGATGGTCGGTTAGTAATATATATATTTATTTATATTGGTTATACTAATTAAGTCTAAGTCGAGTTTAAAAATTTGATAAAAATATTATTTTGATTAGATATAAATTCATAACCAAATAAACTTTTAAGCTTTTATATCGAACCAATAAACTACACCAATATCTACCTAATTTATTTTTATAAAAAATATACAAGAGTTTATTGATATATACAAAAAAAATAAAATAAAAAAAATTACAAATTAAATATTATTTCATGGCTTAAAAAAAACAATAAAATGAACTGTCCCATATGCACCTACATGTTTCCTTTAAAAGTATGCACTATAGGGAATAATGATAAAAAAATAACATGTTAGGTAGGGTTAAATTCGTTAAATTCACTACTTTTATTTAAAAATAAACAATTTAACTATTAAATTACATTATATTCTCCACAATATTATTGATATTCTAAATGTTGCAAGTAATTTACAATAAAATTGTTTTTATTTTTTAAATAATAATATATAATACTAATTTACATTATAATTTTAAAATTAATTCGTCAGAGTCTGTCCCAAGTTTTGGACTGCCCATGTAAATAAAATATGATTTTTTTTTGTTGTCCTAAGTCTAGTTTAAAAGTATGATAAAAAAAAATTGATTTTAGATATATTTGAACTCATAACTTAATAATTTTTTATATAAAACAATTAGGCTACAAAAATATCTACATAATTTTTTTTATAAAAATTATACATGAGTTTATTGATATATACAAGAAAATACAACTGAAATATTATTTCATGGCTTAAAAAAACAATAAAATGAATTGTTTCATATGTCCCTTGTTTCCTATAAAAGTATGCACTATAGGGAATAATGATAAAAAACATGTTAGGTAGGGTTAAATTTATTACTTTTATTTAAAAATAAACAATTTAACTATTAAATTATATATGAACTACACCATTATTGATATTCTAAATGTCGTAAGTAATTTATAATAAAAATATTTTAATTTTTTAAATAATAGTATATATAACCGTACTCTACATTTTAATTCTAGTTCTAGTTCTAATTCTAATTCTAATTCTAATTCTAATTCTAATTTTAATTCTAATTCTAATTCTAATTCTAATTCTAATTCTAATTAGAGTTGGTCTCGAGTTTTGAATTATCTTAGCCTCATGTAAATAAAATATGATTTTTTTTACTCTATATCTAGTTTAAAAAATTATTTTTAATGAGATTTAAACTTATAACCAAATAAATATTTTAAATTTTTATATTGAACCTATCCTATAATATTTAATATTTATTAAAATAATAAATTTTCTCTAGAGTGGGCTAACTTGGCCGGCCTTTGATTCATGTGATGTCATTTTTGATTAGTGATGATAAATTGATAATAGACAAATAAAATAATATAAAGAAAATAAAAGTTATAAGAGTGGTATGTATTTCCATTTAGAAAATAAAGATTTGAGTTTTTTCATTTTTTTTTCAAGAAAATATTATACTTTGTTCAAAATAGAATTATACAAGTCTTTACCGACTATTCAATCAAGTTTGTTGTGGGTTACAAATTCAGTTGATATTGCGAAATTTGTAACTCCATTACCAAGTCTATTACCCAAATTTTGTTATATTATTATGATGTATGTATTTCCTTACTATATTGATCATTAGTATATATATATATATATATATATAATATTAAAATAATTTATTAAAGAGAGTAGAAGAAGACAATACAAGTGGAAAGGGACTTTTCATTTGGGCTGGACAAAAAGTCTCAAACATCACCTCCTTTACCTCTTCTCCTTTCGGCATATTGTCCCATTCTGTGTATATAGTGATCTTAATTTGTCTTTTATACCCTCCATGGCCAATTCATTTTTCTAACCAAAAATAATATTTGGTTATCTTCTTTAAAGATTATAATCGGGTTTAATTCCATCTGAAAACGTTTTTGAATTTAAACGAAGTATCATGACCGTGGGTGTTATACTAGTCTTTCTTTAAATAAAAAATAATAATAATGTGATATAATTGACATATTGTTCCGCTTGTTCTACTTTAGAGATTTTTGTACCATAATCCTTGAGGTTCAGTTCAAAAAATAACATTGTTTATAGTATATTTAAAATATATATTATAAAATTATTTTTTTTATATTATTATAAAGAAATAAATCATAAAAAGCGTTCTGAATTTAAACGGGACCATGTGATAGTTTTTCTCCCTTAAAAAATAAAAAATAAAAAAATAAAGAAATAAATCAAAAATTCTAATAAAATATGAAGAATAAATAATATATAAGTGATGATATATGTTTATTTGTATTAATTAGTTAGAGTTTTGGATAGGGCTCCCGTCTCGTCTCAATTATCGTTCAAATTGAAAAAAAACTATTACAATCACGTTTGAATTGAAAAACGTGCGACGAAATATAATCGTGATACTTTTAGTCACATTTCATATAGGAACCGAATTTGATTATAATAGAGAAACTTTGAATATATTTTTTAATTTATAATATTATAAATGTAATCTCATATAACTATTTCTAATATTTTCTAATAAGTTAATTGGTGAAAAACAAGTTAAATTTTTCATGAGATCGTAGTCGTTCAATATATATAATTTATAATAATAACTATAAATCAATGGATTCGACTCGAGAACTAATCATTATTCTCGAAAATATACTACCTTTCATTTGCTGGGTGATGTGTAGTCGTTTTTGTTATTATTTTCATATTTTTATTTATTTTTTCTCTCAATTTAAGTTTCTATAATTATATTTAAATAATTCTCATAATATTTCAATAAATATGAACTATTTTTTTTTTAAAATAATTCTCTAGAAATTAGTCTTACACTAATATACAATGGGCGGTTCAAATAGTGAGAGAGGTGATATGATTAGTTGAATATTGTTCCACTAATCTTAATTAATTCAACATAATTGAAGTCAATAACATACATATCGATCTTGAAGATCTTCCAAGATATGTACGTGTGAATATATAATTAATCAAATCTCAATCGTTAATTAAGTTCACTAATTTTCTGCTTACTCTATACCCGACATTGGGTTGACACGTGGGACCCTCTTAATGGTGGATTGGTGGGTGGATATATATGCTGACATGTCGCCCATGGACACAAACGTCCAAAAATGTGTTACATGTACCAAATATATGTACCAAATATTTGTCGTCTAGCAACTGGTTCGAGAATTTTTTTTTAGTGAGGCCATGTTTGATTCAAATGAACTTTGATAATCACCAGCGGTCCAGCTTGAGAAGGTCCCAAACAAACGGTTGGATCATAACATTTGGGGGTAAAAATTCTCTCTAAATGCATTTTAATATTTTTTTCTTACATTAATAAGATCTAGTATCTAACTTGAAATTATTATTTTAAAAAAAGTATATCTATATTAAAAATGATAAAAATCGTTTAATCAAAACGACAAAAACATGACAGGAAGAGAAATAAATAAAAATAAAAAACTAAAAACTAAAAATATTATTCAATAGGTTATCGAGCTCGTAATTACTCGAAAAAAAACGATTAATTCCCCGACGAATTCTACTGACTTTGCGGAAAGAATATTAGAAAACATCATAATAAGAACATTATAAATGATACGCATTGAACAATTAGGATCATTGAAAGTTCAACGATTTCTCTTCAACCAGATAGTCCACAAAAAAATAATTGGAATGATAACCCAATTATGTAGGTATGACATATTAGTCGTATCAATCCAAATTTCTCAACAACTACCAAAAAAACCCGGGCTTCACTCAATAAATCATAGTGATACTCCACAAAAGACTCTAGATACTAGTCACCCTTCGATAATGCAAAAATAAGTGAGTTGCCGATTCAACTTGCTCGTGACACATAGGACGTCTAACCATAATACAACATTTTTTTCATGCACATATCATCTGTAAGAATCATAGTGATACTTCAAACTACCTAAAGACTCGGGTATATATCATTATTTCTCAACAACTACCCAAAGACTCGGGCATCACTCAATAAATCATAGTGATACTCCACAAAAGACTCTAGCTACTAGTCACCCCTCGATAATGCAAAAATAAGTGAGTTGCCGATTCAACTTGCTCGTGACACATACGACAATGACGTCTAACCATAATACAATATTTTTTCATGCACATATCATCTGTAACTGTAAGAATTTCACCGTAAATAACGCTCAATCCAAAGAACGAGATATTAGATGAAATCTTTGACTCCCAAAGTTTTTCACAATAAAAATTATATGAACTCATCTTAGCGAACAACTTGTAGCAATGCCCTACATGAAAACTATCTATGTCTTGTCAATGCATAACGTCTTGTTTAGACCATAACACTTATTTGCGTCCTACCAAAAGTAAAATTTTATTATGAGACAAACTATTCATAATGTTTAATCTTATTCTATATCTAATTCGGCTAGCGAAATCACTAGATTGATGATCAATATGTTCTTAAATGTGTAATTTCTACATATATCAATGAAGCAAGCTCATGATACGTCATAATATAGACTTTTGACACTACATAAAAATATGCAATCTATTATCTCGTTTAAGGGTAGTTTAATGAAACTCAACTCTTTAAGATTTAGAAGGAGATTCTAGATTTTCATCGGAAATGACTACTTGGTTTGATTTACCCAGATAATGAAATATTATCAATTATTGACTTAAAAAAAGATAAAGTATTTTTTTTCTCTTTGAATTTGACATTCAAAATATTGTTGAATTTCAAAATTTTCAACCGGTAAATATATTAGATATTATGGAAATTATCATCGGAACATGAATAATGTAAAAACGATTCACATAGACAAAAATTACTATAAAATTGAAAATTTCAAATCTGGTGAGAGAATGAATTTTAATATAAGTCGACAGAATGCGGTCATCCGTTTTACCCTTACAAATTATAGAGATCTAATAGTTATTGAAAAAAAAAATCAAATTTTCAAATTATGATAATGACTATTATTATTAAGGACATATTATTTTAATTAAGCTGAATTAATTATAACTTAATAGTAGGTAACTGTATTTAATTATGAAAGAACGAGTTAGAACCTCTTTAATTAGGAAGGATAAATTATATAGTATTAGGTGAGTTATTTATTTAGGAATTAATAATTTAAAATATTCTTTCATTATGAATAAATATATTATAATATATATAAGTATGTTAGATTTTTTTTCTATTTATTTAAGAATTAATAAATTAGATAAGGTTGTTTAGTTATGAATACATATATAATATATTAGTATTAAGGATATAGTATAGTAGGGCCTTTGGGCTAATTATATAGAATTTATAAATTAGGAAGTTATATAATCATATATTATATAATATATTAGGATTAAGGATATGGGCCCTTTGGGCTAGAGCCCGGGTATGCTTATGATTGGCTTCACCCTATATTTCTGGACAATTAGAAATTTTGTGAACTAATTAGACTAATATTAACTATAATTATATTTGATTATCGATGCTTAAAGACTATTTGGTTCCGTTGTAAATCTATAACACCATTTTAATATAAGAATCTTATTAAAGAAATTAAGATCTCGAATATCCAAATTTCATTAATTTTTAAAATATTTAACATTTTCTCAACTAACTAAATAACAAAAAAATTTAAAAAAAATATCCGTGAAGAATACTTATATCTACAAGCACCACAAGTCCTGCATTAAATGTAAATGGTGTTATAGTAATAAAAGTGAGACAGTTTTGCAAAATTTTCACACTTAAAATTTTTTTATAAAAAAAAATACCTAACATCTCAAAATTAACACCTAGGTTGTCAGGTTAAGTAGGTACCCTCCTCACCGGGTAGTGAAGTATTCATATCTGAACCCGATTATAATTTACTACCCGACCCCGAATGCGACCCTAATGAGTATCTCTATTCATATCCCCATCCCCGATTCGCTAGTTACTCGATCGATCCCCGATGGGATACCCCATTACTCAATCCCAACGGGTACCCCATTACCCGATTAAATTTTTATAAAATTATATAAGTTGAAAAATAAGAAACATAATTTTATTAAATAATAAATAATTTTAAAATTAATAAATCGAAATGTTGAAAAAACAAATGAAAACATTATTTACCTTATCTACATATTTATGTTATTGATTTTGATGAAGATAACAACTTTATTGTAGAATTGAAGAAACACATTAAAATGAAGTTTGAAAAAAAATTAAAGAATGAAGAGTATGAAGATAGAAAAAAAATATTATTTAAAGAAAAGTTGAAGATATAAATATTAAAAAGTAAAAAAATAAAAAAATTGAAATAGAGTGTTGATAAGAACAAAATAAATTATACAAATTGATAATACCACACAATTCTTTCTCAAGCATCATCGAGAAAGTCTCTTCTAGCATCTACAAGCAATACATGCTCCTCAAAATTGACATGCTCAACATTTTTTAAAACTTGTATTCAGTTTGAAATACAATATATCTATTGGATGAAAAAACTCATTATCTTAAATAAAACATCATTACAATTTTAATATTTAACATTTTTATAAACACATCCCAATTAGGAAAGATTAGTGATTAAAAGGAGCATAAGTCTATCGTGTGGAGGTGCACTACTGCCCTAGACCCTGCCCAAGACAAGCCCACTAATATTTTGGGCTAGGAAAACCCACCCTTCATATGGCAGATCAATCAGCCCACTTTGTTTTTCTTCTCCAACCTTTAATTAGGCAGCCCAACTAATTTTACATATTTTAAGGCAATTCATAATTTTGTTTATCAGGTTAAATATTTTTTTGAAAATAATAAAACTAAGTTAAGTTCAACTAAGAATTTGTTTGATGTGAAGGTTTGTTAAGATGTATTGAACTAGTAAGGTAAAGAAATAAAATATTGCACAAAAAAAGTTATATCTTTCTAGTTTATAATCTTGATTTAAGGAAATAAGATTAATATAAAAAAATTTAATCTTTTGTTATAGTAATATAATTAGAAAAATATCTGATAATATTTTGAAGATTCTTTACTATTATATTAGTGTTGACTTGGTTGAAACTTATTAATTGAAAAATAAAAAAGTATCTTTCTTAAAAGAATTGAAAAAAAAAATTATAAATAATTGAGAGAGAAAAAATATTTAATTGTATTGGATAATGTTCAGAAAGTGTTAAAGAGTTGAGACATTAACTCAGTTGAGATCCATATTTGAGTTGAGACATTAGCTCAGTTGAGATCCATATTTGCCCGTAGAAGAAAAATGACAGATGTAATGAAAACTATTCTACATTTTGACTTATGGTCACTCTGGGAGAATGATTGTTGGTTATTTTTCAGAAAAAACATGCATTTAACTTTAGAACACCAAAAATTCTAAAATTAGTTATTATTAGAAAAAATAAAATAGCTAAAAAAAATGTAAGGGTGTACTCTCGACTATATTTGGGGTTAAGTAATGAAGAAGAAGAGCGATGTAGAATTAGAGATGCATAGATAATTAACTTTCCAATCTCTTTTTATTTACTCTTTATTATTAGGGGATTGTATTAATGATTTTCTTCATTTCTCATTCATGATTGTTCATTATATTATATATGTATTATTTAATTGAGTTGTTCTAGTCATCCTATCACCTTCCAACATAAAATTAATGCATATTAAAGATAATTGAAACCTGTATATAATGTCTGATTCAAAGATAGGACGGACCAATCAACTAAAATATATATTTTTTTCTTCTACAACCTTTAATTAGGCACCTCAACTAATTTTTCATATTTAAGCAACCCATATTTTTTTTATCAGGTTAATTATATTTTGAATTATCTCTTAGCCTCCTCAAACAAAATTTAATTATCTCAACTCAATAGAGTGTTTTCTCTTTATCATTTTTTTAATATTTAAAATAAAAAACATTTTTTTCTCATTTATATATTTTTATTTAATTATATATTATTATTAAATTAATTATTTATATAAAATTATTATAATAATAAAAAAAATATATATATTTCAACATATATGTTTTGCTTTCTTTATTATATAAAAAAAATTAAACACATATATCTCATTACTTTATTTATATTTTTTTTACAAATAATTTTTTATATACAAAATTTTAACAAAAGAAAATTAGAAATATACAAGCTTAGAAATTTCATTACCTAAAATTATCAACAAAAATAAGAAATTAACAATATTATATATTTTTTAGTTTTATAATTGTTAAAAAGAATTAATAGATTTGTAACCCGAAAAACCTTTGTCTTAGACAAATTTGAGTTCGGGAGATTTTAATATCGATTTGCGATTTGCGTGTCAGAAAATCTTAAGATTTATGAAATGAGTCCGGATAGTTTTGAATTTAATTGTAATAATTAACTTCGGATCAAATTTTAAATAATATATGAGATTTAAAATAATCAAATAACAATTTGATTGATGAAAAATTTGTGTTTTTAAATTAATTAAAAGCAATTAATTTAAAAGACTATTTTATTTGATAAAGAGTCGTTAATTGATTTTTAATTTAAAATCAATAAAAATGCGTACGTGATAAACATATTTTTAACTAGAATTTCTTTTAGTTCATAGTTTGGTGATACTTGGGAAAACAATTTCTTGCTTCATTCTCCGTATTCGTTTAAAAACGGTCTATACTTAAAAAAAATGTGGCAACAGATTAAGTATGTAACCCGCAAACACACTTAACCATTTAATTAGGCGCATAAATTATCGCCTGACGGGTTCGAACCCAAGACCTTAGGGTTAATATCCACCTCTTTACTTATAAATTTTGGTTTTTGAAAATTTGTTGTATAACGTTTTATTTTAATCAATTATATATTCTTCCGGTCCTAGGCATTCTCAGGTTTTTGCGTATTTAAATATTATAACAACAATATTTAAATACTGGTACATGTTGCTAATGATGATGACTAAGGAGGAATATACTAGAAGAACATCAGTTTTTAAAGGCATTAGGGTTTTAAAAATAAATTACAAACGAGCCCTTATATATTTTTTTGTGCAAATATCCCAAAAATATTTTGATTTTTTTTTCTATTTTTTTAGACTTTTAGAAAATGATTTAGGATTCCAAAACTACAAAAATAATTTTGGAATTTTAAAAGTGCAATCAAACCGGCCTTGTGACCGACGTCCTCGGTCCTATATGCGTTTTTTATTGGTCAAGGTCCTCGGTCATAGGTCGGAACTCCCTCGGTCGTGGTTAGAATTTCCTCGGTCGAGGTGCTAACATCCTTGGTGGGGCTAGAACTCTTGGTCGGGTGTGAGAATTCGTAGTCACACCTCTCGGTCCTAGATGAAATTTCCCAGTCGAACGCCTCAGTCATGATCAAATTTCTTGGTCAAACGCCTCGGTCATAGTTGAAATTTCTCGGTCGGACCTCATAGTCCTGGTCAAAATTTCTCGTCCGGACATGTCGGTCCTAGTTGAAATTTCTCAGCTCGGACCTATCGGTTATGGTCAAAATTTCTCGGTTTGAAGCCCGACCCTAGTTGAAATTTCTCGGTCGGACCTCTCGTTCTTAATCGAAGATCCTCGGTCGTACCCCTCGGTCCTAGTTGAACCTCTCGGTCCTCAAGAACATAAAAATTGTAGGTTTTGCAATTTTATTGAGGCTGAATTCTTGATCCAGGCCTAGGTAGCTTCACAAATTTCATAAGAACATTATGAATATCATCTTAATATATCATTCGAATTGGGTGATGTTCAAAATAGTTTGAATGACAAAATTCGGATTTTTAGTTTTTTAGAGTTTTATGAAGTGTAAGAAGTTTGTCAATAGTTTTCTTATACTTTATATGATTGATTGATACTAAAACACGAACACTAACTATTTATTTGGACCATTTCAAGAACTTAAAATTTTTATTTTGTTATGAAATTTTGATTTTGATCAAACATGATTAAGATTGACGATACAAATAGATTCCCAACATCATTAAAAAATGTTGGAAGATTTTTAAGTTTCTTTGTTTGAAGATTAGCTCAAGAACAGATAACCTGATTTAAAATTTTTCTAAATTCAAATTTGAGTTTTCTGTTTTAGATCAATCTTAACTTCAACAGAAAGCTTGGAAATGATCATAAGATCGTTTCCAATCAAGAAATCCAACAACCAAACAATATACAAGCTTATAAAAACCGAAATATAAAATTTAAATTTAAATTGAAAGTTGGAATTAAAGGATAATTGGAAACTTACTAAAGATTGAAGAACACTCCTTATACCTTAGGGAATCTCTAAGGATGTTTAGATTCGAACTTTAAGGTCTTATACGAAAATTCCAAAAATACAGAAGCTTGAAGCTTAATGGCGGATTTTCTGAAAGTTTTGGTTGGAGGCTTGAGAATGAATCTTTTTCCTTCGGACTGATCAAGGGAGGCTATTTATAGCCTCATGGAGTCGGTTGATCAATCAAGTGAGCTTCATTTGAGTCAAACTGCAATGATGTTGTTTTGGATGTTTTCTGACTAGTTGTCGGCGCATGTCGTAATGACGATCCTAAATGTAAGGGAAATGATCACCGATGATGATCATTTCACTTTTCGAATGAAGTCAAACGATCAAGAAATTGCAGAGTTCCATCTTTGAAAATCAAAGATAGTTGTTGTTCTTATCCTCCCGAGGATCGCAAGGAAGACGACGAACTAAGGCGAAACGATGTCGTTTCGGGAAAATTTGGCGAACGCGGGATGCTCTGTTGGCGTTCCGTTAGTGATGGAGCGTTGTGTTGCATTTTAGATAACGATGCTGAAGCGCGCATTAGTCGATTATGTGCAACGCAGAAGCGCGTTCCTTCCGTCGCAGCGGGCGACACAGACAACTCCTGGGCGCTGGATGACATTCTAGCGCTCATAGGAAGGTTGTGGTTCCTACTACAGCGATTCCTCCGAGTTTCAGCTGCACTGGATCACATATTTTTTTTATTTAACCTAAATGGTTTATTTGAAATTATTTTTTATTTAATCCTTTTGACTTTGTTTTTTATTTTCCTAAAAATATACAAAATATTTAAAAAAATATTAAAATTATTTTGTCAAATTTTTAAAAATATTTTTAGGTTAAATAAATAATTTATTTGAGATAAAATGAATATATCATTCATCCTAAATTATTTATTTTAATCTTTTTCATTTTTCTAAAATTAATTTGAGATAAATGAGTCCAACATTTAACCTAAATTATTTTATTTATTTTCTTTTCCATTATCTTTAATTAATTTTAGAATTAAATTATTACACTAATTAATCTAATTAATTATTAAATTAGATTTTGGTCTTTGTTTAATTATTTAATTTTTTTTTATCCAAAATAATTATTTAAAAATTTGTAAATTAGATGGTAGATTTTTAGTACATACCGATTAAATTTCAATTTTTTTATATTGAATAAATTAAACTATAGATAAAAATTAGACAATCAAAAAATAACATAGGAAAAAAGTAAAAAATTAATTGTTTCTTATTTTCTGTTTATTTATTTTTATTTTATTTTTATTAAATTTAAAATTATATATTAATAAAAACGTATAGAAACTAAAATATTTATATAATTATTTTTAAATATATTTTTTTAATTTAAGTAATTTATTAATATTTAAAATTAAGTTACTAAAATATTAAATTGTTTTAAATATAAAATTAAATATTGAGTATTATATTATTGATAATTTATAAAAAAAAAATATTACATGAATTAGAGTCATTAATATTTAAAATATATATTTATATATATATATAATATTATTTATTAATATTATTATAAATATAAACTTAATCAAACATAGTCAACATAAGCTGAATAAATTAGAACAAATAAGTTGAATTATAAACTCAATCACACTCACCCTAATCTCAGAATTCAAAAGCTTTATACCTATTAGTTTAATTTTTCTACCTCAAACTTTTGTATCTTGATTCACATGGATATGGACCATCCCGCCGGATACGACAACGAGTAACGGGTAGTGAAGTACTCATTTCCGAACTCGATTTTCATTTTAATATCTGACCCCGACCCTAAATCCGACGGGTATCTTTATTTAGATCCCCATCCTCGATTTGTAGGGTACTCGATACCCGACGGGTACCCCATTACCCGATTAAAGTGTGAAATTATATTTATTATTTTTAAAATATACAAAATATTAAAAAAATTATTTTTTTAATTAACATATTCAGACTAAAATAATTTTAAAGTATTATAAATTAAATCTAATATCTTAACTAATATGTTATTACAAAATATAATTGATCAAAAAATATTAATAAATATTGAATACTTAAACAACAATATCATTCATAATATAAATTCATTCATACCACAAAATATAAATAAATAAACTTAAAACAGACACAATAATATATACTTAATTAAACATAAACTTCAAAATATTCATCAGCAAGACAGTTTTCTCATAAAAAAAACACATTCTTCTTGAAGAGAGTCTTGTAGAAGTTACAAAAATGTCACATTTGTTGCTGCTAAAACGGAAGAAGAAATTACAAAATAGAGATCGAATATTAAGTTAATAAATAAGTATAGGATTATAAAAGTTAAAGAACAAAAATAACTTTATTAAATAATAAATAACATTAAACTAATAATATCAAAATTTGAAAAACTCAAATGAAAACATTACTTATTTACATAGTTATGTTGTAGATGTTGAACAAAAACTAGAAGGAATGTTGAAAATAGAAGTTGAAGAACAAAACTGAGAGAATGTTGAAGATAGAAGAACAAACTAGAGAGAATGTTGAAAATAAAAGTTGAAGTAAGGTTGAAAAAAAATAAAAAATGAAGATTAAAAGTCATGACTAATGAGAGAGAAACAATTATTAGAATGATATTGGCGTGACTTATGGTTTTGGGTAAAGAGAAAATAAATACTATATTTATTGTATTGTAATGATGGTTAAGAGGTGGAATTTGAAAAATTATTTAAATTTTAACAAAATATATATATATATATATATATATATATATTAATATTCGGGTATTGGGTATCGGGTTTGGGTTTTCAACACTACCCAACCCCGAACCCGATCATCGGGTACCCACGGGTATCGGATATACGAGTACTCATTGCCATCTCTAGATATGGTTGGATAGTGGGAAAAATAAATATTCAAAAGTGGACAAATATTGTTTTACACTAGAAACTTAGAGCATTTGTAGCAGAATCCTTAAAATGTGTTCTATCTCTATTATGAAGATAAATAATATAAAAATTGTAAAAAAATGCTTTATCAAATTCCCTATCTTTATAATTTTTAAGGGATGATGAATAGTGAATCTTTATATTTAGGGATCATGGTAGCATCCCTAAATAATAAAATAATATATTTTCTCTTTCATGAATATTTAAATATATATGAATAAGTAATTAAGTGGTTGAGGTGGTTGAAAAGTTGGTTGTTTTAATGAATATTTAAATAATATATGGATAAGGATAAGGAAGCTGATGTAAAATAATTTATATTTTGATTATCTAAAATAGTAATATTATTATTTTATATTATTTTTAGATTGATGAACCATAAGAGGATCATAATGGTTTCAATTATAAATTATTTTTCATATGTACATAATATATTTGAAACTATGTGTTAATTAACTGTATATGTTGAAAAATATTGATATTAATTGTATTTCATTGATTATAATCTTAGTTAATACCTTAAATGATATACTAAAATTTGATTGATTTTCAATTTGTATTAACTCAAACGAGTCAATATAACAAAGCAAACTAGTTATATTCTCAATCCATAAAACCGTTTGCAAAATGATTAACATTTCTAACTATCAAAAGAATTATCTTCAAAATGAAAGAGAAATATCAATAAATGACAAAATTATTGTCTGGTCACTTAAGTGATGGCATTTTATTATCTTTAAATTCTTATAAGAAAATTAACTATCTCTAATTCTAATTCTTATTTGAAAAAAAATATAATTGTCTTAGTTGATGATTTTTTAAGTACCTAATTGAAAATAATAATAGTTTAAATATGAAAAATAGGTCAGTACTTATAAGAAGTCTCGTTTAAAAGTATTCACTATTAAAATTTAATTTAAACATGCGAACTATTATAAATGGGCTCATCTCTTTTATCAGAATTGTTTTTTTATTACAATTAATTAATTAAATTCTTCATCGTCTCTCATGTCATCCATGAATCTTCTTTCCTCACTTTATTTTCATCTTCACTCATATATATATATAAATTCTCCAAACTTTATAACTAGCCAATATTCATGGTGTCCTCCAAGGATTCCTAATCGTGTTCCAATTGGATTTCCATCACTCAGACCATCTATTATCGCATGCACTTTCCTCCGTCAAGATCGAGAGGTCTGACTCCATACGAACCGTCAGTTCTAAATAATAATAGAGAGAATAAATCTTGCTATCCCCGATTTGCATTTGGGAGAGTTTGCCGCTAAAACCATAAAAGTTATACTAAATCATTTTCCGTGAAAATGTTTTCTCATGCCTTCAACGACTTCTTAACATGTAGTAGTAACATTTCTTGTCCATTACAAAGAATAGATTGTTAATATTTATAACTTTGTAAAATTGTGCATATATATTCAAATAAAATCAAACAAACTTAATCAAAGTAAGAATGTTTCTTAATAATTTATTAAAATCTAACATTTAATGATAACTGAATTATTTATGTTTAATAGAATGTATTATCTTTAAATAATTCAATAATTTACTTAGATCTATAAATTAAATATTTAAAATATATTATTTTCAAGAACATTAATAAAAAATTTATATATTATTTATTATTTTATATGACTGAAAATTTTTAATTAAAAGAATTTTTTTTATCTAGTTATATATAATATTTTTTTTTAAATAATCTATGTAATTTAAATAAAAAATTAGTTTAAAATAAAAAAAATACAATTAATTAATTGAGTACAATCTTCAAAAAGGTTTGGGCGCCTAATCATTCTAATATATATATATATATATATATATATATATATATATATATATATATATATATATATATATATATATATATATATATATATATATATATATATATATATATATATATATATATATATATATATATATATATATATATATATATATATATATATATATATATATATATATATATATATATATATAGAGAGAGAAATGATTAGGTGAGGGAATTTGGTAAGAGAAATTGGTGAGGAATGACGCGGCATAATCTTATTCGATGAAAAAATCAAATAATTTCTCTCTTTCCTCCCACTTTTACATTTTCCAACCAATGAAGGTGATGCCACGTCATTCCCTCACCAAATTCCCTCACCAAATTCCCTCACCAAATTCCCTCACTCTATCACTCCTCTATATATATATATATATATATATATATATATATATATATATATATATATATATATATATATATATATATATATATATATATATATATATATAATATATATATATATATATATATATATATATATATATATATATATATATATATATATATATATATATATATATATATATATATATATATATATATATATATATTATAATTTAATGAGTATATAACCTTTGTAAAGTTTCTTCACTTTCAGTTTCATATATATAAGTTATTTTTTTTATTGGTAAGTTAATGAGTTAGATAATAAAATTAGAAAAATATTTAATTTGTCTATAGGATTCAAATTGGGCTTTATAAATATTATACTAAACCAAATTTGGTTGCTTCTAGGGTTGGACTGCACTAACGCAATAGTTTATTAGACTTACTCAAGAGTCCGTGAGTCTGGTTGGGATTGAATTTTTTTTTAAACCACAAGAGAGAATAATGTAATGTTATGGTATTTTTTTTATTATATATATATATATATATATATATATATATATATATATATATATATATATATATATATATATATATATATATATATATTTTGGAAAGATAACGTTAATTAAATAAAAAAAAAAGTTACGTGAGTTTAAAGGAAATCGGAGTAAAAACAAATTGAATAAAGGACAATAATTAAAAATGATAAATGAGAATTTAGAATTAAAGTGCAATGAAATCAGTGGTGATTGTGACTTTCTCGTAAGTGATGTTCCAATTTTAACAGATTAATTAATTCTCTCGCCTGTAAAAATACGCCTCCACGTTCAGATGAGGGAGTTGCATTCGGTGATGATATTGTTCTAGACTATATCTACATTGTTGCGGATTCTTGAGAACGCTCCAACGTTCATCTCCATCCAAATGTAATAAACAATGTTGGCGAAGAAATACTTGAAGGTATTAAAGTTAAAGTCGTTGCCCTTGGTCTTGGTGATAATGAGGTCCTTATGGTGATACTTTTAAGGAGAAAGAATTTGTTTTTTTAATACTTAAAAGATATTAATGTATAATAATACAATAAAAATTAATAATTTAAAATAAAAATTATTTTATTATTTTAGTTAATAAATTTAGTTATTTGATGATGAATACACGAGTTGCAACCTATTTTTTTACATATAAATTATTGTCTGTACAACTTAAAATTTTAGTTTGACATCTAATGATAATAAGTTAGGATAAAGATGCATAAGAAAAGATGAATTATAAATGTAAATATCATCTAAAAATTATAATATTTTATGAATATTATTAGTCTCAAATTTCAAAAGCTTTTTTATACTAGTTTAATTTTCCTATAACAACCTTTTCTTATAGCTTGGTCCACATACATGTGAACGCATTGAAAATTAGGAAAAAAATATTTTTATTATACAAGTTAGGTTATAATCCATTTTATATATATATATATATAACCAGTTTTAAAGTTTGACTGAGAGAGAAAACATTGATTTAATGTTTATTTATTTAAATATTTTAATTATTATTTAAATAATCTTTCACTCTCTCCATATTATTATTTATTAATTAAAATAATTAATTTATTAATTAAAATATTAAAATATATATATTTTTTTATGTTTTCACTGATTCCTCAACTTTTTTATAAATTCTTGTCAAACAAGATTATTTAAATTACTCAAATTCCAATAAATCCTTAGAGGACTATCTTTTAACACACACAAAAAAAAAAAAAAAACAGTATAAAAAAAACTTATAAGTTTATAATTTTCAAATATTCTTTAATATCCATTTATTTTTTAAATTCATCTTGTAATCTCTTTTCTTCTTATATATCACCGACAAATGACTATATTCAAATGTTTCAATTCCCCATTCCTCTTTTAGATGAATTTCCACCATGGAATGTTATAAATAAAATATGATTTTATGATTTTATCTATTAAAAATAATATAACTTGATCGAATACGTAGGGTTGTTGGACATCCTACAGGTCATGTGATAATTTATTGGTCATTTCCGGAAAAGTCTAACTTTATTTATAATAGAAATATAGAAGGATAATGTTTAAAAAGGAACAGTGCAGAACAAAATATTAATTTATGATTACAAATATTATGAGAATCAAATCATATGTTACATAATTTCAAAGAAAAACATAATCAAATCATGAGAATTTGTTTTATTAGTTTAATCTAAAAAGTATAATAATTTGTTACAATGATTTTAACTAATATACTAAAAATTATAATTAAATATAATATTATGAATTTATATAAAGAAAGTAATATTTTATATAATAAAAATGAAGAACAGGTCAATATTACTTTAATGCGTGATGTTTGACAAATGGGGATACTTGTTTTTTTACACATAAATTATTGTCTGGAAAATTAAAACTTTAATTTGATAATAGAAGGATGAAGATGAATTTATGAAGTGTAAATAACTAAATATATCTAAAAGTTCTACCATTCATATTGTTATTATTAGTTTCTGATTTCAAAACTACTTTAATTTTAAAGCTTCGTCCATATGCTTGTGGTCGCATAGTAGGAAAACTACACATAAATATTTATAAAACTTATAAAACACATTGATTTAGACAAATATTTTTTCACATTATTAGGAAAAATAAACATTTTATCCAAATAAGAGTCTCAAATTTATTTATAATCTATTTTTTTTTTAATATTTATAACTTTGTAAAATTGTACATATTTATTCAAATAGGGTAGGAAAAAAAAAGTATGTGAAATCAAACAAATTAACTTAAATCACTAGGATAAGAGTGATTTTTAATAAAGTTAATAAATTATTGAAATATAACCTCTTATAATATCTGAATTATTTATGTTTAATATAATGTATTATCTTTAAATATTTTGATAATTTACTTAAATTTAAAAATTAAATATTTGAACATCATAAATTCTGGAACAAAGAATTATTGATATGTGAGGAATCAATCATACAGCCTAAGGCAAAATCATCGGAACTTACAATTTACTACAGCAAAAATGTACATTTTCCGACGCTAACAATTGATTTTACCGCCGCATATAAGTGTCGGAAATATATTGGCGACGCTTAAATTACAGCAATAAAAGCATTCCGCAATATCCCAATTTTCTCTGATATTAAAAAGAATCAAGTCACATTCCCTAAATTTAAACAAAAATTATCACGTGTCCCGGATTTCAAATTCTTATACATTGCAATCTAATTTTCTTTGGGTCCACAAGCCACTTGCATATAGATCTATTTATTTTTTTATTGTCTCTGTTGCTTGGCTCCATAAAGACAAGTAAAAAGTTTGTATCTGATTTATTTGAACTTCGATTCTCAGATTTCATTTGAGAGAGAAATTAACCACCATGGCTGATCCAACAACTCTAATAAGTGGTTTGCTTTCAAATTTGGTACCTTTGATTAAGGATGAATTCAAGTTGATTTATGGTTTTGATGAAGAGGTTGAAAAGCAATATCTTAAAAACAATTAAAGATTGTTATCTCTTATTTTTCTTATCAACAATCTCTTATTTTTCTTATCTAATAAGAGCAACGTACATGTTATTTATATTAAATAGAAAAAAAACTCTTAATTTTTTAATTTAATAAAATTTATTACAAATATTATATTTTCCTCGTTATTACAAATATTTTGTTTTCCTCATTATTGCAAATATGTCGTTTTCCTCATTAATACGATCTTCCATTTATTTGTAAAAGTTGTAACAACCAGAAATAATCCAACAATTGCAAGTACCTTCATTTCAATGTTAATACTATTTCAACTTATGAAGTTAGAGAAAGCTTCCTATTAAGACTCTATTATCAAGTAATAATGTTCAAGCAAAACATCATTCATGTAACATATGGGAAAAAAACACATATTTTTAATGCTGAAGTTCCATTGCTCCAATACCTCATTTGTAGCCTTACACATTATGACAAGAACTATCATTTGTAACTTCCCAATTCAAGCCATTATTTTCATTATGGATTAAATGAAAATAAAATTTGACCAATAAAAGAAAACTCTAACTATTCCACAATAACTACTCCACCGGAAAGAGAATTTAAAATTAAAATCTTACTAAATAGTTGAATAGTTAAATTGGAAATGAAGGTTTTAACACCCCATATTGAGTTATCAACATTGGGAGGATAAACTGTTCGATTGTAAAGAATGCTACAACAAAGTTTGAGGCATAATCGTTAAATCATGCCTAGAAAATCTATACAAGAATAATTTTTGTAGTTGATACCGGTTAGCAGCATAACCTGAAAACTAATTAGGAATTGAGATGGACTAAGAAACATTCCACCGCACCTTTGTAATGCCAAAGCACTTGCCTACCTCACCGGACTCATTGGAAAGTCGCTTAAGCTCGATCCCAATTTTGACTTGTTTGATCGAGTCACGTTTGCTCGTGTTTGCATTGAGATCGATTCAACGAGTACAAAACCGGAAAAATTCGAGTTAAGATGCTGGAATGGAAACATGGCTGTCATTGAGGTCATGTACGAGCAGCCGGAAAAAGAGGACGAAGAAAAGAAAAAGAAACCCGTGGCCACCCCGAACAAGAGAATCTCAAGGTGGTTAAGAAATTCTATATCGAAATCCTCAAAGAAAATGAAAACCACAACGAACACGTGAACGAGAACCAAATTGATCCCGATCCCACTGGACTGAAACCGAGACCCTTTTCCCACTAATTGGTTCTAAAAGCCCGACTTCGACGTGGACGATAGAAAAAGCCAAAACATCTCAAAAACCATGAGCTCCGAAACCAAAGAAAGCTGCAATGTTGTTAAAGAAATCACCTTAAGGGAAACAACTCATACGCTCAACTCCAAACTCAAGCCCAAAATAAAAAAAGTGACAAGAGAAGCTAGCGAAGACGAAGAAGCCGAAACTCTATCCGGAAATATATCCCAAAAAGACATAAGGGTGACAAGAAAGAAGAAAAGAAAGAACAAGGGCAAAGACAAGAGAGTCGAGTCCGATGAAATCAACCCTTATCGTTTTGTTTTAGTTGATTGATTTCTAGTTTCATTCTTTATTCACTTTTGTACTATGATTTCATGTCCATGTGCGTTTCTTAGGGCAACCGTGGATTCCTTATGGCCATCGTGTGTTGACTTTAAGCAAACTGTTGTAAGCTCAATTTCAGCTCTTGTACTCCTTTTACCCTTTTCGAGTCTTTTTAATTAATGACGTAAGTCATTTCTAAAAAATAAATAAATAAAAAATAAATAAAGTTCTCTATAAATAAATATTTAATTCATAGTTAAATATTAAAGTGAATTATGATATTCTAGCTGTTTACTCGAATATATATCAAGGTACTCAATTCTAGTTTAGGCAACCATTTTTTTTAGTTTGACATTGTACAAAAGATAAGACTAAACTATCTATTTTTATGGATCATTTTCCTTCAAATTATAGGTTACTATCTATTTTGTCTAAGTTATATGGAAAAGTCTAACCCCAAGAGATACTTGTTTTTTTGGGCAAGACACTAATATTTTTTTGTTATATTCTGATCACTTTTGAATACCATTTCATGATCTACTTTCTAATACACTAATAAAGATATATGCATATAACTAAATGTAGAATCTAAGATATTGGAGTCCTAGAGAATCTTGATACGGTAGTTGAATTGATGCAGAAAGTACGGTTGGTTAATGCTGATATTTTTATTGTTTTTATTGTTTTTTTTCTACCAAGAAGCTAATGCTGATGTTTGTGGGTTTTTTTTAAAAATTCCTCTTTTTCTTGAAAATATGTAAGAATGTATTGCCACATCTCATTAAACTAAGTATGAACGGTATGAACGGTTGGGATACTAGGAGATGAAGTATCCTTTAATTCAAGAACGATAACAATACCGAACAATTGCGGAAATGAAAGAAATCAACTAAAAAACGCATACACAATATTTGTAGTGGTTCGGCCAAAACAGGCCTACGTCCACTTTGAAGCACAAGAGGCTCTCAACTTTATTATCAAGATTGTTATAGGAGTATTACAATGATTCTCTCATAATGAAAACTCACACACAACTCACAAGGAAGCGATGCTCTCAAGACAAAAACTTGGCTTTCTAAAGTGTCCGACTACATATTTAAATAAGTCTCCAATTAGGTCAATATGAATATCTTGTGCGAATCTCTCAAAGAGTTTCCAAAATATTCTTAACATATTTCCTAATTGTATTTTCATAACAAAATATCTAATTTCCTTTTGTGATAATCTTATTTCATAATATCAAGATTATACACCGAAAGATATAGTTTTCTTTTGTTGAATATACCATTTCCTTGTATCAAGATTGTTTATCATGAATATACCATATTTGTAATATTGTAAATCCATTCTTAACACTCCACCTTGATTTACAAGTTACATCCCTCTTGTCTTCCATCATTTACTTTGTCAACAAGCAAAGTCTTCATAGCTTCTAAATCCAAGAACCACCAACATATCAACAACACTGTCACCTTCTTTGTAACAACTTCTCTTTGCTCGATTATGCTCCTCTCGATGTACAACCTCACATCGAACTTTAGCATGGTAAACACATTCGATAAGAGTAAAACCACATGACCTTTAGACCGCTTAAGTCATCCACTATATCACATATAATGGGTTACTCAATGTTTTTATAAATTAAGATTTAAAATCTAACGAATTACATGAACCTTCAAAAACATCATCATCATAAAAAATGGTACATACATATAAATTGTATATTCACCAATGGTGGAAATACCTAAACCTGCTTTTGGACCAACAATGTCCTACATCCTGCTTTTGGAGAATCGATTAAATAGAGTTATAATTATAAATTATAACTCTCTTTATGTTCTAGGTTTTGGTCTCACCACTATCTCCAACTCGTTTACAATGTAAATATATATAGGCCTTTAGAATTCATAATTATGAAAGAATTATTCTCTATATATACTATATTATATATATATATATATATTCTTTCCATTTTAGAATGTATCATTCTCTCTCCATATAATATAATACATTTGGATTCTTCCCTTCTTTTGTACCACAAATCTTCACATTGTCTCTATGTATATTGTCAAACGAATGAGCCTCATCACTAAGAATATCTTAGAATCGATCATTCTACTTATCCGATTATGTTCCAAACTTTGTGACGTGAATCAAGCCGCAACATTTTCGAAACTTGATTCCCGTCCCGTCACCACCTTCGTGGCCATATCTGCGGGATTTTCATCTGTGTGAATCTTCTCTACAACTACTACTCCAATCTCTATGACATCTCGAATATAGTGAAGTTGAATGTCAATGTGTTTTGTGCGCTCGTGAAACATCGAGTTCTTGGACAATTGTAAGGATTGCGGTCCACGGAGAAAGCAACCAAAAATATAACTTGATAGGACCTCACACCAACTTCCTTGTGAGTTAAGAGTTTGGATAATCGTCTGCATGAGATTGAATTTATCATTTATATCTTAACATATGAGGAAAATGAACTCAGGTCTCCTTGAGCGAGACAATTTTTACCGATTGCAGGAATGCTCGTAGCTTAATCCCGAATAAATTTTGAATCCAAGTCACCATGATTCGTGAATAGAATCAAGGTTTCTTCAATTTTAAAACCTTATTTAAAACAGAACTAAGGACAGTCCATCCCCAATTAGCTTTTATCAAAGCTCCCCACGCCACAAACAAATAAGGAACCATAAAACATGACAAGATAACATGCATCCCTTCCCGATGACGGGAGATAACAAAATGCCTGGTCGATATTTCAACTAGTTGTGAAGGTCACTTCATAAAATAAAAGGGAAAAAGATTATGTTGAAATATTCCCAAAGACGATAGTTTCTTGAAAATTAACAGCTTTAGTCAAGCTGCGAAGGTCATTTTGCCACATAAAAAATCAAAGGTCCCCTTAACACGATTGGGCAATGTTTCAACCAGTCGCGAATGACACTTTGCTAGACAAAAAAGAGATAAGATTCTAATTAGAATAGCTTCTCTCATAAACAATCCCCGATTGAATAATGAATTTTCAAACAGCTGTGAAAGTCATTTTGTATAAGCCCTCTCCAAAGCCCTATCCCGTAATAGGCATCCACGATCATTGTTATGATTCTTAAAGCCATATCCCGTAATAGGCATCCACGATCATTATTGTTAAGATCGAATACAATAGTAGAAGGGGAAGGGGGGTTGAATACTGTTGTTTATTTTTTCACTTAAATGCAATTTTAATCTTGTTAAAGACTGAAAATCTATTTTTATTCTTGGACAAATCGTAACAAGCTATTTAACGGTTTCAAGTGTAGAAAATGTTTGTAGCATTTGAAGCGACATATATAAGACTAAATGAAGCAATGAAAAGACAACACACAATTTTATGGATGTTTGGAGATAAACCTCCTATGTCATCCCTTCTTCTGTTTCCAGAAGGATTCCACTAGAAGATTTTGATTTGTATAGCCTCTACACAAACCCACTCAAATCATAGGTCTTAACAATTGTCTGTCTAAACTCTTATCTCTCACACTATCTTGTTGAACAAACTACTATCTATTTAGTTTACACAAATAAACTATTTATGCAATGATACAAATGATTATCTCTCAACGTATATCGTAATGTATATGCTTAACGTATTCACTTGCGAAGAACAAACTAGAGAGAGTAATCAAAGAGGCGAGAGAACCAAGAGCACCAAGAGATTCGCCGTTGTTCTCTAATTCCTTCTTATCATTGAATCGTGACAACGATCAAATCTATTTTGTTGACACGTGGAAATTGTACGTTTGTCGTATGCTTGACCTACGAGGTAGTGCACAGGCGAATGAAAAATTCGTTAGTGCGTGACATACGGGATTGTATTGCGTAGGAGAATGTAATATTTGTTTATCGTTTTGCCTGTCAGAGTAGAGAGTTGGTTGTACATTTTTGTCATATTCAGTTGTTGTGGATCTTAGCTGATATCGAGCTCTACTGATGAGCTACTCTGCTGTTAGTGAACTCAGATGTTGGCGTAACATAGTTGTTGGCGCAACACTATTGATGGCAACTTAGTTGTTAGCGCAACACAACTATTGGTGCAATACTACTGGTGACAACTCAGTTGTTAGCACAACTCTACTGATAAGCTACTCAGATGTTAGCGCAACTATGCTGATGGACTACTCATCTGTTAGCGCAACTATGCTATTGGGATACTCAATTGTTAGCGAGTCTGTTGTTGGCAAACTCTGTTGTTGGCGTTTCTTCAGTTTTACATGAGCATTAACATATTGTTGAACTTAGTTTTATTCATTCATCAAAACAATGTGTGTTCATTTTAATTTATCATAAGTTCATTTTAATCAATTAAAACATTTTTCATAATTCAACTTAATTTAATGATTTCCCCCTTTAACTTAATTTAACAATTTCCCCATTTTCCCTAATTAACTCAATTTAATAATTTCCCTTTTTTTTGATGATGTTAAAACTAAGTTATGATGAAAAAGAGAAATATAGATAAATATATATATATATAGACAATGATAAATATAAATAAGTAAGATATTCATAGTTTATTTTCTCCCATTATAGCTTGAGCCTTCAACTAGCTTCTTTTCCTTGCTATCTTCCTCTTCTCGGTTTTCCCTTTACTACTCTTCCCCCTCTACTACTTTCCCTATTTTTAATTTAGCAACCCCTAATCGATTATCTCATGTTTTCTTAAGGAAGTTCGTTACTTCGGCAATCTGCATTCCGATAGTATCAATCTTTACGGAGAGCTCCTGGTTGTAATTGCCGAGGGAATTATTTAATACGTGTTTGAGCCTGCTCATTAACTACTTGATAATTGCAATTTCAATATTACCCTTCGTGACCTAGACAAGGATTTTGTCCTAGATCGGTGCTGTCGAGGCTGATGTTGTCGAGGCAACTGACACCTACTCATTAAGAGATTTCATCTCACTAAAGAGAGTGACAATGCTTTGTTGCAAGGGAGCAATGGAGTCTTGGATAAGGTCACAAATATCTACCGTTCTTTGAGATGACTCTTATTCTGAGTGAGGAGTCGATTGTTAATAAGGAGAGACGATTGACAATATTTGCAGGGGAATAGCCTTTTCACTTTATAGAATAACTACTTCATGGTCAGCATCTGAAACATGCCCTTTTGAAGATGGAGATGATTGTGGAGAAGACACATGTTTTAGAGCTGGAGATAAAAAGTCAAACTGCTCAATTTCTACATAATGGTCTTTGAATATTTCAGTTGTTGCTGCAAAGTGATTCGATGCAGCCGGGGAAGTTTGTTGCTCTATTGGGGAGGGTAGCTTCTAGGCAACTATGTTGATCGACACTACATTTACTGGAGTGGACTTAGGGGGAGGAGTTGATTTAGGCACTTCCTTTGAGTGGGAGGTCAGAGGGATGCCGTTGGATGCATTGACTGGTGCCCATTGTAGATCAGCATCCCTAGAAGACTCAGTACCATGTACGATTGACATGGCTTTCGAGCTGAGTGAGTCCAAGATCTGTTGCAGCTTTTCATTATCTCTGGCATCCAACCATGTGGTTTTGTCAAGTGGCCTATAATTACCCACTCTCTAATGGAGGAGTGTGTACAAGATACCTCCTCTAGCAATGCAATTAACTCTCTCCTTTTGAGATCCTCCTATATGTTGTTAGTGCAGATCCACTTTAGGATAACGTTCTCTTGAATTATCAGCCCTTTAATTTGCTGGTTATGATCGACACTTGGTAAGAAATTAGAGAACCTTCCGTGAAGCCTCCTATTGTTCCAGTTGTCGAAGAGTTTCAGCATCTCCTTCGCTTTCTCCTCGACCTCTTCCATAATCAGATCTATATTGAGTTATTCTGGGGACTAGTTTAAGGACCGCAAGTTCTTTTCATTTACTTGTAACTTCGGCAGGTCATGCAGCAGTTGGGACTAGTTCCCTTATTTCAATCTTGCTACGGTAGCTGTTGGTGAAATAACTGTTAAAAGAGCAGCTGCTACTAGAGTTGCTGATGTTTGACTTTCAACATGATTATCAGCTGACTCTGTAGTTGGTGCTTCAGTAGAGCCTACAGTTGGTGCTTCGTCTAGTACCACTTCAGGAATTACCTTAGGAGTTTCCTCTACTGCAGGGGTTACCTCAGGGATTTCCTGCGCTACTGTTTCCTCTAGTCTTGCCTTCTTGGCTTAGAAGCCATCTTGACTGACTCTTCTTTTGAGTTAAGGGTTCAACTGCTTGAGCTATCAGCAGATTCCTCAACTACCAGCCTCCTTCTCATTCCTGTTGTTGATCGCTTGGAGAGGGTTGTTGACTGTCCGCTCGACTATTGTGCATATATTTCAAGGCTGGAGTCTTGTACCCCTTTTAACTTGAGAAGATAGGCACGGGCCGTTTTGCTGGTCAGCCGTTTTGCTGGTCAGAATCCTGGATGGATGGACGTTCACTCACTTTCATGTGTTTACCTTGAGTTGCTCGAGCAACTTGCTGATCTGCACAACAAATCCAGTATGTTGCTTCTTCGGGAGTGTCACCATGGCTACTAGGGTTGTGAATAAAACTGATGACTAGTTGATGGCCACCATTATCTCAAAATAGTCATGTGTGTAAGCATCAAAGGACCCTACCTTCACTCGAAGGGATTTCGCAACAATGTCGTTGAGTAGACATTATTTTAACTTCATCGGCCTCTTCTTTTCATGAGTCGGAATGGGTTGAGAACTTTATGAGAAGACCATATGCATCTCTTTGATCGCGTCTATCAGAATCTGGTCGAAAACTTTGAGCTCTTCCGTCAGAAGTTCAAAATATTCGGTGAGCGCCTCTTCTGAAACAGTGATCTTAAAGGCTTTCACTCAGCACTAGTGTTGTCCCTGACGATCTTCGTTGTCGAAAAGAACTAGCGTACCTCAAGTTCGTGTACGCTGCTGGTTCCCCCTAGGAACTTCTTCAGGTCGGTCGCTTCTAGGGTTCGGAACATCGCCACCATCTTAGGAAGTGCTAGGTTGTAGACATACTCGAAGTTTACCTGCAAAATATTTTGTGAGAAAGAAGTCATTTCAGATTCTTGGGATTTTAGAGAGAAGATGAAGAAAGTTAGGGTTAGGGTTTAGATTGAAAATCGCAAGAGGGAGAATATGAATTGCTTTTGAAATGGTGAGACGTTTAAAAATGTTGGTCACATATTTATATAACATGATAGTCCACGCGTCTTCATGTTATTTTAAAAAGAAATAAAGGAAAATATTTAATTTTTAAAAATGTGACAGTTCATTATCCTAAGGGAGATAATACGACAACGTATTGATAAGATTGAAAAGTTGTTCCACTCATCTGAAGAGTAGTTGTCTGATACTCACTAAGATAGTTGATGGACTGTGTTGTCTGCATGCCTTGTATTTTAGCTGAGATTCACTACTCTGTTGAAGGCATTCTACTGACGCACAGTAACATCTGAGTGTCGACAACAGACTTTGCCTATCAGTTGAGTTTCATTACTCTGCTGAAATTACAAGTTGCTTATGCACAATCTCGTCTGATATATAGTGTCATCAGCCGATTCTTCTTTCAGCTGAGTTAGAGACACAACATGCCTGACTTATCAGCTGACTATCAGATTATCCCTAAATTTATGCATAATTAATTAATTTAAATTTAAAATACCTAAAATATTTCTAAAGTAAGAAAACTTAGTCTCGGGGAGTGGTTTTGTGAAGATGTCAAACACTTGTTAATAAGTAGGCACGTATTCCAGTCGAACATGCTTCTGCGCTACATGGTATCGGATGAAGTGGTGTCGGATGTTATTATTCTTTGTCCTTGAGTGCAACACCATATTATATGTGATCGCGATGACACTGGTGTTGTCACATAAGATTAGAGACTTATCTGCCCTAATTTAAAGTCCCTCAGCTGTTGTTGAATCCACAGCAGCTGCGCATCAACAAGATATACGTCTTCTTCTTGTTGAACCATGAAATCAGACGATCACCAATGAACTGACACGTTCCACTGGTGTTTTTCCTGTCAATCTTACATCCTGCATAGTCTGCATCAGATTAACTAATTAAGTTGAAACTGAAATTCTTTGGATACCATAGTCCAACACATTGAGTTCCCTTAAGATATTTCAAAATACGTTTAACAACTATGTAATGAGATTATTTAGGATTAGCCTGAATCTTCCACACACGTCGACCGCAAACATGATGTCTAGTCGGTTGACTGTTAGATAGAGCAGGGAGCCAATGATCCCTCGATAAGTTTTGATATCAACATCTTGACCGCCTTCATCTTTGTCCAGTTTGCTCGATGAGTTCATGGGAGTTGAGGCAGCTAAGCAATTCTCCATACCTAATTTCTTTAGTATTTCCTTGGTATACTTAGCTTGATTTATGAGTATTCCATCTTCAAGTTTTTCTAACTTAAAGTCTAAGGGAGAACGTTAGCTCACTCATCATGCTCATCTCAAATTTGTTTTGCATCAACTTAAAAAACTTTTCATATAATTTGGGGTTAGTTGACCCAAAGATGATGTCAACCACATAAATTTATACAAGTAAGATATGTGAATCTTTGACAAATTTAAAGGGTATTTTATCTACTATGCCATTAACAAAATCATGCTCAAACAAGAATTTTGATAGTGTGTCATACCAAGCCTTAAGAGCTTGCTTAAGTCCATATAATTCTCTATCTAATTTGAAAACATGATGAGGCAAAGTATGATTTTGAAAATCAGGAGGTTGTTCAACATAAATATCTTCATTGAGCGTGTCGTTAAGAAAACACTCTTAACATCTATTTGATATACTTTAAAATTTTTTAAAGTACTATAAACTAAGAAGATTCTAATAGCTTCTAACCTAGTTACAGGAGAAAATGACTCATTGAAGTCAATTCCTTCCTCATGTATGTATCCTTGAGCTACTAGCCTATCTTTGTTTCTCATAACTGTTACATCTTCATTTAGCTTGTTTCTAAAAACCCATCTAGTTCTAATAAAGGATTGATTCTCTAGTCTAGGAATTAGATGTCAAACTTTTCTTCTTTCAAATTGATTTAGTTCTTCTTGCATTGGCATTGATCTAATCTAGATCAAGGAATGCTTCATCTACTTTCTTAGGTTCAATTTGAGAAATAAAAGTAGAGTTTGAATATTCACCAATTAGTTGGTTTTTGGTCATAAAAGGTGCAGAAGGATTTCCTATGATTAATTTTGGTGGGTAGTTTTTGTTCCTTCTAAAGTTCGGTCCTAGAGGGTCAGTTGTCTGATTAGCTGTTCCAGCAATATCCAGACTGTCAGTTGCCTGCTGACTTACAATCTAGCTGTCTGGTTGAACATAAACCGTTTCAGCTGGCTGATCATATGGATTGTTTCTATTGGCTTGAACTTCATCATCACTATCAGATTGGAGATTAGATGCTTCCAATTTGTTAGATACTTCATTAATTTCATTAAAATTCTTTTCAACAGTTAGAGTTTGTCTATTATAAACTCTATAGGCTTTAATGACTGAAGAATAATCTAGCATGACGTCACCATCTGTTTTGACATAAAAGGCAGTCAGATGATTTTTGTCATTATTGTGAATAAAACACTTACAGCCGAATATCCTAAAGTATGATATTTCAAAAACTTTGCCATAGTAAATTTCATAAGGTGTTTTATTAAATTGTTTATTAATCATTGACCTGTTTTGAGTATAACATGTTGTATTAATAGTTTTCGCCCAAAGTTTTTGAGACACACCAGAATCAGCTATCATTGATCTAGTTGCTTCTTTCCTATTTCTCCTTTCATCTCAGGATCACCCTCCATTGTACTTGTGGATGTGTTGACCTTTAGTATCTTCATGGGACCATCTGTGATGACATACCACATATCATCATCTTGTGCTTCGAGATGTTCTTGCATTCTGATCTTCCATTCATCTTACTCTTCCCTTGAGAACATTGGAATTTTGTTTAGGTAAGACATGCTTCAGATATCTATAATGGCTTAAGAATAGAAAATATGGCTTTGATACCACTTGTTAGGATCAAAGACAATAGTAAAAGGGGGGTTGAATACTGTTCTATTTTTCACTTAAATGCAATTTTAATCATATTAAGGACTGAAAATCTATTTCTATTCTTGGAAAAATCGTAGCAAGCTCTTGAACGGTTTCAAGTGCGGAAAATATGTGAATGATTTGAAGCTGTAGATATAAGATTGAATAAAGCAATGAAAAGACAACACACGATTTTATGGATGTTTAGAGATAAAGTTCCTACGTCACCCTTCTTCTGTTTCAAGAAGTATTCCACTAGAAGACTTTGATTTGTATAGCTTTTACACAAGCCCACTCAGATCACAGGTCTTAACAATTTCATGTCTAAACTCTTAGTTCTCACACTATCTTGTTGAACAGACTACTATATATTCAACTTACACAAATAATCTGTTTATGCAATGATACAAATGATTATCTCTCAACGTATATCGTAACGAGTATGCTTAACATACTCACTTGCGAAAAATGAACTAGAGAGATTAATCAAAGAGTTGAGAGAACCAAGAGCACCAAAGATTCACCGTTGTTCTCTAATGCATTCTTATCTTTGAATCATGACAACGGTCGAATCCATTTTATTGACACGTGGCAATTGTACGTTTTTCGTACGCTTAGAAAACGGGGTAGTGCGCAGGCGAATGGAAAATTCGTTAGTGTGTGGCGTACGGGAGTGTAGTGCACAAGAGAATGGAATATTCATTTATCATTTTGTCTATCCGAGTAGAGAGCTAATTGTACATTTTTGTCGTATTCAGCTGATGTGGAACTTAGTTGATATCGAGATCTACTAATGATCAACTCTACTGATAGATTATCTACTGATATCAAACTCAGTTGTTGGTACAACAGTGCTGATGGTAACTCAGTTGTTGGCGCAGCACAGTTATTGGTGCAACACTACTTATGGAAACTCAACTGTTAGCACAACACAGTTGGTGGCGCAACACTACTGATGGCAACTCAGTTGTTAGCGCAACTCAACTGTTGGCGTAACATTGCTGATGGAAACTCAGCTGTTAGCGCAACACTACTGATGGAAATCAGCTGTTAGTGCAACTCTACTGATGGGATACTCATCTGTTAGCGCAACTTTACTGATGGGCTACTCAGCTGTTAACGCAACTCTATTGTTGGGCTAATAAGCTATTAGCCCAACTTTGTTGTTGGGATACTCAACTGTTAGCGAGTCTTCTGTTGGCGAACTCTTTTTCCAGCAAGTCTGTTGAAGGCAACTCTGTTATTGGCGCTTCTTTAGTTTTACTAGCGCATTAACACATTGCTGAACTTAGTTTTATTCATTCATCAAAACCATGTGTGTTCATTTTAATTTATCCTAAGTTCATTTTGATCAATTAAAACGTTTTTCATAATTAAGCTTAATTTAATGATTTTAATTTTAATTTAATTTAACAATTTCCCCCTTTTACCTAATTAACTTAATTTAACTCCCCACGTCACAGACAAATAAGGCACCATAAAACATGATAAGGTAACATGCATCCCTTCCTGATGACGAAAGATAACAAAATGCATGGTCGATTTTTCAGCTAGTTGTGAAGGTCACTTCGTAAAATAAAAAGGAAAAAGATTTTGTTGAAATATTCCCTAAGACGATAGAAGTTTTTTGAAAATTGATAGTTTTTAGTCTAGCTGCGAAGGTCATTTTTCCACATAAAAAATCAAAGGTCCCCTCAACACGACTGATTGATGTTTCAACCAGTTGCGAAGGACACTTTGTTAAACTAGAAAGAGATACGATTCTAATTAGAATAACTCTTCTCATAAACAATCCCCGATTGAAATAATATTTTTTCAAACAGATGTGAAAGTCATTTTGTATAAGCCCTCTCCAAAGCCCTATTTCGTAATAGGCATCCATGATTATTATTATGATTCTTAAAGTCCTATTTTAATAGGCATCTAAATAGGTCATTGTCATAACATATTCTCTCAGAGTGATTGTTATCATTATTCTCAAGTAAGTCATATTTTATGATAGGCATCCATGGAAGTCATTATTATGACCAATTTCCAACGGAAAATTCCATCTCTCGATGGACATAGCGTGATTATTATCACTATTTCCCAGGAGAGTCATATTTATTGATAGATATCCAAAAAGAAGTCTTGACTATAGTTGATAAGACTACTCCCTAGTCAAGTCCTATCCCCTGATAGGTATCATCATTGTTATGATAAAACCCTACTAATGCAACCTTCAAATTATTATAATAATCCATTCCCAACCAAAGCCCTGTCATCTTACAGGCATATAGTAATACTATTGTGATAGTCTATCTCCTGACAAAATTCAACAAATAAATGATCGTTGTAGCGATCTGACCTATTAATCACTATTATGATTCATTCCCAGCATTTGTTGTCATATAAGTTATATCCTTCTACCTCATTATAAGTTGGGTATGAATTTCAAATGTTCGTATGACAACCTCAAATCCACGTTTTCTAAAAACAAAGTTTGCTTTATTCAAACTCTGTTCGAAAGGGGTATTTTGTAAACATGAAAATTTGATGTACCCCAATTTATAATAAATTTATAATTCAAAAATGATATTTTAAAATTTTAAATTCAAAATAATCCAAAGGAGAGGTCAAAAATTGAATTAAAGTTAATTGTTGTAATAAATAAATCATAATTAGAAAAATTAATTAAAGACCAAAAATAATTTGGGATTAAAATATTTTATTTATTTTACTCATAATAATCCCAAAAAGAGGTTGAAATAATTTAATTATAATTTAAAACATAAATTATGTGTAATTTATAGCCTAAAATAATTAAATAAAATACCCAAAAATACCCAAAAATAAAATAAATGAACATAATTTTTATTATGTTTCCAAAAATATTTTTGTGTATTAATTTGGTAAAGAAAAAACGAAAAAAGGTTAAATTTGATTTCAAATAACCCTTTTATAAAAAAAATAAACTAATGATCTAGTGTGGCCGAAAATAAAGAAATCGGTTGGAGTTAGGGATGTAAATGAGCCGAGTCGAGTCGAACAGTATCATGCTTGAGCTTGACTCGTCTAGTATATATTCGGGCTCGAGCTCGGCTCGTATGGATTTATTTGAGCTCACGAGCCGCTCATGCTCGACTCGTTTAGAAAGCTCGTTTAGAAAGCTCTATTTATTAACCCTAAGTTTAATTATAGCTTTATAGGTTATTATTATATTAATATAAATATAATCATGTAATAATATTAATTATTATAATATATATTTATATATTACTATTTTTTTTTAATAATTTACAAATTATATTTAAACAATATTATAATTGAACGTGTTCGTGAGCCTTTAAACGAACTTGTTCGCGAGCTTATAAGCGAGCCTATAAACGAACATGTTCGTGAGCTTACGAGCCGAATATCGAGAAGTTCAAGCTCGACTCGTTTAAATTTTCGAGCTTTTAAACGAGTTTGAGCTCGGCTCGTTAAGACTAATGAACGAGTTTTTTGTCGAGCCGAGATTCGAATAGCTCGCGAGCAGCTCGGTTCATTTACATCCCTAGTTGGAGTAGAAATTTTGTCCATTGGATGAGCGTTGGGAACTCATCCAACAGCCCAGACGCTTCTACACAGCTGGTTGTAGCCGAGGAAGAACGCGCCCGGATTGCAACAGATCAGGAGATGCCCCGTTAGCCAGGACGTTAACAGAACGTCAGCGACTGACGAACTGCCAACGGAACGCATCAGTGCGTTTCATTTGAATGAAACGATGCCATTTTGGATCGTCTTCTTCGTTGAGACAGGAACACCAAAGAGTCGCGATCGACGCCGACGATTTTCTAGAAATCCTATTTTCGCCATTACTCATCCTTATCCCTCTAAATTCCGCCCATGTGCACGTCCCTCCATCGCCATCTTTTCGCCTAGGATAAGAATCCAAACCCTACCATAGAACTAGGCATACGAAGATAAAACATAAATAAAAGGGATAAATTTCAGAAGTCAAATTGAGTACGAATTCGGCTTCGAAACCGACATAGGTTGAGTATAAATACTCCCTAGGTCTCCTTCTTCCAATGCATCGAAGAAAATCCAACCATCACAGCTTGTTTGAAGATATTCATCGGAGGTCCGTTGACCTTGTTTTGAAGAAACTTTTCTGGTGTTCTAAGCTTCGATTCAGAGTTTTGGAAAGCTTTCTTAAGATTATATGAGTGTTCTCCAATCACAAGTATGCCTCCAATCAATTTGTGATTCATGTTAAGATTTAAAATTGAATTTTTCAATTTCAATCAGGTTGAACTTATGGCTGGTTCAATCTCATACTTTCTATAGTCGAAATTGATCCTGAGATGATTTCCTAGCTTTTTGTCGAAGGAGATTTCATCAATTCAACCCCAATCAAAAAAATTGAAATTTGATTTGAAAATCTGGAAATTGTGATTTCATGTTCTTGAACTTTTGAGCTTGAATTTTAATTCAAATAGTTGCCTAACATGTTAGGAATAATTTCAAATCTTATAAAATATCCCGATCATATTTGATCGAACTGAAAATTTTCAAATACAAGTTTAAATTTTAGTTTAAAAGTTGTTACAGAGTTTAATTGATGTTCTTATTTTGATCATGTTTGATTATGAACATCATTTAGATGTTGTTGAACAAGAATTAGGCCATGAGATGACCTAATTTGAAAGCTCTCAAATATCGCCCTAAAAATCATTTTGAAAAATTGATTATCTTAGGGCTCAATTGATCGATTTTAGGATTAGGGGTTGTGATCCATACATCCATATGAGTTGATAGCAACTTACATATCACGTTTTCGTGATCCGTATCAAAAGATGAAAACTTGCAAAATTGACCAAATGAAGAACACCAACACCAAGTGTTCTTCATAGGACTGGTAATTCTGCAAAGGATCGAGAATCCTCGGTCCTGTCCAAAATGACAAAATTAACTTGGGACCGAGACTCCCAAGTCCTAGGACCGAGACCAAGGAACGGTGTTCTTGAGATAGGACCGAGGACATAAAATAAAAGATAAATTAATAATTTTTTATTGTAGAAGTTGTTAAACTTTATATATATATATATATATATATGTAATTTTTCACAGATGAGCTTCCTAAACCCTTTTATATATATATATATATATATTACACAAAAAAATGTCCGAGCTTATAAGTTATAAGAATTATTTTTTTATTAAATTATAATATATATTACACAAAAAATGTCTGAGCTTATAAGTTATAAGAATTTTTTTTATTAAATTATAATATATATATATATATATACATATATACTGTGAATTGAGGATAGTTTTGATAAATATTTTATTATTATACAAGTTGAACTTTATCTATATAATATATATATATATATATATATAAACGAACTTTTTACTTTAATTTAAAATTTTGAGGTTGAATTAAACTAGTGATATTTATTCACTCAATTTTCTTAAGTTGCACTTTTTTATTTAGTTTGACATTATGAGGGTGAAACGATTAATAAGATCGTGAGATGTTTTTTTAATAAATGAGTTAGTTTATACATTTAGAGGACAAATTGAACTAAAGTGAAAATTAATGTAAAATCAATGCTTTTGAATTTATTTATTTATTTTTAACAAGATTCATTTCATAAACAATGATACATAAGCCCTGTGATAATTTATTGGGCCTTTAATAAAAAAAAATGACGCGTAAGCCATGTGATAATTTATTGAATAAAAAATGACGCATAAGCCAAGTGATAATTTATTTGGCCTTTATTGATAATAAAAAGAATAATAGTATAAAAATGAAGGGTTTAGAAGAAAATATTAATTTATGATTGAGAAATGATTTTTGGGAGAGGGAACTTGCAAGGAAAGTACTTGGACACGCAATCTGATTCTTTAAAAATAATAATAATAATAATAATTTTTTTCTTCTTTTTCTAATTAATTTTTATCATTTTTTTCCATTTCTCTCCTAAATTTCCCTTATCTCTCTTCTTGTTATTATTAGTCCAAACTTTTAAATATACCTACTGGTTTAATTTTTCTATGACCTTTTTTTTAATAGCATGCATCTGGTTGCATTGACTAGGTTTTATTTGGTTTATTGATTTATTATAAATTCAATCATAATTATATATTATTTTAGGGATCCCCATTATTTTATCCTCTCTCAATAATTACATTACTAAATTTATTAATTAAAATAAATAAATTTATTCTTTATATATTAATACTATTTAAATATTTAAAAAAATATATATATTTCACTACTCCACAATATTCTCATAATCTCAATTTATTATAATAATCCTAAACCCAACAACATATAAGTAAAAAAAAAAACTATAAATAAATATATTTTATTACACAAGTGCCATCATAAACCTCCTATATGTATATTATATATAAGTAAGGTTTAAAATTTGACTGTGAGTTAGAATATAAGACAAATAATTTTTTTATATTTTTTTAAAAGGGTCCACAAGCCACTTGCATATAGATCTATTTTTTTTTTTTTTTTTTGTCTCTACTCTCTACTGCTTGGCTCCCTAAAGACAAGTAAAAAATGCAGCATCAGAACTTTCGATCTTGAGATTTCATTTGAGAGAGAAATTAACCACCATGGCTGATCCAGCAACTCTAATCAGTGGTTTGCTTTCAAATTTGGTACCTCTGATTAAGGATGAATTCAAGTTGATTTATGGTTTTGATGAGGAGGTTGAAAAGCTATTGGATACGCTATCTGCAATTAATGCCGCACTTGAGCATGCTGAAATAAAGAACGCGTGGAAGAAGGACAAACCAACCGAAGATTGGTTGCAAAAACTTAAACGCGTGGCATATGAGGTTCGAGACATCATGGATGAGTGCACCTTTGAAGATCTTCGTCTTCACGTCAAAAGGCGTGATGCCTCCTCTTCAACCCGGAAAAAGGTAACCAACTTTATCACCCATCCTTTTAGCAACACTTTGTCTCGTCGTGAAATTGGTTACAAAATTAAGGATGTTAAAGAGAAATTAGAACAGATTTATTCAAGGCGCAAAAATTTACAACTGCGTGAACCTATTCATGGCTCGAAAATAATAGACAAGTTTACTAGTAGTTGGCGTGAAACAATGTCACTTTCTAGTAGTTCAGTATATGGGAGAGATAAGGAGAAGAAACAGATTATTGATATTCTACTCAATAATAGTACTGTTAGTGTTGCTACAGAATTACTATCTGTTCTACCCATTGTTGGGATTGGGGGTCTTGGTAAAACAACCTTTGCCCAAATGGTCTTCAACGACGAGGAGGTTTCTAAGCATTTCGATACCAAAATATGGGTTTGTGTTTCTGATGAATTTGACATTAAGTTGGTGATCAAATCCATTTTAAAAGAAAAGGCAGAAGCTTCCCTTTCCTTAGAAGAATTGCAGGAAAAAGTTAGAGATAAATTGAGAGGGAAAAGATATTTGATTGTATTGGATGATGTTTGGAATGAAAACAAAGATGCATGGAATGGGTTGAGATCTATATTAGACTGTGGAATAAATGGCTCGTTCATCCTTACCACAACACGTAAAAGAAGAGTGGCAGAAATAATGAAAACTATTCCACATTTTGAGTTACCGTCACTATCTGACGATAATTGTTGGCTCCTATTTAAAGAACGTGCATTTGAGCATGTAAAACCAAAACATCCAAACATCATTAATATTGGCAAACAAATAGCTAGAAGATGTAAGGGGGTTCCCTTAGTTGCCAAAACATTGGGAAGTCAACTGGGGTTTTGTGACGACGAAAAAGATTGGCATAGAATAAGAGATAGTGAGATATGGGAGATATCCGAAAATGAAGAAGATCTCTTGCCTATTCTAAGGTTGAGTTATTATGACCTCCCTTATCATTTGAGAAGATGCTTTGTGTTTTGTGCTATATTTCCCAAGGATACTGAAATTGAAATTGAGAGATTAATCCAATTGTGGATGGCCCATGGCTTAATACCTCCAGTTAAAAAGCAAGAAGTTGAAGATGTTGGGAATACAATTTGGAAGGAGTTGTGTTGGAGATCCTTTTTTCAAGATGAAAAAAAGAACAAAATTGGGTATACAACATGTAAGATGCACGATCTTATGCACAATCTCGCTCAATCTGTTATGCAAGAGGAATGTTATACGATGAATGCTAAGAGATCAAGTGATGGTTTAGGACGTGAAATTCGTCATGTAACAGCAATGGTTGATAAGTTAAACCAACCATCAGTTTGTTCTCTTAAGAAAATTAGAGGGTTGCAATCAATAATGCTCAATGACACAGATTGTGATGGAAATGTCACAAAGGAGATTTTGAGTGGCTTGAAGGAACTTCTAACTTTACGTGTCCTTGAAGTAAGACATTGTGTGCAATATCAAGATTTGAGTTATGCAAGTCGTCTAAAACATCTTAGATTTTTAGACATTTCTTATAGTGAGATAACAACACTACCTAATAGTATTTGTGATCTCTTCAACTTACAGACTCTGAAACTCAATTATTGTTCTAAGCTTGAAAGTTTGCCTAGAAATATGAGGAACCTTATTAGCCTGAGACATCTTTATTTGGATTGTTGTTTTGGATTAAGATATATTCCTAGATGGATGGGGGAATTGAAACACCTCAAGACGTTAAGTTTGTTTGTGATAAGCGAGATAAAAGATCACTGTCAACTAGATGAATTAAAAGAATTGAATATTCGCGGATCATTGAAAATTAAGAACATTGGAAGAATTGGTGATGCATCTATTGCAAGAGGAATAAGTATGGCTAAAATGTCGAGTATCACTAACTTGGAGTTGGATTGGGGTTATACATATGATGTTGATCACGAGAAAATAGGTAAAGCTTTAGAGGTTTCAACTGAGAGGCTGAAGAAATTGAGAATGAATGGTTACGAAGGTGTGAATCCGCCTAGATGGGTGGGAAAGTCATCTCCTTCTGTAACACGCCTTGAGCGAATGCGAATGGACAATGTGGATACTATTGGTAGTAGCAGCAGCGCTGATAGTGAAATTATGATAGTAATATTCCCTTTGTTAGAGCTATTGGATATTTCTAATATGAAAAGTTTGAGGGAATTGGTGTCTCCTACTGTTCCTAGTCGCGGAGCATTCCCTAATCTATGTGAGATTATGATATATAATTGCCCAAAGCTAGGGGCCTTGCCACCGCATCTTAAATCACTCAAACGTGTAAGTGTTGAAGGTGAATGTTCGGATGAGTTGTTATATAGCATCTCAAATCTTAGTGCTCTCACTCATCTCGATCTCGTTGGATTGAATGAAAGAAGTGTTTTATTTGGAGCTGGTTATATGGCATTAATATTTGATGATGAGATACCATCATTGTCAAGTCAAATCCTTGGGGATAATGATAATAATAATGAAGAACAATTAGGAGGAGTATGCTCAACTTTCCAATCTCTATCTATCCGGGGGTGCCTCAATTTAAGGTGTTTGTTTGATGAGGGAATGATGATGGAAGAAGAGCCATTAATAAAGATTAGTAGCTTCAGGAAACAACAAAATTATCATCATCTTTTCAAAGAAAGAACAAGACTCATAACCTCTCTCACGGAATTGCATATTTTGAATTGTCCGGAGTTGATGATATCAGTTGATGAATTTAGAAACCTCAATTATGGTAATAATTCACTACAGATATTGCAAATAAGGGGTTGTCCTAAGTTCGTGTCTTCAGAAGATATTATGGGACTACTACGTTCCATTCAAACCAGACTTGGTCCTGCGAACTTCGATGTAGATATTCAATTGGAAGAGGTACAAGGGGACGATTTTATGTCAGTCCTACGTTCCCTTCGAGCAAGACTTGATCCTATCTAATACAATTGGAAAAGGAAGAGTATAGTGGCCCCATCATCATAAGCAAATTTGGTACGTACGTATTCAAACAACAACATCTTTTTTTTTATGTTTAAAACGATCCATCCAATATAATGTAACCTAATCTTTTGCATCAGGAGGAAAATTCTCAGGGATCTTCTGTTTCTACATATTGAAAGTGGGGAACAGCAGATTTCTAAACTTAGCCGTCAAATGGCAGCAGACCTCCTCCCATTCAAGACAATTACTGTTCTGCAAAAATATTTTATCTAATTTTCTTTGCACCTTTAATTGATTTCAATTTTATTTTTACATTTTTTTTTTAATTTCATGCATATATCTATCCGTTTATCCCTAAATGTCTACAGGTTTGGTGAGTTAGAATTCTTGTTTTGTGAATGATGTAAATTGGCTCTAGTTATTGCCCATTGGCACTCTATGATTGAATGACATTAAAGTTTTATAACTATTTTTTTTTATAGATAAATATTGTCATTTTGGATGTTTTATATTTCTGAGTGTAAAGATTATTTTAGACGACTTTAGACATTCGGTTACGATATAATTTATAAAAAATTCGATAGATTTTCATATATTAACCGAGTTGATATTTGGGCAAATGTTGATATTAGAGCAAATGCGTCTGTTATTTTAAACACAACCATCTATGCTATATTAGATTTTTTAACAAAAAATCTTAAAAAAGACCATACATGAGTTAATCTAAACATTAATTCTAAAATAGAAAATTCTAAAATTTTGACTCTCATAGTTTAAATTTAGCATACCAAATACAAATTATATAATTTTTTAATAATTCTTTCTCTCTCCTCTCTCTTCTATAATTTTTTAATAATTTTTTATCTCTCCTCTCTCTTCTCTATCATTCTTTCTCTCTTATTTTAATAATAAATTTTGGAGGGAATGAATATTTTATAATTTTGTAGGATAGAATTGTAAAATTTAGAGTAACCGATGTATTGACCAGTTAAAATTTGAGATGCTAGAGTAGGTTTATGTTGTTTTAATGTATTTTAGATACTCAGATTTAAAGTAGCTGATCTTAGGCAATATATGTTTGTGATTTAAAAATGACTGTCGGATTTACAATGTCATTTGAGGAATGATTTCGAAACTTAAAAAGAAAACTTCATTTTATTTTATAAATATGATTTTTACATGTTCAAAAATACAAACTTTTGATAAAAAAAAAAAAGTCAAACTATTTTTGGCATACATTTAAATATGCACTATTCTAAAAATGACATCACATCTAAAATCTAGATTCTAGAGGGGATTTCAATGAGTTTATATTTGGTTTGTTTATTTTGATAGTCTAAAACTACAACTATTCAGTACTGCCCTAATTGATCCAAATGGACTTAGTAGTATCTTGAGAAAGACTATTCTAAATAACAGACTCAAATTAGTTGTTTCAGATTTTGTGTTCCATTATGTATCACCTTCATTAAATAAGTTGACTTTTTATTATCTCTTTATTATTTTTGACTCATTTTATAAAATAACCAATTTTTGTGAATCGTGGTACATAATAGAATAAAAAAATTATAGAATAGCAACTCGCATCAGACATCTTATAGATCAAATAAGATTTGGGTTTAAAAGCCCAACAGGCTTCCACAAATCATTGGGCCCTTAGTTTGGGCCTACCTACTACAATCTCCTTTAATGTCCAATTCTTTAAATTAATCTCTTTTCTTCTTGACTATCACAAACAGGCTTACATGGAATGGGATGGAGTGTTGAAGAGTAGAATTCATATAAGAGAAATGATTAGTTGAGTGAATTTGGTAAGGGAATGACGTGACATAATCTTATTCGCTGAAAAATCAAATAATTTCTCTCTTTTCTCTCTTTCCTCTCACTTCTACATTTTCCAACCAATGAAGGTGATGCCACGTCATTCCCTCACCAAATTCCCTCATTAAATTCCCTCACTCTATCACTCCTCTTCATATAATGGGACATAAAATTGGCCTACCTTTACTCTCTAATCTTATTAACCAATATAATATTAATGAATTTAAACAGAAAAATATTATTAAATTTGTTAATTTATATCTAATTAAAATATATTTTATAATATTATTTGATTTAAATCAATATTTCAATAAGATATTCAAAAAAAATAAATTTTATTTTATTTTTCCAGACCCATATTAAACTTCGGATTTGAAGGTTTTCAAATTTGGTCAATTATTTATTTATATTATGATGATAAAATGAGTATAAAAACGCTTGAATTCATTGGATAGAGTGTATATATCTTATGGCATTTTTCCTAGAATATATATATTTTTCCACAAAAAAAAAAAATCTATAACGAGTCAATCCAGTTTAAGATGCTAATTCTATTAAAAGAGAGAATAAGTTAGAAACATCCATGACGTTCAATTTTGTAAATAAATGAAAATATTTTAATTTAAAAAATAAAGAAGGGAAAGTATTATTGGAAAAAGATAATTAATTATTTGTAGTTTGAAATCACGTGAATATAAGTTGGTTCTTAGTTAACTCAATGATTATTCCTCTTTCTTTAATTACTTAATTAGTTAGATCTCTCTTGTGACATGTAAATAAATAAATAATTTCATTTTATTATCACCAAATATTAATATAACTAAACATACAGTTAGCAATTCTTCTCCCAATACTAAGAGAGTCTCTACTCCTCAATGTTGTTAATAATGACAACATGAAACTGATTATTCAATCTATTCCTTATTTCTTTCTCTTATTCCCAAGCATTAATATAAGGTACCATCTTTCTTCTTTATAATATATATATAAGCTTCTTATATGTATTTAATTACTTAATTAGTTAGATCTCTCTTGTGACATGTAAATAAATAAATAATTTCATTTTATTATCACCAAATATTAATATAACTAAACATACAGTTAGCAATTCTTCTCCCAATACTAAGAGAGTCTCTACTCCTCAATGTTGTTAATAATGACAACATGAAACTGATTATTCAATCTATTCCTTATTTCTTTCTCTTATTCCCAAGCATTAATATAAGGTACCATCTTTCTTCTTTATAATATATATATAAGCTTCTTATATGTATTTGAGAATGTTATGGTGTATCATAATGAGTTTTTGAGGCTATGATAAATTAATGAATTTTTGTGTTAAAATCTATTCCTATTAAAAAAAACATCAATTTTAATTTAGTTCAATAATTGCGTGCAATAGGGAATCGAAGGACAATACATAAAAGGCGGTGGAGTTGAAGAATGAGATATTACATTAAAATGAGATGCCGTGATCAAGAATAAGGAGTTCGTCGAAGAAATGTCTGAATGATGGCCCCTGAATTCGAGTCTAGAATTATGCTCATCTTTCTCATTATTTAGATATTGTGTTTGTTTGTTTATTTACTTACTTTGTTTGTTGTGATTGTTATCTTTTTGAAACTCTTGTGAGAGGCTATTTCGAAATGGTTACAATTGAAATACAAACTATATTATTATATTCAACTATTCCATTCTATTATGGAGCATCATATTCATTCACATATACGATCACTATTATTTTTTCGGTAATGACCCAACTGCTGCAACCATTGCATATGGATTTGACAAGAAATGTAGTGTAAAAAACATCTTCGTCTTTGAAACATTTGATGTTAGAGTTTTGACTTTTGATAACGGTGTCTTTGAGATACAAGGATTCCCAAGGTTGAATCCAACAAGGGTGTCAATTCATATGAAGAAGTTGCTTATGGTGGTGTTGTACAAAGAGTTATCTTGAGTGGAGAGGGTAGTGATGAACCAAATGTACAACTTTTAGTTTATATATCTATTAATGAAAAATGGTTGGGTAGTTAGAGAGGAGAAATAATTAAAATGTTATGACACTGGTGAAAAAGGGGTAAAAAACGAGAGTAAAAACTCTCGGTTTTGACCCTATAACTTTCGGTATAGACCAAATACCAAAAGTTTAGGTAACTCTCGCCATCCCTCGATATTGACTCTTTCGTTAAAACAATTGGGAGTTTACCGAGAGATATCGTAGAGTTTTCGGTTTAGACACCCGAGAGTAAAACCGATAGTTAATTGTAAAACTTTCGGTTGTTCCCTTTGGAGTAAAACTGAAAGTTTTCTAATTAACTTTCAGTTTTTCCCTTTGGAGTAAAACCGAGAGTTAATTGTAAAACTTTCGGTTTTACTCCAAAGAGAAAAATCGAAAGTTTTACAATTAACTCTCGGTTTTTCCCTTTGGAGTAAAACCGAAAGTTTTCCAATTAACTTTCGGTTTTACTCCAAAGGGAAAAACCAAAAGTTTTACAATTAACTATTGGTTTTAACTTTGATACAAAACCGAAAGTGAAATGAAAATCTTTCGGTTTTTCTTCAATGTAAAACCCGAAAGATTTTCATATAACTCTCGGTTTTCCTATGTAGAAAAACCGAAAGATTTCCATTTTACTTTCGGTTTTTCCATGTAAAATGTACAAAATAGGCCGATTGTTTTACTCGCAACCAAAACCTGTTCAGCCAAACCAATATATCAATAATAAAAAAAATGACACATACATGAAATGATCATTATCATTACAAAATTCTCAACCAAACTAATTATCCGAACAATCTGTTTTATATTCAAATCGGAACAACCAATCAAGACCTGTTTTCAATCGAAACAACCAATCAAAACGTACTAGAATTAGCTGGTGGGGGAGGTGGTGGTTGTTGTTGATGTTGCCTCATAAACAATTCGAAGCTGTCCATTCTTGCAATCATTTCTAACTTCTCCCTCTCCATTCTTGTCACAATTTCTTGCTTTTCCGCTTGCATTTCATTAATTGTGCGCATTCTTTTCTTCATCTCTCTTCTCCAATTCCTCCAATTTGAGCGTCATTCTTTGATTCTCTTCATACAATCGATCATTATTTCGTTGTGAACTGTTTCCACTTCGACGATCCTCACGAAAGTGTGTGGGCCGGACGCCTGATCCCATTCCGAACACTCCCCCGTGTTTTTATTGTCCGAACACCCTCTCTGTCAATTCAAAATCAAATATTTCAGGTTCGTAACTAAGAACTTCCTCCATCTCAACCTGCAAAATTGAAATAAAGTATCATTTCTATAATAAAAAACTAGTCATATTCAATTCAATTACAATTTTCTCTTGCACGTGTTCATTTGGGACGGGGGTTGGGTTTTCTTTTGTCGGTTTTGGGATACGGGTCTTCTTGAATACTTCAATGACAGACGGTGTACATCCCATTTCAAGCGTCTGTTGAAAGAAATGATTTATATAATTAATAACAATCTTTATATTATTAAGTTATTACAAATAACTTACCAACTCTTCTTCAACTAAAGCAAACGGTCTACTTTCCGTATGATGTGGGAATTTTAGCTTCTTCCTGTTAATAATATTTGTACTACTATTTTTCTGAATTTTAAATAAAAATGAAGTTAGAATAATTAATATCAACTTTTATTTGAATTATGAAACGGTACCTTAAATTTTTCCGTGAAGAAATGATTGCGACACACAAACTCCCAATCATCTCGATCGTAGTCTAGTAGAGGATTGACCAGTACCGTCGCCTCGTCTTTTTTATGGACGCGGATATATCCCGTGTACAAATCCGAGCGCCATCTATCCCATATCTACTTGACGTGTCCCAATCTGGTCTTTCGATAAGTATCAATAGAACCATTAGTAGCCTCGAACGGATCTTAAAAATAAAAACATTCAAATGTTATAAACAATTATTTAATGATTAATGTATAATTAAGTAATAATTATTACCGTCATAGCAATCCAAATTGAATCCAATTGGTCCGCACTTAATGCATTCCACTTTAGAAGACGGTGTGAGACGGTTGAGGGGTCCCGCACAACCGACCCCACATGTCTAGACCACTGTGTTCTTCCCACGTCAGCACCGCTGGGCCTCCCATCTATCTCTCTAAAAGTTAGAGGAATCCTTGTCCCCGCTGGCCTCTTAGATAGCGCAATATTTTTGTTCTTCCCCGTCTCTTGCGGGCAGAAGATTCTTCAAAATTATCAAATTCATAATTAGATATGTGAATCAATTCAAACAATAACTAATTGTAAACAAGTTACCTGTCGATGATGGGTCGGGAGTGGAACCGTGCTCCTCCTCGTCATCCTCCTCGTGAGGCTCCTCGTGACCCTCGTCGTCATCCTCATCGTCATCCCCCATATCAGTAAACGTACTCTCTACAAACTCTTCAGCCTCAGGCTCAGCAACATCAACATCCTCGTCTGTTGGGGGAGCAGTAGCTATTGGGATCACAACAATAGGTGGTTGATCTCTAGAAGACGATTCTCGGAGCTTAAGTTTTCTAATTGTGCAATGAGGTTCTAGTACGGCTTAGACAGTTTGCTGGGTGTTTTCCTCATACTCCACCAAGGTTCTTTACTACCTTTAGACATTCTTAATGCATATCATTAATAAATGAGCGAATAATTGAAATAAAGTAGTAATAAAAATGAATATAAAGTAAAAAACATAAATCTACCTAATTAATTAATCTGAACTATATATTTGTAAACCGCGGTTTTATTTTTGTCACAATCTTCCAACCGGGTCAGGCTGACATATCAGGGGTGTAGAATACTTGTTTTGCTTGATTCGCCAATATATACGGGTCTTGACTTTGGATTTTTAAAATTCGGTTTACATTTATACTTACGAAGCCAAATTTATCCACTTTCACTCCTAGTTCCCCCGAGTGTGTATCAAACCACTTACACTTGAATAAAACAACTCGTTTGTGAGAAAAGTATTGTACTTCGATTATATATGTTAAAACTCCATAGTATGACATAGTTTCAGACTCGTTGTACCCTTCAACAACCACCCCACTATTTTGAGTGGTCAAACCTTCGTCGTGTTTTTCTGTACAGAATTTGTATCCGTTTACTTTACACCAACATACATAGACAAGTACATACTTGGACATTCTCCTAAGATCTTGAGGTCTCTTGATATGTCGTTAAATTCTGCTAATTGAGCGACCTATATATATACCCTGTTAGAAAAATTAAGTAGATTAATTTTAACCGGCCAAGGAACTTAATCAATCTCAATATTCTTGTGCAGGTACAGATCGAGCCGCATCATACCGACTGAAATACATGATTCAATGATCCGGTCATAGTCTATAAAACTGACTGAACTCCTCAACCGGATCGGCTAGCCAAAGCTGATTCATCCGGCTAACACACTCTTATTGAAGATCATAAAAGTTCAACGGAAAATATGAAAAGTGACGAATCTGAGAAAATGACGTAATATGACGATATAGAGATTTCTCGAAAATACAAAAGAATATAAGATCCGGATCAGAAACATGCAACGAAAACAATGATGAAACTGGTTATCCAACTCTACAAGCAAGCTCTGATTCAGGCGGCTGACTTGGTGCATGTATGCCATGTGTCAAAAATACAAACCGGCATGAGTGCATGTCTTCCAAGTGTCCGAAATGACAAAACGTGCACGCAACCTCTAAACCAGATCAGCGTGACTTCAAATGACCAATCAAGCGGAGAGAGAAAATTATGATCGTTGACATAATTTCTCTATAAATAGAAGCACACGGTGCCGAAGAAACATACGCGTGAGATCTCTACGAAAAAGCTTATTCAAGAGAGAAGAAACAGAAAACAAAAGATCTTACGCATAAGTGATTGAAATTCTGAAAAGTATTTGTGTATTGTGTGTATTTTACCAAGTGTAAAAAGTATTGTATTACATCATAGTGAGTGGTGTAACCGACGAACTGTTACTCGTTCGGATTGTGTGTTGTGATTATGTAATATTCCGTAGTGAATATCCTTCTCACTGTTTGAGAAGAAGGGGTGATGTAGGAGATTAAACTCCGAACATTCATAAAATCCTGCCTCATGTTCTTTACTTTCATGTTCTAGCTTACTCACTCAAATCTAACCAAAACATCTAAACCAAGATAACTAATATATTCTTAAACCAAACCTGTTCTCTCCTTAAATCGATATCTCCTAAATAACCTCCAAACCGAATTGTGTGTGTTGCTTCAAGTTAAAACAAACCATTTCCGCACTTGAACCCGGTTCAAGAGGTTTGTGACAGCTTGTGCAGTGTTAAGAGCGGTTCTAGTCTCTAACCGGACTATTACCAGTGTGTAGTGTTGTGTAAGCGTTCACCCTTAGAAATCGGAACCCCGGTCCTCCAAGGGCGATCCCGATCCTAACATACCCAAAATGTAGTCGTTAAAATAAATATAAAGAGTTAGGATATATATGGTTTATAATTTACTCACTCAATGCTTGAAATATGCGGCAAACATTTCTTCATGGGACTCGTTGTTATTGCAATACTGCATACAATCTCTACAAATAGATCGAATATTAAATAGCATACTCTTTAATGCTAATTAATAACAGCAACATAGAATCTCACATGTAAAAAGGTTCTGCTTCGGGGCATTTTTTCAAAATGTATGAATGAACTGTCACTCGATTGATATAATCCAAGTTGTATATTTTTCCGTTAGATATGTCTTCCAACGATGAAAATATTGAAATGCCCGAGATTTCAGTTTGTGTATTTCTTGCTCTTCTTCCTCCATATACCTGACACATAAACTAATACTCTCATTTACAAGATAGCTCTCGTTTATAGAGGCTTCGGGGTGGTTATTATTCCACAAATATCTTTTCATTGTACCCATGTAATATTCAAACGGATACATCCATCGATACTGAACAGGTCCCCCAAGCAAAGCCTCAAATGACAAGTGAACCGGGAGATGCATCATGATGTCTAAGATTGACAGCGGAAAAATCATTTCAAATTTGCAAAGTGTCAATGTAATATCCATGTACAATTGTTCGAGGTCCGCTTGAATCAACTCTTTGAAACACAACAACCGAAAGAACCGAGACAAATTTACTAACGCGTCATACACATTATCTGGAAGTAATCCACGGGTTGCTAAAGGAATAAGATATTCCAAAAAAATGTGACAATCATGACTCTTTAGTCCCGAAATCTTTTTCTCTTCCAAATTTATACAACCCCCGATATTTGAGCAAAACCCATTAGGCAACTTGAGATCTTTCAAGAATTTACAAAGACGTTTTTTATTATCGGATGTCAAAGTGAAAGGCTCTTCTGGATAATGAACCACTCCTTCATCATTTATAGGATATAACCATGATTTTATGCCTAAGAGTTGTAAGTCTTTACGGGCTTTAGTACCATCCTTAGTCTTCTCTTTCACATTCATTATTGTTCCCAACACGCTATCAAAAATATTTTTCTCAATATGCATCACATCCAAATTATGTCTCAATAATAGTGATTTTCAATAAGGCAAACGGAAGAAAATGCTAAGTTTGTTCCAATTGTCTCCCCGCGTTTCATGATATACCTTGGTTTTCTTGCTCAGATCCGTACTAAGAATTATGTCTTCTAGGTCTCGTGCTTGCTCGTAACTTTCTTGCCCCGTTAACAATTTAGGGGGCTCTCTATAATCTGTTCGACCATCAAACGACTCTTTATCCCTTCTATATTTGTGATTTGGTGGAAGGAAGCGTCTATGACTCATGTAACATTGTTTAGAACCATGAACCAATCGAAGAGATACTGTGTCGTTATTACAACAGGGGCAAGCGAATTTACCTTTCTTACTCTAGCCTGATAAATTCGCGTGGGCGGGAAAGCCGTTAATGGTCCACAAGAATGTCGCTCGCATGTTAAAGTATTGCGAGGTGTGTGCATCAAACGTTCTCACACCAGTTTGCCACAGTTCAATCAACTCGTCGATCAATGGTTGGAGAAATATGTCAATTTGCATCTCCCGGACTCTTTGGACCCGGAATTAACATAGATAAAATAAAATTGCTAGAATCCATGCAAGTAGTGGGTGACACATTATAAGGAACGAGAATAACCGACCAAACACTGTATGATTTTTCCCATTCGCAAATGGTTGAAACCCATCGCTTGATAAACTCAGTCTTACGTTTCGAGATTCCGACGCAAAATCTTTATAATTTTCATCAAACGTTTTCCAAGTTAAGGTATTAGCGGGATGTCTCAACGTATCACTATCAACTCTTCCTTCCTTATGCCATCTCATCATTGGAGCCGTTTTTGAGGACATGTATAGTCTTTGCAGTCTTGGTATTAGAGGGAAATATCTCAACACCTTTTTTGGAATGAATTTCTCATTTTGTTTCTCTCGAACTGTCACACTTGTTTGGTCGACTTTCCATCTTGAAAGACCACAAACTCTACAAGAATCTTCATTTTTGTCGTCCATCCAAAATAACATACAGTTGTTCTTACATGCGTCTATCTTGTCTTATTTAAGCCCGATATCAGTAATGAATTTTTTACTTTCGTAGTAGGAGTTTGGCAATTGAGCGTCAATCGGTAATATGTAGTCTTTAAGCAGACGCAGCAACATATCGAACGAAGAATTTGTCCATTGACATGCATTTTTTATGTGAAGTAGTTTCAGTAGTGTTGATGATTTCGTTATTCGAGCACCTTCATACAATGGTCGTTTGCAATCATCAAATAATTTATAAAATCTATGCGCATCTTCGACTGGTTCATGGTTGTTCGGGACATCATTAACATTGGAGGACATATCGTTTATAAAATCGGTATATAACGTTCTTCATTGACCTCTTCATTAACTGTATTATTCATCTCTAGTCTCGCATCATTGAATTCTGGCACGGAATCCTCCGACTAATCATCGTCATCATCATCATTATCATCGAAGTCATCGACATCTTCATCGACATCATCATTAAACACTTGAGTAGTACGTCTCTTTTCTCCATGACAATACCAGTACTCATAATGAACATTTATTCCATAAATGATGAGGTGAGTCTTCACTTCGTCTATTTCCATAAACAGCGTGTTCAAGCATTTCACGCAAGGACATTTCACTATTTGTCGGGATGTACTCCTAATAACAAACTCGAGGAATTTGTCAACATCTTCCTCGTAATCTGGATGATCTCGACGTAAGGTCATCCAACTTTTATCGGGTACTTCCATATTTCTAATAAAATGGAAAATAACCCGCATTATTATTTACATAAATTAGGCTTCCATTTTCTTACTTAATTCTAACCTAAATACATACATTTAACCAAAATATAACTTAAATCAACATCAATCAAAACAAATATTCATAAATCTAACCAAATATCCATTAATCTAACCAGTTTTTTACACTAATCATACCTAATCAAACATCAATCAAACCATAAATCTAACCTAAAATCAAATCTAATCCAACACTATTTCAATCATACATAATTCAAACAATTCAATTCATACCTAAAATCCAATGTAATCCAAATAATTCAATTCTAACCTAAAATATAATTTATTCATACATAAACCAAATCTAACATAAAATCAAATCCAATCCAACACTATTTCAATCATAAACAATTCAAACAATTCAATTCATACCTAAAATTCAATCTAATCCAAACAATTCAATTCTAACCTAAAATATAATTTATTCATACATAAACCAAATCTAATGTAATCAAATCTAATTCAACATAATTCAATTCATAACTAAAATCCAGTATAATCCTAACAACATAATAATATAATTCTAATATTATTAAAAACCTTAAAAACTGACCTTATTTAGCAGTTGTGGCGGCGACGATGGAGGAGGCGGCTGAAGGTGGAGGAAGCTCGACGATCTTCAATAGACGGAGGGTCGGTGCCGATCTGGGTCTTCAGGCGACGGTGGATGAAGGTCCTAATCCAAACCTAATAACAATAAATATAATCAAACTCAATATATAACATATAACTTAATCTAACCAACACTTCAAACATATTCATCAAATCTAACCTAAATCATACCCCAATTAAACCAAAAACAAATCACAATCAAACCTATTAATCAAACAATAAACTATTTATTAAAAACCAAATCCAACAAAATCAACATAAACACATATACCTATTAATCAAACTTAATTCCAACCTAATTTAACCAAAATCAAACATAAGTTAACCTAAATCAATCAAAATTATCATCATATATCCAAAAATAATATCATTCAAAATCATACATATGTCAAACCTAATTTCAACCTAATCAAACCAAAATCATATATAGTTCCAACTTAATCTAACCTAAATCAATACAGATAACCAAATTAAAATCCAAATCATACATATATCAAATTAAAAAACCTAAACTAACCAAAATCAAACATATTTTCAACATAATCTAACATTATCTAACCAAATCATACATATATCAAAATAAAATATAACCTAATCAAAACCTAAATATACCAAATTATTTATGGAATATCCAACCTCAATAACACCTAATCAAACTTAATATAACCTAAAATAAAACTACAAAATCAAAAATCAAACCAATACAACCAAACTCAATATAACCTAAATTCAAACTACAAAATCATCAATCAAACTAATATGACATGATATAACCTAAAATCAAACTACAAAATCATCAATCAAACTAATATAACATGATAAAACCTAAAATCAAACTAATATAACCTAAAATCAAACAAATAACCTAAAATCAAACAAATAACCTAAAATAAAAAAAAAACTAACCTTCAAATGTAGGTTGCGGTGGCGGCTGTAGTGCGGCAGCAGTCTTCAATCAGCGGCAGTGGCGTCTTCAATCCAAACAGAGGCAGCAGCGACAGGGCGAGTCTCCAAGCGGCGGCGGCAGAACTTCAATCGGGCGCGGCGGCATGGCGAGTCTCCAAGCGGCGGCGGCAGGGCGAGTCGTAGTTCTTCAAACGGCTGCAGGTCTTGGCGGCGACGTCTTCGGATTGGTGGCGTCGTCTTCGGGGGGTGAACGAAGAAGAGAACCGACGAAAGGGAAAGAAATCGAGAGGCGGAAGGCGGAAGGAAAAGAAAAAAACGGGGAAAGAAAGAGAAGAGAGGGAAAAGAAAGCGTTTTTTTATTTATTTATTTGGTCATTACTGAAAGTTATATGATTAACTTTCGGTTTTGATCAATTGATCAATTCCGAAAGTTAATCATATAACTCTCGGTTTTGATTATTCATATTTCCGAGAGATTTGGACATATCTCTCGGTTTTGATCAATTAAATTCCGAGAGATGTGTCTAAATCTCTCGGTTTTGAGATATGTAAAATTTAATTAAATTAGATCAAACCGAAAGTTTTATATATAACTTTCGGTTTTGATGGTTATTTTCGAAAGTTATATCATTAACTTTCGGTTTTACCACTTGATAAATTGTTAAATTAATTGGTTTCTCACTTTCTAATAACCTTGAAGACATTAATTTAACACATTTAATATCCTTAAAATATTATACAATCCATATGATCAAACATTACACACATTGATAGGATAATCAAACATAAACATTCATATACACTTCTCTATATAATCAAACACAATCATAAACATTTTAACATTAAACACAATCTCAATTTTTTAAAATACAACACACTTGATTATATTAGTTAGGAGTCTAGATTGGAAAGTAAAAAACCAATGAATTTTACAAATTATGAAATGGTAATTCCAAGGTTAAAGGTGTATAACTTTCGGTTTTGATAGCTATTTCCGGAAGTTATACCCTTAACTTTCGGAATTACCATTTCACAAATTGTTAAATTAATTAGTTTTTAATCTTCTAATGACCTTGAACAACATTAATTTAAAACATTTGATAACCTTAAAACATTACACAATCCACATAATCAAACTTTATACACATGTGATCATCAAACACAAACATACATATACACTTCTTTATATAATCAAACACAATCATAAACATTTTAACATTAAACACAATCTTAATTTTTAAAAAACAACACTCACTTGATTAGATTATTTAGGAGTCTAGATTAGTAAGTGAAAACCAATTAATTTAACAAATTATGAAGCAGTAAAACCGACAGTTTCATATATAACTTTCGGTTTTGATAGCTATTTCGGAAAGTTTTGAATAAACCTCTCGGTCCTGACCTTAAACAGAATGTTTTTGGGAAGGGTCAAAACTAAAGGTTTATTTAAAAACTTTCGGTTTTGACCCTACCCAACACTTAGAATTTTTTCTGCTTTTTTTAAACAAGGGTCAAAACCGAAGGTTTATTTGAAAACCTTCGGTTTTTACCCTTCCCAAAACTTAGAATTTTTCTGTTTTTTTAAACAAGGGTCAAAACCGAATGTTTATTTGAAAACATTCGGTTTTTTCTCTTCCCAACACTTAGAATTTTTTCTACTTTTTTTAAACAATGGTCAAAACCAAAGGTTTATTTGAAAACCTTCGGTTTTTACCCTTCCCAAAACTTAGAATTTTTCTGTTTTTTTGAAATAAGGGTCAAAACCGAAAGTTTATTTGAAAACCTTCAGTTTTTACCCTTCTAAACACTTAGAAATTTTTCTGCTTTTTTTAAACTAGAGTCAAAGCTGAAGGTTTATTTGAAAACCTTCGGTTTTTACCCTTCCCAAAACTTAGAATTTATTATGTTTTTTTTAAACAAGGGTCAAAACCGAATGTTTATTTGAAAACCTTAGAATTTTTTCTACTTTTTTTAAACAAAGGGTCAAAACCGAAGGTTTTCAAATAAACCTTCGGTTTTTACCCTTCCCAACACTTAGAATTTTTTATGCTTTTTTAAATAAGGGTCAAAACCGAATGTTTATTTGAAAATCTTCGGTTTTTATCCTTCCCAAAACTTAGAATTTTTATGCTTTTTTTAAACAAGGGTCAAAACTGAAGGTGTATTTGAAAACCTTCGGTTTTTACCCTTTCCAACACTTAGAATTTTTTCTGCTTTTTTTAAACAAAGGTCAAAACCGAAGGTTTATTTGAAAACCTTCGATTTTGAACCTTCCCAACACCTAGAATTTGGGTCAAAAACGAAGGTTTTCCAATAAAGCTTCGCAATTACCCTATTTTTTTGGCAATCTAATATATAAAGGAAAAAAATTCATAAACAACATTAATAAACAAAAACCAAAGGATAATAATAATAATTCATAATTATGAAAGCAAAACACACCAAAATGTCATCATTCGTACGGAAAAGATAATACATAATTAATCAAACAATATAATTTAGAAATTAGTAGATGTGGGGGGAGGAGGGGGTGGTTGATTCTGTCTCTTCAACAATTCAATTTGTTGTTCGAGATTCTCCAATTTTTGCGCAATTTCAGCCCTGTCCGGTTTAATTTCAGTAAATAATTGGCCTCTTTCTGCATCCCTCAATCGAATTTTCTCCAATTCCAGCGTCATTTTTCTCACATTTTCTCACGTGCCGCAGTTTTTGATGCTGCTAGCAAATTCTGGTATGACCGGGACAGTTTCTCTGGTGTATGTCGGATACTTTGCCATGATTCACCCATCCTAAATGCATTTCATATATATATATATAAATCAAACAAAATAACCGTAATCTAAATCTAATATAACTTAAATCAAAAACAATAACCAAAATATATCATTCATTTAACAAAATCTAACAAAATCATATATATTTAACAAACTAACCTAAATCTAATCTAAACAATAACAAATCTAAATCAAACTATCAAACAAATAATCTAAACTAGCATAAATCTAGATAATATAAACTAAATGATAACAAATCTAAATCTAATAATTAACAAAAAAAAAACAAATAAATCACGGCGAAGAAGAACAAAAATAAAAAATAAAAAAAACTAACCTGGAACGGAGAAGAAGAAGAGAAGCGGCGGAGGCGGATGCGGCGCCGAAGAGAGAGAAAGAAGAGAGACGAATAAAAAAGAGAAGAGTTAATGTTTGTATTTATAAAGGTATTACCGAAGGTTTTAATATTATTACTTTCGGTTTTGACCCTTCTTAAAACCGAAGGTTTTCCAATAAACCTTCGGTAATAAGAACCACGAGATTTATTTTTTTTTGTCTTTTTTTGGATGAGTCAAAACCGACGGTTTAATGGAAAACCTTCGCAATTAACAATTTCAGAAAAAGATAAAAACGAAAGTTCTTTAAATAAACATCGCAATTAATCATTCTCCAACTTAGAATATTTTTTCAATTTTTTGGGATGATTCAAATCCGACGGTTTAATGGAAAACCTTCGTATTTAAACATTTTAGGAAAGGTAAAACCGAAAGTTTGGAATAACCTTTGCAATTAACCAACTCCCAATACTTAGATTTTTTTTTATTTTTGGGGAATATCTAAACCGAAAGTTCTTTGTAGAATTTTCGGTACTAATTAGTAATCCCGAAAGTTTTACACCCCTCTCGGAATCTATTTTCAATAACGAAAGATTTGTTACTCTCGGGATCAATTAGGAGAGTTTTATAAAACCTTCGATAATATCTGTCGGTGAAAGTCATTTTTTTACCAGTGTGAATTGAATTCCAGATATCCTTCTATTGGATATTGCACCTCTCATCCTTGAAATTGAGACTATTGAGGAGTAATGACAATATTAATTTCAAGGAACATCGTCATTCCAAATCTCAAATTCTTACAATCTACCAAGATCAGCAAACCACCGTCACCATGAATGTAAAACTAACTTCCATTGCCTTAAATTGCTAAGATGGGACTAAGAAGAGGATGACTTAACTTTGATTTATCTTGATAGGTGTATGAAGGTGAAAGAAGTATGGAAAAGGATTGCAGAAATCTTGGAAATTTTGATTTGAATCAAAATTCCTCTTGCCCATAGATATATTTAACAATGACCGAAAAATAAATGGATGAATATTATGTAAATATTGTTCTAATAGAAAACAGAGGAACTCCTCAAATTGAAGTAACATTTGAAGTGGATGCAAATTGTATCTTAAATGTGAGGAGTTGAAGATAAAGCTTTAGGGAAATCGAAGAAGATTATCATCACGAATGACAAGGGTTGGTTGAGCTAAGTGGTTAAGAAGGCTCTTGAGTGGCTAGATTAATCGGCAGAGAATGAGGATTATGATAAGAAGATTTAAGGAAATGGAGACGGTTTGTAATTCGATCATCACAACGGTTTATCAAATATCTGGCTCTTGGCGGTGCTCCTAGAGGAGCCGGACCTGGACCTGGACCTGGACCTGGACCGGAGGGGGATCTTGAGAAGAAGGATCTAAAACATGTTTTTTTTCGAGAAAGTAAATGATAGATAAAAAAAATCTATCAAATACATGTCTAGATATTCTCTTTGTGAAACTTGTCTCAATTTTAGGGAGAAGTCATTCTCAATGTCAAACATATGATTTCTCTATTCTACAATGTTAAACATATAATTTCCTCTGCAAACTATCTTTTATTATGTCCGTTATTGTCAACAAATTTAAAAGAGTAAACATATCCAATTAAGATATATTATAATAAAATAAAAAGACAAGTCTTATATTTGAATTTAAATGTTCAACCATCAGTTATAATTTAATTGTTAATAAATGAATTTTATTTTTTTTAAAATTTAACAAGTCACCCAAAGTTATATTTTTTTATACATTTTATTTATTTATTTTTATCAATTATGTAACGCATGAGTTCTTGACTAGTTAATTTAATTTTTCTACAACAGACTTCTATATAGCTTGATCCACATGGATGTGGTTGCATAATGGGGAAAATAAATATTCCAAGTGGACAAATATTATTTTACACTAGAAACTTAAAATTGATGAATCATAAGATGATCAAAATGGCTTCAATTATAAATTATTTTGAATGTACATTTTCCATTTGAAACTATATGTGTTAATTAATTGTATAGCTTGAAAAATATTAATGTTAATTGTATTGCGATGATCATGGTCTTTTAGTTAATATTGTGAATGATATACGTCAAATTTGATTGTTTTTCAATTTATATTAACTCAAAAGAGTCAATATAACAAAACAAACTAGTTATATTTTCAATGGATAAAATCGTTTGCGAAATGGCTAGAGTTTCTAATTATCAAAACAATTTTCTTCAAAATGAAAGAGAAATATTAATGGATGAAAATTATTGTCACTTAAGTGATTGTATTTGTACGCGTTTAAAAACGTTTGCCCCAAAAATGATTTTCTTGACTTTTAAGAAATAAATATAACATATAAAAATCTCTTAAACAAAATTGAAATAAAATCAAATTGGTGAATTGTTTAAAAACCAGTTTGTGACCAAAGAGTCGCCACCTAAATTTTTATAAAACTAGGAAAATAAATTATTTGGCATGTAAAACAATAACGCCTTTGAAAAAGAAATTCTTTAAAGGTTCGGTGCTTGGTTACACGTGAAAAAGGGCTTTTGGCGCTATGTCTCACATGCCTGTTAAAAAACAGTCTCTACTTTAACAATTTTGGCCCTTAAAAAAAATATTATTATACTGGATCCTACCATACTAAATCTTAATGCTAAGGATTATAAAATAAATAAAATAAAATAAAAATAAAAAATAAAATAAAATAAAAGCAGATTGCGTCTTTGTTTTGGCTTTGTGTTTTATATTTTTATTTTTGAAATGGCCAATTTAAGGGCCGGTTTTGGTTTTAAAGAAATTTTAGGTCAATGACCTTTATATACATTAAGTTTTTTTATTTAGATTACATATTTACAACAAGAAAAGTAAAAATCCTAAACACCTATCAAAATAGAAAGCTTAAAGAAACAATATATGGAATTAAAAAAAAAAAAAAAAAAGTAAAAAATGATTGAAATTCAAATTCAAGAAGAAAAAAAAAAGACAAAAGAGCTTACAATGGGGTTGCTCTTTTGATGTTAAGGGTGGTATTTAATCTAAGATTTCCTAAGCAAATCTTGTGACCAACTTAACAAGAGTGGTGTTTGCTTAGAATTTTCAAGCAGCCTAGAGAGGGAAAGATGAAGGTCGAGAGTTCAAAGTTGAAGTCCTCTAGGTGTTAAGATAGGGTGTTAAGAGGGGTATTTATAGGCCAAGCTATGAAACCCTAGGGCCCAAAGGCCCATTTAACAAACTTGACCGTTGGAAAGAAAACTATTTTAAACATTTACAAATGCTTAAAATAATGGAGCAATCTCCACTTGACATGTCACTAAATCAAGTTTTCAATCCAATGGGATTTAATCTTTATTTAATAAATGATGTAATACTTGGTCATTTTAATTTTTAATTAAAAATGACCAAGCCTTCATGCTTCTCCAACGACGGCTGAATTATTCTTCCTTTGACAACTTCTTCTTTTATTTTAGCAATCTCTTTTTTCCTTCTTTGACCTAGGATGCTTCTCATTATTGATTATTGTGTAGACACCGTTATTTTTTTATTTTTGCACGTTATCCCTTTACACACCCTTCATCCTACAAAAAAAAAGATTTTGTTAAAAACAAAAATAAACAATTTTATTTTTAATTATTCCTATTTATAAGGAACAATTCTAATTAAATAAATAAAATGCAAACTAACTTATTCAAGAAATCAAATTTCAAAGTTTAATCTAACTAATCTAACAAACAAAATATAACTAACGAAATTTTATAAAAACGCTAACATATATTTTGTAAAATATATATTTTTTTTTTTAATTTTTTTTTTATAAATACCCAAGGTAATTAATTAAATAAAACCTTGAATATTCTAAGTATAATAACTTCTCTAAGTGTTGTAACATAGACAAATTACTACCTTAACTTTATTAAGAATCCAAAATCAATTATTTTCAAAAACTCAACTGTTCTAAAAATAATCGTCTTTAATATAAATCGTGCAATGAGTCCGTGAATGAATTCGAGAAAATTTTATAGACTCAGATTTATGAAAAGTATAAACTATAAAATTAGGTGTGAAAAATGAGTGTCTACAGAATGCCCCTCTTGGACAAAATTTGTAGAAAACACTCGGTTTAGAAAAATGCATGTCCAAGCTTGAAAATAGGCACTGTGTTTTGAAAACACCCAATTTATAGTTTATTTTTGGCTTCCTTGAATGAAAAGAGAACAAACCTGACGAGTCTCTCGGGAGACCCGTGTAATTTACCCTTCATTCTTCAAAGTCGGTTTATCATCCACTCGTTGACGATTCACCTTTGTTTAGAATATGCATCGCTCCTGGTTTATCGATCGTGTAGATCGAGCCTGGTGGTTTCGACCATATTTCTACACACCTCGCCTAGTCTTTGGATTGTACATGAGTACACATCTTGACTTAGTTTGCTGATTGTATTTCTTAGCGAAACACTATTTAATCACAACTCTACTTAGTGATTATTATAGATTTAGGTATCGCTGGTCAGTTTAGCGAAATACTTTTTAATCACAATTCTGCTTAGTGATTATATGGATTTGAGTATCGCTGGTCAGTTTAGCGAAATACTATTTAATCACAATTCTGCTTAGTGATTATATAGATTTAAGTATCGCTGGTCAGTTTAGCGAAATACTATTTAATCACAATTCTGCTTAGTGATTATATAGATTTAAGTATTGCTGGTCAGTTTAGCGAATACTACTTAATCACAATTCTGCTTAGTGATTATGTAGATTTAAGTGCCGCTGGTCAGTTTAGCTAAACACTTTTTAATCACAATTCTGCTTAGTGATTATATGGATTTGAGTATCGCTGGTCAGTTTAGCGAAATACTATTTAATCACAATTCTGCTTAGTGATTTAATAGATTTAAGTGCCGCTGGTCAGTTTAGCGAAACACTTTTTAATCACAATTCTGCTTAGTGATTATATGGATTTGAGTATCGCTGGTCAGTTTAGCGAAATACTTTTTAATCACAATTCTGCTTAGTGATTATATAGATTTATCTGCCGCTGGTCAGTTTAGCGAAACACTTTTTAATCACAATTCTACTTAGTGATTATGTAGATTTAAGTGTCGCTGGTCAGTTTAGCGAAACACTTTTTAATCACAATTCTGCTTAGTGATTATATGGATTTGAGTATCGCTGGTCAGTTTAGCGAAATACTATTTAATCACAATTTTGCTTAGTGATTATATAGATTTAAGTACCGCTGGTCAGTTTAGCGAAACACTTTTTAATCACAATTCTGCTTAGTGATTATATGGATTTGAGTATCGCTGGTCAGTTTAGCGAAATACTTTTTAATCACAATTCTGATTAGTGATTAAGTTCGAAGTTAGACTTCCTTAATTTTTAAAGCACTAGCGTCTTCTTCAACGGTCTTGAAATACTTTCAAGAATCGGTTCCATACTTTCTTCCTTAGAGTGTGTCGAGAGGAAACCACATGTAATCGATGTTCTTCGAGATTCATGCTGTCACTTTTGGGGACTTGTCTTTCGCCGAGACGTTTTGCCCTGAGTTTTTCGAGGGATTTGTTCGCTCGAATGCTTAATCTTTCAACCACGCGTCATGAGGTTGAGCCTCTCTTCTCAAATTCGGAGGTCAGTGTGCTTAAGATTCTATGGCCTTGGGCTCTTTTATACTCAGGGTATATTTAATAGAATCGGTACATTCTTGTTCTTGCATTGGCAATTTAGACAAGAGTCTAGATGAACAACAAATGGTGATTTCAATATCTCAACCTCTACGAGTATTTTTCTATTTTATTCGGCCTCTTTTCTTTATGACCGGGGTGTATCTGATAGATTCAAACACTTTGTTCTTGCTTAGCAATTAGATAGAATCTAAATGAACAACAATATTGTATTTCATATCTCAACCAACACAGTCTTTGTTTAATTGATTTTACTTTTCTTGAGGTCTTAGATCTTTGGCACTTGACCTCCAATTGAGACGAGACATCGCCTTTGTTGATGACATGGTTCCGAGTTTGGGCATTCATCTTTTTATGAGCTCTCTCTTAAACATCAGTAGTTTAAGCTTTCGTCTAGGCTCGAGGTAGATCCATTTGCGAAGCGCTTTACTCGGATTCCACAAGTTACATTAGTTCGTCAAGAGACATCCATTGGGGGAGAAACGTATTTTCCCGCATCCCTACTTATTTCTTGCACTCGCTCATCAGTTCGCTTGGCATTAGAAAAAAACAAATCAGGGGTCTATCTTTTTTTTTTTTTTATCTTCCACAAATGCCCCTAGTTTCGACACAGGAGGTTTGATTGTTTTGGATAGATTTGTGATCCCAATTTCTCGTTGGTTTTAACTCTTTGGGGATCTTTCAATCATTTCATTTTCATAAAATGCCCTTAGTGTCGATACAGGGTTTGATTTTTGAAAATGTTTAGGACCGGGCTCATACAAGCTGCCTACGTATCCCATAGCTAGGGGAATTCAGGTCCAACGTAGTTCCATGCACATGCTTGTGAAAAATGTTTGTGTATGTGTGAATGTTTTGAAAATCTTTTGAGATCATAGGTCGAAGAGAAAAATACTTTAGCTTTGGGCGTTATATTTTCTCAAGTGGGACTTTGTGAGGATCTTGTGGTCATTTTTATTTTAATAAAAATGCCCCTAGTGTTGACTAGGAGTTTTTGGTTTGGGAGCCAACTCAGAGTGTGATTAACTCCCTTTTTAATGTATATGCAATGAATGTATGCAATGTGATGTGAAATGAAATGTCTATCAATTTCTATCGATAATTGATAGTGGTGACCGCACCCTGGATGGGTTGCCTACGTACTCTCGAGAGAGATCAGGTCTGACGTAGTTCACAACTTGTGAAGTTATGAACTTTCATGTATGTAATGAGCAATGAATGTATGTTATGTGAAATGAAATATCTATCAACTTCTTTCGATAATTGATAGTGGTGACCGCACCCTGGATGGGTTGCCTACGTACTCTCGAGAGAGATCAGGTCTAACGTAGTTCACAACTTGTGAAGTTATGAACTTTCATGTATGTAATGAGCAATGAATGTATGTTATGTGAAATGAAATATCTATCAACTTCTTTTGATAATTGATAGTGGTGACCGCACCCTGGATGGGTTGCCTACGTACTCTCGAGAGAGATCAGGTCTAACGTAGTTCACAGCTTATGAAGTTATGAACTTTGATGTATGTGTAATGAATGCATGTAATGCGAAATGTCTATCAATTTCTGTCGATAATTGATAGTGGTGACCGCACCCTGGATGGGTTGCCTACGTACTCTCGAGAGAGATCAGGTCTGACGTAGTTCACAACTTGTGAAGTTATGAACTTTGATGTATATAATGAGCAATGAATGTATGTTATGTGAAATGAAATGTCTATCAATTTCTTTCGATAATTGATAGTGGTGACCGCACCCTGGATGGGTTGCCTACGTACTCTCGAGAGAGATCAGGTCTTACGTAGTTCACAACTTGTGAAGTTATGAACTTTGATGTATGTAATGAGCAATGAATGCATGTTATGTGAAATAAAATGTCTATCAATTTCTTTCGATAATTGATAGTGGTGACCGCACCCTGGATGGGTTGCCTACGTACTCTCGAGAGAGATCAGGTCTGACGTAGTTCACAACTTGTGAAGTTATGAACTTTGGTTGTATGGGATTCAACACGCATGCTTTAGATGAAGTATCTTTTGAGCATGTCGACATTGAAGGGTGCTGAGAGTTCTTCTCCATCCAAGGTGGTCAATCTCGTGGCGCCACCTGAAAAGACCTTCTTGACGAGGTAGGGTCCTTCCCATGGTGTTTGGAATTTCCCTCTAGGGTCTAGTATCCGTAAGTTCTTCTTTAGAACTAAATCGCCTTCTTGAATGTTCCTAGGTTTCACCTTCTTGTTGAAAGCTCTGGTCATTCTTCTTTGATATGCTTGCGTGTGACATAATGCGTCTAACCTCTTGTCTTCCATAAGGGCTAGCTGATTGTACCGTGACTTACACCAATCTTCCTCCACTACTTGTGTCTCGAGTAAAACTCTTAAAGTAGGAACTTCGATTTCGATAGGTTGCACTGCATCCATTCCGTAGACCAATGCAAATGGCGTTTCTCCCGTTGACGTTCGAATGGTTGTTCTATATCCCCATAAGGCGTATGGATGCTTTTCGTGTCAATCTTTGTATGTCTGAGTGATGATTTTCTTATTCGCTGCCTCTACTGCGCCGTTCGTTTAAGGACGATAAGATGAGGATTTGTGGTGTTCAATCATGTATTCATCTAGTACTTTGAGTACTTCTCCCCGTAAGTGTCCACCATTGTCTGAGATCAAAGCATGAGGAACTCCATAACGTGCAATGATGTTGTTTCGTATGAACTTGGCAACATGTGATGACTTGAGAACCTTGTATGATTGAGCTTCGACCCACTTGGTGAAATAATCGATAGCCACCAGGATGAATTCGTGTCCGTTTGAAGCGTGAGGATAAATTTTCCCGATGATATCTATTCCCCATGTCGAGAATGGCCATGGTGAAGTCATGTTGTAAAGTAGAGATGCTAAGGTGTGCTTCAAGTTCGCGTAAACTTGACATTGATGACACTTCTTAACATATTCTACACATTCTTGTTCCATGTTCTGCTAGTAATAGCCAAAGCGAAGGATCTTCTTAGCGAGTGCTGATCCATTCATGTGTGGGCCACATGTTCATGTATGTACTTCCTCCATGATCTGTGATGCTTGAGGTTGGTCGATGCATAACATGTTCTGACCGTCAAAGGAGCGTCGATATAGCTTTCCTGCGAGTAGCACATAGTTGGTTGCGTATTGGCGTAGAGCTCTCCTCTCTTTCTTTTGGAAGTGTGAAGGATACTCTCCATGCTCAACGTACTTCTGTAGAGGTTCGAACCAAGGTTTGGGCGCCACTTCGGTGTTGGCAATCGTCCTCTTCTCGAAGTCTCGTTTCTGTTTCTGACGAATCTTCAAAGGCTTGATTTTGATTCCTTCCGGAATTTGCGTCATGGCTGCTAACGTGGCCAAAGCGTCTGCGAATCGATTTTGACTTCTCGGAGCATGTGTGAATGTTACATGTTCAAACTTTTCTATTAGAGTCGATAAGTGTTGATGGTAGGGTTTGAGGTTGTCTCTTTTGACTTGCCATTCACCATTAGCTTGTGAAATGACTAAGTTTGAGTCTCCTACTACTTCTAGACGTCTCGCTCCTTTTTCATGAGCAATCTTCAAGCCAGAGATGCACGCTTCATACTCTGCCTCATTGTTAGTCGCTTGATATTCGAGCTTGACTGAGATTGGGTTGTATGTTCCCATAGGATCGATGAGTAGTATCCCGATGCCATAACCTTGTTTTCCTGAAGCTCCATCGAATAATAGCTTCCATGTTGTAAGGTTAATAGTCATCACTTCGTCGTCTGGGAATGTTAACTCCTCTTCGTCTTCAACTTCGATTGGTTGGTCTGCGAGAAATCTGCTACAACGCTCCCCTTGATAGATTTCTGAATTGTGTATACGATATCGTACTCTGATATCATCATCATCCACTTAGCTAACCTCGGAGACAAAAGCGTTTTCTGGAATAAATGACGAATTGGATCGAGTCTTGATACTAACTTGACTGTATGGGCTTGCATGTAATGCCTTAGCCTCTTAGTGACCCAAGCTAGAGCCCAACACACCTTTTCTACTGGCGAGTAATTAAGTTCGTAGCCCGTCATGCGCTTGCTTATGTAGTAGACTGCGACTTCCATTTTTTCCTCGTTTTCTTGGGCTAGTAGACTACCCATTGCGTTTTCCGTGACTATTGAGTATAAGATTAGCGGTATGCCTGGTCTTGGCGGCATAAGAATGGGAGGATTCTTGAGGTATCCTTTTATCTTCTCGAATGCGTTCTGACAAGCATCATCCCAAACGAATCTTTCATTTTTCCTTAAAAGTTTAAACAAAGGATCACATGTCATAGTCAACTTGTTTATGAATCGACTTATATACTGGATCTTTCCTAGAAAGCCTCGCACTTCTTTCTCGCTTCGTGGAGGTGGCATTGTCGTGATCGCTTCTATCTTGCTCGGATCAACCTCAATTCCTCTTTGTGTGATTAAGAAGCCTAACATCTTTCCTGCTATCACTCCAAATGCGCACTTCTTTGGGTTGAGCCTAAATTGGAACTTCCTGATACGTTGTAAGAATTTGTCAAGCTTTTGGATGTGCCCTTCTCGATCTTTTGATTTGGCAATCATATCATCGACATAGACTTCTACCTCCTTATGGATCATATCGTGAAGAATCATCGTGGCAGCTCGTTGATACGTTGCTCCTGCGTTCTTCAGCCCAAAAGGCATGACTCGATAACAAAATGTTCCAACTTCTGTGATGAACGTTGTCTTCTCCTTGTCTTCAGGAGCCATCAATAATTGGTTGTAGCCTGAGAACCCGTCCATGAATGATAGGAGTTGATGGCCTGTTGCATGATCCACTAGCACGTCGATGTGTGGTAGTGGAAAGTTGTCTTTAGGGCTTGCTTTGTTGAGAACCCGATAGTCTACACACACTCGGATCTTTCCATCTTTTTTTGCGACTAGAACTACATTGGCGATCCATTCTAGGTAATCTACCACTTCGAGGAATCCTGCATCGAGCTGTTTCTGAACTTCCTTTTTCATCTTGTCCATGATGTCTGTCTCCATTTTTCGGAGCTTCTACTTTACCGGTTTTGCGTCTTCGTAAAGTGGTATACGGTGTTGGATGATTTCTGGATCAATGCCTGACACATCTTTATAAGACCATGCAAAAACATCTTTGTTTGCTTTTAAAAGTTTAGTTAGATTTTCTCGTTCTAAATCATTTAAACTTTTTCCGATTAAAACAATCTGAGGATTTTCTTCTGTGTTAAGGTTTATTTCAATTGTTTCTTCTGCAACAAGTTCCTTAAGGCCTTCAATAATGACATCATCAAACCGTCAAATTTTCTACGAGGTGGAGCAGTAGTGGCACTCCTTGCTTGTGATGATTGTTGACTTTGTTTAGGAGAAATGAGTTCTCTTGATGAGCATTTTGTCCTTGAGTTTGGCGTGCTTGCATGACTCTTGTTTTGAATAGACCTTTCTGCAGCTTTCCAACCGTCCATGAATGCCCTACTTACCCTTTCTCTTTCTTCTCGCAAGCTTTTCGGATTAAAGGGTTCAATTGTCGCATAAGTTTCGACTTCTGTTGTGAGGTCTTCAAGCTATTGCCCCAATTGTATCAATGTATCACGAAGATCGTTTAGCCTTAGATGAACTGACTCATTGAACCTTCTTGGTGGGTTAGTCATTGTAAATTATGATGAATATGAGTATGTTGTGTTCAAGAGAACAAAGTCAGTTTGAACCCCTTTATCAAGTAAAACAAGCAATGCGTTGCTCGTATGCACATAATCCCTAACACGCGATAGACGCTCAATTTACCCATTCACATTGTAAAACATGTAGAAAAGGATGAGTAAAATAAGAATGAGTTATTTTATTAAAATCCTAAGTGTCATGGATAAAATCACAAACTCAAGTCATAAAATAAAAAAAGAATAGAAAGCAAGCACCCCTCATCCTTTCTTTACAATGTCGCTCATGTATCTTCATAAAGAGATTTACATTTCAAGCATAAAGAAATCTAGTCTAAGTCTTCGAATTTTCAAGTCTTTTCGTCTTTCTTGATCGTCTTTGCGCCTCATGCATCTTTCTTGATCGTCTTTGCATCTCACGCGTCTTTCTTGATTAGATCTTGCGCTTAGAATCTGAGTAGTAAAGACACAAAGAAAGTAAACTAGTTACATTAGATTCTTCTTTTAGCTTTTCTAGGTTTCCTCGATTTTACTCCTTTAAAGTTATTAGGTTTAACCTCAAAATTTCGAAATTGTTCACATGTTTCATGGCATTTTAAAAACTTTGAATGGATAAATTGAGCGCCTAGAAATATCTATATGCATACATGTATTTATCATATATAGTAGTCAAGTAGAGGGCTTCGTGACGTGGCTTTATTGCTCGACAGAATGAGACGAGACAATGGCTTGGTAGAATTGGCTTTTTGGATTTTTGTTCTAAAGTTGGAAATGGCTTAAGAGAGAGTTGTTCCACCGACAAGGATACTATCCCAAAAGGAATCTCTCGATGTAAGGGGAGCTCTCAATTGGACATCCCCCTCACCTCTATTTCAAAATCCCTCATTTTCAATAGTAGGGGATATTTGAAAAGAAGAGAGGGTTAATCCGGGTTTTTCCTTTTGTTTTTCTCAACTCTCAAATCACACAAAAGCCTTCAAGGCAAGGGTTGAGGGTGTCATTCACATTGACAATCCTAGCACATAATCAATAGATGTATAGGCTTCGTCCAATGACGTATACCTTATACTATCTTCACATCGGAGCCCCAGAGCTCATGCACATTAAGAAAACAAATTATTTTATCCCGGGGAATAACATTAAAGTGTAAAATATATTTTTTAAATTGGCCAAAATTGTTTTTTTCAAGTTAAGCATCAAAATGTCCCCAGCAGAGTCGCCAGAAAACTGTACGCGTTTAAAAACGTTTGCCCCAAAAATGATTTTCTTGACTTTTAAGAAATAAATATAACATATAAAAATCTCTTAAACAAAATTGAAATAAAATCAAATTGGTGAATTGTTTAAAAACCAGTTTGTGACCAAAGAGTCGCCACCTAAATTTTTATAAAACTAGGAAAATAAATTATTTGGCATGTAAAACAATAACGCCTTTGAAAAAGAAATTCTTTAAAGGTTCGGTGCTTGGTTACACGTGAAAAAGGGCTTTTGGCGCTATGTCTCACATGCCTGTTAAAAAACAGTCTCTACTTTAACAATTTTGGCCCTTAAAAAAATATTATTATACTGGATCCTACCATACTAAATCTTAATGCTAAGGATTATAAAATAAATAAAATAAAATAAAAATAAAAATAAAATAAAATAAAAGCAGATTGCGTCTTTGTTTTGGCTTTGTGTTTTATATTTTTATTTTTGAAATGGCCAATTTAAGGGCCGGTTTTGGTTTTAAAGAAATTTTAGGTCAATGACCTTTATATACATTAAGTTTTTTTATTTAGATTACATATTTACAACAAGAAAAGTAAAAATCCTAAACACCTATCAAAATAGAAAGCTTAAAGAAACAATATATGGAATTAAAAAAAAAAAAAAAAGTAAAAAATGATTGAAATTCAAATTCAAGAAGAAAAAAAAAAGACAAAAGAGCTTACAATGGGGTTGCTCTTTTGATGTTAAGGGTGGTATTTAATCTAAGATTTCCTAAGCAAATCTTGTGACCAACTTAACAAGAGTGGTGTTTGCTTAGAATTTTCAAGCAGCCTAGAGAGGGAAAGATGAAGGTCGAGAGTTCAAAGTTGAAGTCCTCTAGGTGTTAAGATAGGGTGTTAAGAGGGGTATTTATAGGCCAAGCTATGAAACCCTAGGGCCCAAAGGCCCATTTAACAAACTTGACCGTTGGAAAGAAAACTATTTTAAACATTTACAAATGCTTAAAATAATGGAGCAATCTCCACTTGACATGTCACTAAATCAAGTTTTCAATCCAATGGGATTTAATCTTTATTTAATAAATGATGTAATACTTGGTCATTTTAATTTTTAATTAAAAATGACCAAGCCTTCATGCTTCTCCAACGACGGCTGAATTATTCTTCCTTTGACAACTTCTTCTTTTATTTTAGCAATCTCTTTTTTCCTTCTTTGACCTAGGATGCTTCTCATTATTGTGTAGACACCGTTATTTTTTTATTTTTGCACGTTATCCCTTTACACACCCTTCATCCTACAAAAAAAAAGATTTTGTTAAAAACAAAAATAAACAATTTTATTTTTAATTATTCCTATTTATAAGGAACAATTCTAATTAAATAAATAAAATGCAAACTAACTTATTCAAGAAATCAAATTTCAAAGTTTAATCTAACTAATCTAACAAACAAAATATAACTAACGAAATTTTATAAAAACGCTAACATATATTTTGTAAAATATATATTTTTTTTTTTAATTTTTTTTTTATAAATACCCAAGGTAATTAATTAAATAAAACCTTGAATATTCTAAGTATAATAACTTCTCTAAGTGTTGTAACATAGACAAATTACTACCTTAACTTTATTAAGAATCTAAAATCAATTATTTTCAAAAACTCAACTGTTCTAAAAATAATCGTCTTTAATATAAATCGTGCAATGAGTCCGTGAATGAATTCGAGAAAATTTTATAGACTCAGATTTATGAAAAGTATAAACTATAAAATTAGGTGTGAAAAATGAGTGTCTACAGTATTCTATTACCCTTCAAATTCTTATAAGGAAATCAACTAAATCTAACTCTTCTTTCTCTGGTGTAAAAAAATACAATTGTAATAATAATAATTTAAATATGAAAAATGACTAGTACTTATACAATCTCATTTAAACGTATTAACTTTTAAAATTTCATATAAACTATTATAATTCGGCTTATTTCTTTGTCAGGGTTATTTTTTATTAAAATTAATTAATTAAATTATCCATATTCTCATGACATCCCTGAATCTTTTTTCCTCACTTTATTTTCATCTTCGCTCATAAATATACAAATTCATTCGAGCTTATAACTAGTCAATATCCATGGTGTCATCCAATCGGCTTTCCATCTATTCTTGCATGCACTCTCCTCCGTCAAGATTCAGAGGTCCCTCGATGGCTCCATACGAACCGTCCAGTGTCCGCTCTATAGCGGATACAAATCTTGCTTTCCCCGAGGATCTCACTAATTCCGCGATTTGCATTCAGAAGAGCTCGCCGCTGAAAACCATAAAAGATCTACTAAATCATTTTCCGAGAAAATGAGAAAATGAGAAAATCTTGCTAAAGCTATCTCACGCCTTCAACGATTTTTTAGCATGTAGTAGTAACAATTTTACTCAATTAACAAAGATTAATAGATCGTTAATATTTATAACTTTTTACAATTATGCATATTTATTCAAATAAAATCAAACAAACTTAATCACATGTAAGAATGATTTTTAATAAATTATTAAAATATAACATTTTAATGATAACTGAAATATTCATGTTTAATAGAATATATTATCTTTAAATAATTTCAAAAAGGTTTGTGTTATAACAGAACGCGTAAAAATGACGTAAATAATAAGGACAAAGATTTAACGTGATTCACCAAGATAGAACTTGGCTACGTCCACCCAGAGGAGAGAGATTATTATTGAGAAGATTGTTTACAGAGATGATATGACAAACTAGGGTTATAACACGAGTTTATATAACACTCGGCCTAAAACTGTTGAGTTATGGAGCCTACACTTATAATAAATTCTACATTGTTAATTAGAGTTTATTGGGTTTTCTTTTTTTGGTTTTGGGCTTGGGCTTGACCAAAGTTATTTAGGTTTATTATTACCTGAATGTTTACCCTATAAATATGTGATTATTAAGGGTTTACATTGTTAGACAGAATTCTATAGAGATAAAGTGTGAGGCAAAAACTCTGTATTCCTTCTTCTTCTTCATAATAAATCTGGTGGTGGCTGAAGTGGATGTAACTCAATTTGAGTGAACCACTATAAATCTATGTGTTCTTGTGTTCTTCTTTCTTGTGTTTTTACAGATTGTTTTCAAGCAGGTCAGATTTGGGAGATACAAATCCTAACAACTGGTATCAGAGCAGCTAGACTAGATCTGAGCATTGGAAACAATGACAAGTGAGAACAGTATAGGACATGGGATTGGAAGATTTTATGGGACAAATTATGCCTTTTGGAAAGAATACAGATCTAGAGAATACATATTGAAGATTATCTCTATGGAAAGAAGCTTCATGTTCCTTTGAGTGAGAAACCAGAGAATATGGATGAAGTTGAATGGAAACTCCTTGATAGACAGGTTTTAGGAGTTGTCCGATTGACGCTAGCCAAGACGGTTGCTCACAATATAGCAAAGGAGAAGACCACCATGGGTCTGATGAAAGCTCTTTCTGATATGTATGAGAAACCATCTGCTAACAACAAGGTACACTTAATGAAAAGACTCTTTTACTTAAGAATGGTTGATGGTACTTCTGTCACTACTCATTTGAATGAATTCAATACAATTGTGAATCAATTGCTATCTGTTGAGATTGATTTTGGGGATGAAGTTAGTGCCCTTATTTTGTTAGCATCTCTACCAAATAGTTGGGAACCTATGAGGGCATCAATTAGTAATTCAGTTGGAAATGCTAAATTGAAATTTGTTGAAGTTAGAGATCGTATTCTTGCTGAAGAGGTTCGTAAAATTGATTCTGGTGAAACATTAAAGGTTCTACTCTGAATGTGGAAAACAGGGGAAGAGATAATGATAAAAATTTCAACCGAGGTAAGAGCAGATCTATGTCAAGGAGCAGGAGGAGTCAGTCCAAGTCTGGGAGGACATTTGAGTGCTGGAATTGTGGTAAACAGGGTCATCTGAAGAGGAACTGTAAAGCACCAAAGAAAAACGGTGATGATAAAAATGATGCAGCCAACGTTGTTACAGAATATGTCACTGATGCGTTACTTTTGTCTGTTGATAGCCCGATAGATTCATGAGTTTTGGACTCAGGAGCGTCTTTCCACACCACTGCTCACAAAGAATTAATGGAGAATTATGTGGCTGGAAACTGTGGGAAAGTTTATCTCGTAGATGGTGAGCCACTGGATATTGTTGGCATTGGTGACATCAAATTGAAGATGGTAAATGGTTCTGTTTAGAAGATTACTAAGGTGAGACACATTCCAGGTTTAATGCGCAATCTGATTTCTGTTACACAACTTGATGAAGAAGGTCACAATTTTAGTTGTGGAAATGGTGCGTGGAAAGTGACTAAAGGATCAATTGTTGTTGCTCGAGGTCACAAAACTGGAACGTTATACACGACTTCAACTTGTAGAGAAACAGTTGCTGTTATAGTTGATGACTCGAAGAACAGTGAGTTGTGGCATTGCAGGTTGGGCCATATGAGTGAAAAAGGGATGAAAATTCTTTTGAAGAATGGACAGATTCCAGAACTGAAGTCTGTTGAACATCAGTTATGCGAAAACTGCATTCTTGGAAAACAAAAACGGGTGAGTTTCTTAAAAACGGGGAAGGAGCTCAAGAAAGAAAGACTAGAGTTGGTACACACTGATGTGTGGGGACCTGCACCTGTTTCTTCTATTGGCGGATCATACTACTATGTGACTTTTATAGATGATTCAACAAGAAAAGTATGGGTTTACTTTATGAAGCACAAGTCTGAAGTATTTGCTATTTTCAAGAAGTGGAAGGCTTTGGTTGAAAATGAAACAAATCAGAAAGTTAAGTGCTTGAGATCCGACAACGGAGGTGAATATATCAATTCAGATTTCAAAGAGTATTGTGCTGAGAATGAAATCAGTATGGTGAAGACTGTTCCCCGAACGCCTCAAGATAATGGAGTAGCTGAAAGAATGAATCGAACATTGAACGAGCGTGCTAGAAGCATGAGATTGCATGCAGGGCTGCCTAAAACCTTCTGGGCAGAAGCTATAAATACTGCTGCCTATTTGATAAACAGGGGACCCTCTGTTCCTCTTGAATTCAGAATTCCTGAAGAAACTTGGAGCAATAAAAAGGTAAACCTTTCTTATTTGAAAGTGTTTGGATGTTTATCATATGTTCATATTAATGAATGTGATAGCAGCAAGCTTGATCCAAAGTCTAATAAATGTTTTTTCATTGGTTATGGTGATATCGAGTTTGGTTATCGTTTCTGGGATAATCAAAATCGGAAGATCATTCGTAGCAGAAATGTTATCTTCAATGAACAGGTTCTCTACAAAGATTGTGTTGGGAAGACATCAGATGGTGATTCCAAGTTGGAAGAGACTGGTACAGTCGATTTGAGACAATTTTCAGCTGAATATATACCGGTTGTCGAAGAAGAACAATGTGTTGTTGAAGATGAAATCGTTGAGAATGTGGCCCCAGAGGTAAATCAGCAAACACCGGTTATACAGTTGAGAAGATCATTAAGGAATCGAAAACCAGTTGAGAGGTGGTTTCCATCTCTGAACTATATCTTGTTGACAGATAGAGGTGAACATGAATGTTATGAGGAAGCAATACAATCTGATGAATCGATTAAGTGGAAGTCTGCTATGAAAGATGAGATGAACTCTTTGATGTTGAATCAGACTTGGGAGCTCACTGAACTGCCAAAGGGAAAGAAAGCACTTCACAACAAATGGATCTTCAGGATTAAAGAAGAACATGATAAAAGCATGAGGTACAAAGCAAGGTTGGTTGTGAAAGGATTTCAACAGAAAGAAGGTATTGACTACAATGAAATCTTCTCTCCAGTAGTTAAATTGATGACAATCAGAACTATTTTGAGTTTGGTTGTGAAAGAAGACCTTCATCTTCAACAAATGAATGTCAAAACTGCTTTTCTTCATGGTGATTTAGATGAAGAGATTTATATGCGACAACCAGAAGGATTTGAAATCAAAGGAAAAGATGAGCTTGTGTGTAAGCTTCAGAAGAGTCTGTATGGTTTGAAACAGGCTCCAAGGCAATGATACAAGAAGTTCGATAGTTTAATGAAAAATAACAATTTTCTAAGGTGTGAAGCTGATCATTGTTGTTATATCAAGAGGTTTGATAAATCGTACATTATTCTTCTTCTCTACGTTGATGACATGTTGATTGCTGGAGCAAGCTTGTATAATATTAACAAGCTCAAGAAAGAGTTGTTTGAAAAGTTTGCAATGAAGGATTTGGGTGCTGCTAAACAAATCCTTGGGATGAGAACTTTCAGGGATGAAGAAGTTTTCAATCTTTCACAAGAAGAATATGTGAAGAAAGTTCTTAGCAGGTTTAACTTGTATGATGCAAAACCAGTTACTACCCCCTTAACTAGTCACTTCAGACTATCTAAAGATCAGTCGCCTTCAACAGAGGAGAAGAAAAATTACATGGCCACTGTTCCGTATGCCTCTGCCATTGGTTGTATTATGTATGCGATGATTTGCACAAGACCAGACATAGCACATGCAATGGGAGTTGTTAGCAGATTCATGAGCAACCTGGGTAGACAACATTGGGAAGCAGTAAAGTGGATACTACGATACTTAAGAGGAAGTACAGGTCTCGCTTTGTGTTTTCGAAAGTCTAATATGAGTTTAGAAGGATATGTTGATGCTGACAATGGTGGTGATGTTGATAGTAGGAAGAGCACAACATGGTACATTTATACTCTGGGAGGTACTGCAATCAGTTGGGTATCAAAATTGCAGAAGATTGTTGCTCTTTCTAGTTGTGAGACAGAGTAAGTTGCTGTGACAGAAGCTGCTAAAGAGATGATGTTGTTACAACCCTTTTTGCGAGAATTGGGTTAAGACTACGAGGGAAGTGTGTTGCGATGCGACAGTTAGAGTGCCATTCATTTGGCAAAGAATCCTGTTTATCATGGCAGGACGAAGCATATACAGGTTCGTTATCATTTCATCCGGTCAGCTTTAGAAGATGGAGTATTAGCTCTTGAGAAGATTCCCGGGAGTGAGAATCCAGCTGATATGTTGACGAAAGCTGTGACAAATGAGAAACTGAAGTTGTGTGCAACTTCAGTTGGTCTTCTTCGTTAAGACACCGAATGGAAAACCACTACCGATCGAGAGATGATGAAGTTAGTCTCCAAGTGGGAGATTGTTGAGTTATGGAGTCTACACTTATAATAAATTCTACATTGTTAATTAGAGTTTATTGGGTTTTCTTTTTTTGGTTTTGGGCTTGGGCCTGACCAAAGTTATTTAGGTTTATTATTACCTGAATGTTTACCCTATAAATATGTGATTATTAAGGGTTTACATTGTTAGACAGAATTCTAGAGAGATAAAGTGTGAGACAAAAACTCTGTATTCCTTCTTCTTCTTCATAGTAAATCTGGTGGTGGCTGAAGTGGATGTAACTCAATTTGAGTGAACCACTATAAATCTATGTGTTTTTGTGTTCTTCTTTCTTGTGTTTTTATAGATTGTTTTCAAGCAGGTCAGATTTGGGAGATACAAATCCTAACAGAAACCTAATACAGAAACCCTAACAAATAGAGAATTGGGTCGGCCCATTAAGAAGACTCAACTATTCAAGTCTATTTAACAAATCTCCACCTTGACTTGAATTCTCTCAGATGTATTAGTCAATGCCCAGATCTCCCAAATACATTCGTCAATGTCAGATGGCCTAGATGCACTCGTCGGTACCGGATGGCCAAGATGCATCTGTCGGTGTCAGATGGCCCAGATGCACTCACCGGTGTCGGATGACCCAGATGCACTCGCCGGTGTCAGATGGCTCAAACGTTTTAGTCAATACTAGATGACCCAGATGCATTCATCAATGTCAGATGGCCCAAATGCATTAGTCAATGCCCAGATGACCCGGATGCATTAGTCAATGCCTAGATGGCCCAGATGCATTAGTCAATGCCCAGATATTCAATATTCTCTATCTCTCTCTTCTAAAGTTTCCCCTAAGGCAACTAACATTTTCTGACGTTAAGCAAGTTCAAACAATGTTAGAACTTTCTATGAGGAACTGGCTTGGTGAACATACAAGTAGGATTGTCAGCAGTTCCTACCTTTTTCACCTTTATCCTCTTATTAGTCCTTAGGAAATGATATCGCACATCAATATGCTTAGTCCGTTCATGATGAACTTGATCTTTGGCTAAGCATATAGCACTCAGACTGTCACAGAAGACAGTTGCTTGATCCTGATGTAGGCTCAGATCACTAATTAGTCCTTTCATCCATATTCCCTCTTTAGCAGCTTCTGTTAATGCCATGTACTCTGCTTCTGTTGTAGACAAAATCATAGTAGGTTGCAGAGTTGCTTTCCAACTAACAACTGAGCCCCCAAGAGTAAATACATAACCAGTCATAGATCTCTTACTATCAACGTTTTCAGCATAATCAAAATTTGAATACCTAGTAATCAGACATTGTGTATCACCTCCATATATGAGACCAACATCAAAAGTTCCCCGTAGATACTTGAATATCCTCTTTACAGCTTGCCAATGCTCCTTCCCTAGTTGTACCATAAATCTGCTCACAACACTCACTGCCTGTGTCAGATCTGGTCTTGTACAAACCATAACATACATCAAACTCCATACTGCACTAGAATAAGGAACTTGAGTCATATACTTTTTCTCTTCATCTGTCTAAGGAGAAAACAAAGTAGTAAGATGAATATTAACAACATAAGGTGTATCTATAGGTTTAGCTGATGACATCCCAAACCTTGACAGCACCTTCATAATATAACATTTTTGTGATAAGAAAAGTTTCTTCTGGCCACTATCTCTAAGAATCTCCATTCCTAGAATTTTCCAAGCTGCTCATAGATCTTTCATCTCAAACTCATCATTTAGAAGATCTTTTAACTTCCGAACATTTGTTTTGCTCTTTGCTGGTACCAACATGTCATCTACATACATGACTAGGTAGATGAATGAGTCATCCTTCAACTTGTTGTAATACACACAACAGTCATATGCACTCCTCTTGTAGTTAAAAGACATCATAAAGTTCTCAAACCTGTTATACCACTGCCTTGGAGACTATTTAAGTCTGTATAAAGACTTCTTCAACTTGCAAACATATTTTTCTTTTCCTGGAACTTGGAAACCTTCTAGCTGAGTCATGTATATTTCTTCCTCTAACTCTTCCTATAGAAAAGCTGTTTTCACATCAATTTGTTCGAGCTCTAAATCCTGACGTGTCACTATTTCTAGTAACACCCTGATAGAAGTATGTTTGACTACTGGTGAGAAAATTTTGTTATAGTCTACTCCTTCCTACTGATTGAACCCCCTTGCAACAACTCGAGCTTTAAACTTGACTCCTTCAACCGCTGTTATACCTTCATTTTTCTTGAAAACCCATTTGCAGGTAATAACCTTTCTCCCTGTAGGCAAAGAGACTAACTCCCAAGTATGATTTTCGTGAAGTGATTCCATCTCATCTCCCATTGTTGTGAACCACTACGCAGCTTCAAACCCGGATACAACTTCTTTGTAAGTGGATAGTACAGACGTATTCACTTCCTCCTCAACAACTTGTAGTGCATAACCAACCATATCTTTATAACCGTGTCTCTAAGGTGATCTAACTCCAATCCTCCTTAACTGACCTTCAGCTACACTCTCATGAATAACTTCAGACGGTTGAGAATCTAATTGTTCAGACTCTGGCAGTTGACCCTCAACGTGGGGTTCTTTTTCCTTTTGTAAAGTAGTTTCTAACTCCACCTGTTTGTTAGCACTACTACTTTCTTATATAGATTTCTCAATAGAGTTAAGTATAGAGTTCTCATCAAAGATGACGTTTCTACTCAGAATAACTCTTTTTTCAGATTGAGACCATATTTTGTATCCTTTTACACCATCTCTATAGCCCACAAATACTTCTTTCTTCGCTCTTAGCTCTAGTTTACCGTCACTGATATGATAATAAACTGTGCAACCAAAGACTTTTAGACCCGAGTAGTCAGCAGATTTTCCAAACCATACCTCGTAAGGTGTTTTGCAGTTAATCCCGGTGTGAGGCCCACGATTTATCAAATAACATGATGTAGTCACCGCCGCTTCCCAAAAACTTTTATCAAGCTTTGCATTAGAGAGCATGCACCTTGCTCTTTCTAGTAATGTTTGGTTCATTCTTTCAGCTATATCGTTCTGCTGTGGCGTGTGCCTTACCGTGTGATGTCGAGCAATCCCTGCATCATTGCAGAACTGATTGAAATCAAATGAACAAAACTCCAGACCATTGTCAGTTCGCAACCTTTTGATTTTCTTTCCAGTTTGATTTTCCACCAACGTTTTCCATTCTTTGAAATATCTAAAGGCTTCTCCTTTATTTCTCATGACAAACAACCAAGCCATCCTTGAGAAATCATCAATAATTGTCAAGAAGTATCTCTGACCTCCAATAGATTCAACACTAGCTGAACCCCAACAATCTGAATGGATATAATCAAGGGTGTCTTTTGTCGTGTGAATAGCCTTTGGAAACTTGTTGCGATGTAGTTTCCCAAAAACACAATGCTCATAGAAGTCAAGACTCGTGATCTTGTGACCTCCAAAAAGATCCTCCTTTGCTAGAATTTGCATCCCCCTTTCACTCATATGACCAAGCCTCATATGCCAAAGTTTAGTCATATAATCCTTGTAAATATCTGAGGATGCAACAGAAACAGAACTTGAGACAGTAGAACCTTGCAAAAAAATATAAAGTACCATTCTTGACACCTTTCAGAATAACATCAGAACCCTGGAAGACATTAAAAACTCCACTTTCACCATTCAGAAATCCTTTACTATCTAACATACTTAGAGATATCAAGTTCTTAGTGATAAGTGGAACATGTCTAACCTCATTTAGTGTACATAATCTACCATCGTGTGTCCTGATCTTGATTGAGCCAATCTCAACTGCCTTACAAACAGAACTATTAGCCATAGAAATAATGCCACCATCTACCTGTTTATAAGATTCAAACCACTCTCTTCGAGGGAAAATATGATATGAAGCTCCATAATCAAGAACCCATGCATCAGTTTAATGGGTATGACCATCTACCACTAGAACAATGTCATCGTCAGATAATATATTATCTTCTTCAACAGCTGCAGAACCAGAATCAAATTTCTATGGATTTTTCTTCAAAGGGCATTCATTCTTCCAATGTCTTTTCTCTTTGCAGTAATTGCAGATATCAGTCGGCTTAGGACCCTTTGAAGTAAACGACTTGTCGCGTTTCTTCTCTTTCCCTCGCCTATTACTTCCGCTGGTAAACAACCTTGAAGCTTGACTATCTGTAATTGTACCAGACACCATATGACGTAGATCCCTTGAATGAAGGGCAAACCTGGCATCTTCCAAACTACTGTATCTTTCCCAACAATGAAATATTGAACAAAATTTTCATATGATTGAGGCAAAGATACTAACAAGATTAATGCAGCATCATCATCATCAACCTTAACATCGATATTTCTTAATTCTAACATAATAGAATTTAATTGATCTATGTGTTCTCTGATTTGCATACCTTTCTGCATTCGTAGAGTGAACAAACGTTGCTTCAGAAGCAACTTGTTGGTGAGTGACTTCGTCATATAGAGACTCTTCAACTTCAACCATAACCCAATGGTCTTCTCCTCCTCTGAGACCTCGATGATAACATCGTCTGCAAGACACAATATTATTGTTGAATGTGCCTTCTCCTCTAGGATGGCCATCTCAGCGGTTATATCTGTTAGAAATCTTGTCTTGAAAAATAACAGAAATATATATATAAACGATGTTACAAACAAATTAAATAAATACAATGTTACAAAGAACGAAATCACCAGATAAAATGTTGATTCGAGGCATGTGTTAGACACATTTCCCTTAAAACAGTTCCACCGTCTCCCCGTGTGCTAGAGCTTGTCACAGATGGCTGTCTCCCAGGGTACAACGAATCTAGTAGTGATTCAGCACCGGAATCACTACACAACGAGCTTGACAAAATACCTGAACTATCACCGGGTTTCAACAGAAAATATCGAGCGAAGAACTCGAAGAAACACTCACAAGACAAGAAGAAGGCCTTTTAGAATTCTAGAGTGAGAAAGATGAAGGATGAAGTATGTGTAAAATGAATAATGAATGGGTATATATTGCTGAGAATTAAACCTGTAAATAAAACCATCCAAACGTTTATTAGCAATAAATATTGCTCATTCATTTGTTAATTAATCCATAACTAATTAACATCAGCCTATACGTTGATTTGCAGAAATGCAATGTTAGACATTCAATGCTAATGCTAGCTAATTGAAAAGTCTACGTTAGCCAATAGGCCAATTAAAACTAAATGTTTATCCTAACATTATGCTTTAATTTTCTAATTAGGCATTAAATATTAATTAAACAATTAATATTTAATTATAATTTGGATTAAATTCACCGTTAATTCACGTTTGAATTTGTGTGAATTTTATTTGATTTTATTTATTTACAATCTTATTTCCATTCATTAATGGAATTAGCTTAATTCCAACAATCCCCCACATTAATGGAAATTGAAAGATTAACCCGGTGAAAGGTTCAACAGTTGAATTCTACATAGGATAGGTAGGTGTAACCCTTTGAACCTTCCCTTGTGAAAGCATATAACTTTACTAGCTGATTAGTAGACTCGATGTCCTTGAACTATTCTGCCTTTTGTGTAAACGATTACACACTTTCACATAGAATTCTCCCTAATACATGTCAAGCTCTCATGGTTGTGTCCATTTTGGCCATGGAACACGCGCCTGGTTCTGTGAGAGGGTCTAGAATTGAGCCGTGCAATTCTTTCGAAGCGGCCCCACTTCTCCCTCACATAGGTGATCTCTTTGCTCACAAAGAATCATTAAAAGCGATATACTTATCCTCGTCAAAATATTATTGTTTTGTTATAGGATTAATCTTCAACAATAACTTTCCAAGTCAGTACAATTAGGTTGTCCCATTGAACCTAGTTCTTGGGATCTCCAGTCTGCATAGGTTGGGTTTTCCTTCATACCAACTTATAGTAGGCTAATGTCTCAAAAGACTTCAAACTATCTCTCTATTCAATAATCTGATTAGTGGATCCACAATGTTATCTTTGACTTACATAGTCAAATTTGATAACTCCATTAGAGAGTATAGTCTAATGACATTATGTCTAAGACGTGTATGTCTAGACTTGTCACTGACTCTAAGCTTGTCCAATTTTCAATTACTATCACAATAATTAGAAATTTATGTTGGTACATTCTTAGTTAACCTTGGAACATCTTCTAATAAGAAGCATAGTCATTCGTACATGCTTATCAATTAATTTTTTATGAAAATATTGTTTACCTGGCTAACTAGTAGACAAAATGTCTTTGAACTATATATTCTGCCTTCGTGTAAACAATTATATATTTTACATAAAAATATTTTATTTTTTTGACATAAGTCAAAAATATAGATTATAACGTTTAATCTATCCATCATAAGTTTCTTAGAAGATTTCCATACGTAGATTGCACTTCTAAGTGTAAACATATTCATTTTAAGACGTAAAGTCTTTCATTTAATAATATCAATATATCATTTGATAACAACATGATATTTCGTTTAGTGCAATTCATATCCTTTATGGATTTAATCATTTTTATCGTAATTTTCAACGATAAAAATATCGTACAAAAGACACGTAATGAAATAATTTTCATTGTCTTCATGATATATATAATTGTCACATCCACTTTTTAATAAAAGTATGATCAAATTTTCATATCATTATTATAAAATTTGTTATAAGTCATATCAAGACTTTATAAACTTTTTTTTTTTATTTATTTCATAAAATCCTTTTGAAGACATTAATTCTTCATAGTTTTATGAAAATAATGTCAAAATATGACACGTTTCTTGATTTCAAAATCCCCAAATCTAAAATATCGATTTGAACACCAACTTAGCAAATATAAACAAGACATTTTCTTGTTATTTTTCTTTCTTTTTGTAAAGTTGCGCAACTTTATCTTTTATAGAGAACAGATTTCTCTAACAATAAATTATCTTTTTATTTATCATAATATACACAATTATTTTTGTGTTATAAGCAATAAAAATATTTGCCCCCACATTCGTGTTGGTACCCTTCTTTAAATCACACACTTATATGATTTAAATCAATGATTTTATAATCAAGAAATTGTCACACAATTCTTTTACAAATTTCTTTTGTTATACTTATCATACAATGAATAAGATAACTATATCATAAATATTTAATTGAATAAAATATAATTTCTATACAAGAGATTAGAATGTTTATTCATATATAAATCATTCTTCACATAATCTCTACATAAGAAATTAAAATATTTAATCAATTAAAATATTCATTTCAACAATTAATTTCTATAAAAGAAATTAGAATATTTAATCAAATAAATATTCACCATATCACATGATTTCTACAAAAGAAATCATAATGTTTTAAGCATCTTTGACCGAAACCGCTTAAACATTTATTTTCGATTGCACGTTTGCATCCCGCAATATCGGCACGTTTGCCACATTATTCTCAAATCAAACAAGACTTTTCTTGTAATTATTTGATTTCAAAATATCAAATCCAATAAATCTTTATGATACAATTAAACAATGTATATCAAATATATTATATTATACCAAATTTAATATATCCATATATATGTTATTATATATTATTGCTTCATGAATTTTTGTCACCACAACAAAACAACTATAGTATATATAGTCAATAACATAGAAACGTAATCAAATAAATAATATGTCATATATTATTAAACAAATATATATACAATTTCATTTATCATCAAAAATACGTTTAAAAAATACATGATAATTAATTAGAATATTAATTATTACACTTAATTAGAATGTTGATCATTTATCTTTAATCGAATATAAAACTAACTAATTATAAAAATAAATATTCATGTCATCAATTATTCGTTTCTTAATTAATGACATTTAACATCCTTTAACAATTCTTTGTCAATCAAAGAATACAATTTGTGACAAATTTCAAAATTATCTATTAAAATAAAAATAGATAGAAAATAAATCTTAATTTATATATATATATATAAATTTCTAGATAATCATACTTATTATGAATAACATGAATCATCATATTATTAGCTAATATGCATGATTTATAATAATAACCAATTAGCAATATGATCAAATAAAACATAACTACAAATGTACCTCATGTCTTAATCGAAGTAATTACATTATCGTGTTATGAACGATAATCCACGTGAAGCGGCAATGCTCAAAACAAATCTAGGTGGATCATTCTCACCGAGATAATTCTTGCGAAAATATTTCGACTTACATAATTGTCTCTTTCAATGCATGATTAGAATAAGTTCTAACACAAACAACTTATTTAAACTTAAGAAATTAAAATTTCTATACTCAATTTATTTCATAATTTCTACATAAGAAATTATAATGATTTCAACATTCATAATTAATGTCATTTAGACAAATCATGTTTTTTTTTATAAGAAATCATTATGAACACATTAATCTCATAATTTTTACACAAGAAAATTATAATGATTTTCACATCAAGACTCAAGTCTGAATTTTATAAAGAAATTATTAACTACACCATTCATCTCCAACATCAATGATAGAGTCATTTTAAGGAGTCAGATTTCTACCAAGAAATCATTGACTATCCATTCATCTTATAATTGCTACAAGAAATTGGAATGGTTTCAACATCAATACCTTTAACAAGTCTGATTTCTACAAAGAAATCATTGACTATCCCATTCATCTCATAATTTCTACACAAGAAATTTGAATGGTTTCAATATCAATGACGACTAAAGTCATTTTAGCTAGTCCGATTTATAGACTACCCCCATTCAACTCATAATTTCTACACAAGAAATTGGAATGGTTTTTAACATCAATGACCACTGTCATTTTAACAAATCTGATTTCTACAAAAGAAATCATCTCACCAGCTGGATTCGAACACATGACCTCTTTTCCTCCACGCATCATTACGTCTAAACTTTGAACCACTGCGCCAATGCACCCTTTCAATGTTATATTACTGTTTACGACCTTTTGTCTTCTTTTTAGAGAAACTTAACTTTCTCTTCTTTTTGACTTAAACTCTGTCAAACAATGAATATATACACATTTAAAACCATAACTTATTATCATAATAAAATGTAATATATAAAAAATGTATAAATAAAGATATCATCTCTCTTTATTTATTAAATCATCCTACCATATTCTTATTAATTATATTGTTTAATTAAAAAGAAGGTATATATTATAATTAATTATTTTAAAACTGAAACCATATGTTTCAATTATAATTAATTTTAACACCATGAATTTTATAAAAATTGAAAGCTAACATATTAGTTACTTTCTTATTTTCATTCATTATTATTAATAATTTTAATAACCAAACAAATCTTTAAATAAGACTAGAACAAATTAAATAATTGTGTTCTAATTTATTTTTTTTTATATAACATTTGTATAATGAATATACAAATTAATGTTTCTTGAGAAAATTTTCATATCAAAATATATTAGCTTATAAAACTAAGCTTTAACAGCATAAGAACATATGTGTTAATAATCAAACATATTTATATGCAATAAAGACTTATCTTTATTTGTTCATTCCTTAAGATGAATCTTTTTCATTTTTTCGAAATGAACATCATCTCTTCCGTAACACCGCGACTCGTATTTCTGAAACATCAAAGACAACAAATATATTCGATGGTGCAAGCTCTTAAATAGCTTAGCACAAAGAAACTGTTTTAAGATTGTTAGAAATCTTGTCTTGAAAAATAACAGAAATATATATATAAACGATGTTACAAACAAATTAAATAAATACAATGTTACAAAGAACGAAATCACCAGATAAAATGTTGATTCGAGGCATGTGTTAGACACATTTCCCTTAAAACAGTTCCACCGTCTCCCCGTGTGCTAGAGCTTGTCACAGATGGCTGTCTCCCAGGGTACAACGAATCTAGTAGTGATTCAGCACCGGAATCACTACACAACGAGCTTGACAAAATACCTGAACTATCACCGGGTTTCAACAGAAAATATCGAGCGAAGAACTCGAAGAAACACTCACAAGACAAGAAGAAGGCCTTTTAGAATTCTAGAGTGAGAAAGATGAAGGATGAAGTATGTGTAAAATGAATAATGAATGGGTATATATTGCTGAGAATTAAACCTGTAAATAAAACCATCCAAACGTTTATTAGCAATAAATATTGCTCATTCATTTGTTAATTAATCCATAACTAATTAACATCAGCCTATACGTTGATTTGCAGAAATGCAATGTTAGACATTCAATGCTAATGCTAGCTAATTGAAAAGTCTACGTTAGCCAATAGGCCAATTAAAACTAAATGTTTATCCTAACATTATGCTTTAATTTTCTAATTAGGCATTAAATATTAATTAAACAATTAATATTTAATTATAATTTGGATTAAATTCACCGTTAATTCACGTTTGAATTTGTGTGAATTTTATTTGATTTTATTTATTTACAATCTTATTTCCATTCATTAATGGAATTAGCTTAATTCCAACAATATCTGCTCCTGATGACACTTTCAGTGCCCCCATAAGCTCTGTTGTTTCAGCAAAGGCCGTATCTTGATCTGTCATATGCTAAAATTGTTTCTCCCCATGAACTTGTTGATTTTAATGTTCACTGCTGCCATCTCAGTTGAAGAACAAACAATCGAATAGCCTGAAGCTCTGATACCAGTTTGTTATAACGGAACGCGTGAGAATGACGTAAACAATAAGGATAGAGATTTAACGTGGTTCACCAAGATAGAACTTGGCTACGTCTACCAGAAGAGAGAGATTATTATTGAGAAGATTATTTACAGAGATGATATGACAAATTAGTGTTATAACACGAGTTTATATAACACTCGGTTCCCTAAAATCCTAATACAGAAACCTTAACAAATAGATAATTGGGTCTGCCCATTAAGAAGGTCCAACTATTAAGTTTATTTAACAGTTTGGGTCGATATATATATATATATATATATATATAATTTATTGATTATCTAACATGTAATTTTTTTTATTAATGATTTAGATAATAAAATTAGAAAAATATTTAATTTGTCTATAGGATTCAAATTTGGGCTTTATAAAATATTATACTAAACCAAATATGGTTGATTATAGGGTTGGACTGCACTAGCTCAACAGTTTCTTAATAAACTTACTTAAGAGCCCGTGAGTCTGGTTGGAATTAAAGTATTTTTTTTAAACCATAAGAAAGAAAAATGTAATGTTATGGTGATAATTTTAATGAGATAAAGAATTTATTTTTTTAATACTTAAAAGATATTAATATATAATAATAAAATAAAAAATAATAATTTAAAATAAAAGATATTTATTTTTTATTAATTAATAACTTTAATTATGTGATGGATGAGTACATAGTAAAATAATATTACAATTCATTTTTTTTACACATAAATTATTGTCAGTACAATTCAAAATTTTAGTTTGAAAATGAATTGAGAATAAAAAGTTAAAATGAAAGGTGCATAAGAAAATATGAATTTTTGAAGATAAAAATTATTTAAAATCCTACTATTCATATTGCTATTGTTAGTTTTGGATTTCAAAAGCATTTTTGTACTAGTTTGAATTTTCTACAACAACCTTCTTTATATCTTGGTCCACGTGCACATGATTGTAATTAATATTAGGAAAATAAAAAAAAAATTATTTTGGTTAAGAACAGTAATAAAATAATGTTACAATCATGATGTTTTTACAAATAAATTATTGTCAGGACAATTGAAAACTTTAATTTGACAAGATAATAAGTTAAGATAAATTCTTTCATACTAGTTTGATTTTTCTACAACAACCTTCTTTATATATTGGTCCACATGCACCTGGTTGCAATAAAAATTAGAAAAATTATAAATAAATATATTTTTATTTATTTTGGTTAAGAACATAACGTAACATAACGTAACGGTGATTTTTTTAGACATAAATTATTGTTTAGAGTCCGGAAAACTCAAACTTTAATAATTTGACAACAACGGATAATAATTTAAGATGAAAGTGCATAAGAAAAGATGAATTTTTGAACGTAAATATCATCTAAAATCCTACTATTCATATTTCTATTATTAATCTCGGATTTCAAAATTTTCTTCATACTAGTTTAATTTTTCTACAGCCACTTTCTTGATGTGAAAGGTACATAAAAAAAGATGAATTTATAAATGTAAATATCATCTAAAATATTACTATTCATATGGCTATTATTAGTCTCGGATTTCAAAAACTTCCTCGTACTAGTTTGATTTTTCTACAACAATTATTTTTATATCTGGGTGTTGCAATGAAAATTAGGAAAATTATAAATATTTTTTTATTTTAGTTAAGAATAGGAGTAAAATAATGTTACTAACTCTTGATTTTTTTTACAAATAAATCCGGACAACTGAAAACTTTAATTTAACAACGAATGATAATAAGTTAATATGAAAGATGCATAAAAAAAATGAATTTATAAATGTAAATATCATCTAAAATCATACTATTCATAATTCTATTATTAGTCTCGGATTTCAAAAGATTATTTCATACTAGTTTAATTTTTCTACACCAACCTTCTTTATAGATTAGTCAACATGCATGTGGTTATTTTTTTATTTTGGTTAAGAACAAGAGTAAAATAATGTTACATCCTGTGATTGTTTTTAGACATAAATTATTGTCTGGAGTTTGGACAACTCAAACATGAATTTATGAATGTATTCATATTTCTATTATTAGTCTCCGATTTCAACAAAAAAAAAATCATAGTAGTTTAATTTTTCTACAACCACTTTCTTTATAGCTTGGTCCACATGTGAAGGTACATAAGAAAAGATGATTTTATAAATGTAAATATCATTTAAAATCCTACTATTTATAGGGCTATTATTAGTCTTGGATTTCAAAAAATTCTTCATACTAGTTTGATTTTTCTACAACAATCTTCTTTATATATTGGTCCACATGCATGTGGTTGCAATGAAAATTAGGAAAACTATAAATAAATTTATATTTTATTTTGGTTAAGAACAGGAGTAAAATAATGTTAGAAACGATGATATTTTTTTAGGAGTGATAGGGGAATTTGGATGAGAGAATGGGAGAGTGAATGACTTGTTATCACTTCATTGTTGAAAAAATGTAAAGGTGTGAGGAAAGAGAAAAGAGAGAGAAATTATTTGATTTTTTCGGCTAATCAAATTGTGTCACGTCATTTCCTCTCTTATTCCCCACTCAAATTATCTCTCTCAATCATTTTTTATGTTATTTTATAGACAAATTCAAATAACTGAAAACTTCAATTTGACAATAAAGGATAATAAGTTAAGATGAAAGATGCATAAGAAAAGATAATTTATGGACATAAATATCATCTAAAATCCTATTATTCATATTACTAATAGTCTAAAATTTTACAAGATTCTTTCATACTAGTTTGAGTTTTTAACAACAACCTTTAGTTTTTTAGACATAAATGATTGTCCGGAGTCTGGACAACTCAAAAATTTTAATATGACAACCAAGGATAATAAGTTAAGATGAATTTATGAATGTAATATCATCTAAAATCTTATTATTCATATTTCTATTATTAGTCTCGGATTTTTAAAAGCTTCTTAATATTAGTTTAATTTTTCAACGACCGCTTTCTTTATAGTTCGGTCCACATATAGAAGGTACATAAAAAAAAATGAATTTATAAATATAAATATCATCTAAAAGCATACTATTCATATGGCTATTATTAGTCATGGATTTCAAAAACTTCTTCATACTAGTTTAATTTTACAACAACCTTCCTTCTAGATAGCTTGGTCCACATGCAAGTGGATGCATTGAAAATTGGAAAAACTATTTATTTTCTTGATAGCTTGGTCCACATGCATGTGGGATGCATTAAAAATTGGAAAAATTATAAATAAATATTTTTATTATAAAAGTTTTGTCATAATCCAATAATAGTAAATATATATATATATATATATATATATATATATATATATATATATATATATACATATATATATATATATTGTTAAGTTTGAAGGTTTGATTGTGAGATAGAAAACATTGGTTTAATTGTCAAAGAAGATTATTTAAGTAACTCAAATTTCAACAAACCTTTACAGAAAGATCTTTTAAAAAAAAATAGGTAAACAAAAAAAAAATTAATTTTAAGTTTACAATTCTCAAATATTCTTTAATGTCCATTGATATTTCAAATTCATCTAACTTGTAATTTCTAATTTTCTTCATATATATCAGACAGTTTACTGTATTCAAATGTTTCAATTCTCCATTCCTCTATACAGATGAATTTCCACCATGGAACATTCATAAATATTGATAAAACAAATTATCGATTAACTTATATAAATAAAATATGATTTTATCTATTAAAAATAATTAAAGAGCATATGATATAACTTGAATGCGTTAAGAATTGTTGGACATCTGACCATGTGATAATTTATTGGCCGTTTCCGGAAAACTCTAACTTATTTATAATGGAGATATAGAAGGATAATGGTTTAAAAAGGAATGGTGCAGAAGAAAAGATTAATTTATTATTGCAAATATTATTGTCCTAATATAGGTGGGGACTGGGGATATTTGTTTTTTGACACATAAATTATTGACTTGAAAATTAAAATTTTAATTTGATAATGGAAGGATAAAGACGAATTTATGACGTGTAAATAACTAAATATCATCTAAAAGTTCTACCATTCATATTGTTATTATTAATATCTGATTTCAAAACTTCTTTAATTTCAAAGCTTTGGTCCACATATATGCCAGCATAGTAGAAAAATTATACATAAATATTTATATAAGAGAATATAAAAAAATAGAACCATTGTTAAACATATAACTCGTATACACATTTAACCATTTAACTAGATGAAAAACTTGTCGCCTGACGGGTTTGAACCCAGGATTTCAGGGAGGCTACAAATATTCATCTCTTGTTGCCGCTATCAAGATATTAGAATAGGCTAGCTAAAATGATATTTAAAACTCAAACTTTGAATTATGTATGATACTCGAACTATTATATTTTAGAAATTTGAGGCTTTTCACAAATACACAAAACGTCTGTAGTCTTATTTTAATGCATCAATTTTTTTTTAATTAATTTGTCATGTTTTTAAATGAAATGATATTTAAAAACGTTTTGAACATATTTTTTTAATTAAGAAAATCACAATAATATGTTAAAGTAATAAGAGATGTTGTTTGTGAAAAAATATTAAATTACTAAAATTGTGATAGTTTGAGTCCTATATGTAAACATTCAAATGTTTTGAGTCCCAAATAGCAATTGAGTCTTAAAGAATAACCAATAAAATTGAAATAACCAACCATTATTTCCAAATAAATAAATTGTAACCAATTATTATGAAATTGCCCTTAGAGTTTGTTTGATGTTGGTTGTTGGCTGTGTGAGGGTTTTTAATTGATATTACAAAAATTGTTAAATAGATGAAAATGTAAGTTATTTGAGTTCTTAGTTGGTTAAATTATTATAGTATTTAATTTGTATTTAAATTTTATAAAAATAAATTAAAAATATATTAATATTTTGTCTGATTAATTGAGTAATTAATGATTAAAAAAATGATTGAATGGTTGAATTTAGAAAAAAAAATCTCAAAAATTAAAGCATTTGGCGACGTTTAAATAAATTCACATAAATAAGCGTCGCAAAAACCAAAATCGCCAAGCGCTTTTATGTGGTGAAAAATGTACTTTATGCAGTATATTTTGGTTGTAGTGGTATAATCATGAAAAGGCATATATATAGGAGATATAACTCCATGTCTAATAGAATAGAGTTATCACATTTAATATGACACCTTCTCAAAATCAGTACTCAATGGCATAGTTAATTAAATATTAAAAGTATAGGTAAATGGAGTTTAACTTTATAATTTAAAAATACATTTTTTATTATTCTTGATTATCCAAGATATCACATGAGTTTAAGTATAGATAGGTGGAGTTCATTTTATAATTCTTAATGATCCAAAAGTTGTATGATTTGACATTAGGAATTAAATATCTCACTTTATAATTTGAAAATATACCTTTGATATGCGAGGAAATTGGAGAAATGAAGTGTAGAAGAGAATGACGTATCACCATATCACTAACTAGAAAAGGGATAAAGGATAAGGAGGGAGAAAAATATTCTTATTTTTCAACAAATTAGATTGTCCAAATTAATTTTCTCTCAAATTCTCTCACAATGATTTTCCATTTTTTATTATTCTTGATGATCCAAAAATCTTATGACGCCGTGAGGAACTAAATATCAAAATAGAGGTAGGTGGAGTTCACATTATAATTCTACATTATAATTCTTAATGATTCAAAAATCTTATAATTTTATAAGAGGAATTAAATATCAAAAGTATGAATACTTCACTTTAAAATTATTTTTTTTTTGTAAATAATTCATTTAATAAAAAAACTGTTTATGCATAAAAATAAAAAGTTAAGTACGAAGTAAAATATATTAGAATAATTAATTGACTTGAAAATATTTAAAAAGAGTAATAAGATCTCTATATGAATTCACAGGTTTTTCGGATCAATCTCTAACATCGTCATAATAATGACATTATGAATCCTTAACAGTCTACTTTAGTGTTTAAATGTTCTCCGATTTCTTCGCAATCAAATAGTCCACTATAAAATTATAGGAATAAAGACTTATCTATAGGTCACGCATTTTTAGTCGCCCCAATTCATTCCTCCTGAACCACTGACGGTCTCCAATATAACCCATTGTATTCCGGTAAAATCCCACAAAAGATTTCATATACTTACAATAAAGTGACAATGTAAAAGTATATGAAAAGTCGTTTCAACCTGTTTGTAACACATACGGCAACAACTCACAATAATCATGTATTTTCTCATACATCTATCGTTAGTGAAAATTTTGCCGTGAATAACACTTCAACACAAAAAATATTTTGTTAGGCATCTTAGTAGACTCCCACAAATTTTCCCAACAAATATCAATTGGGCCAACTTTATTGAACAAAGTGTAACAATGTCTCAAATAAAAGTTATTCAAATCATGAATGAAATACTGGGAATAATACTCCAACCAAAAAAAGAGATCTTGTTAGGCATCTTAAGCACTTATAAATTTTTCCAACAAAGATCAATTGGACTAACTTTATTGAACAAAGTTTAATAATGTCTCAAATGAAAGTTATTCAAATCATGAATGAAATTTACATTATTTTTAGTATTTTTGGTGATTCGAAAATTTTATGATTTGACATGAAGAATTAAATATCAAAAGTATAATACATAGAGTTCACTTTATAATTTGAAAATATACAATATTCTTGATAATTGTGATGGTCTCTTTTATCTTTATTTCCACCCCCAATTTCGCTCAGTTATGCATCATCTAATTTAATTAAAATCATTTATGAGTCACATAATTCTTAGATTTAATTTGTATGAAATAATCAAAAGATTTTGGCTAATCAATTTATTTTACAAATAATTTATCTTAATTATTTTTTAATGAATTATATGGCTGGATAGAAGTCTCCGAAGTTTAAGTGAATTATCTAGTTGGAGAGAAATCGTTGAGTTTTAATGACCGTAATCATCTGATGCGTATCATTTATAAAATTATTATTATTGATATGTTCTGAAAAGCCGGTGGAATCGATGGAAGAATTAATGGTTCTTCTGGGGGTAACGAGCTCCGTAATCTATTGGTTGAAGTGGTTGTATAATAATAATAATAATAATAATAATAATAATAATAATAATAATAAAAGAACGAATAAGACAAAGAAAGAAGGAAGAAAAAAAATGAAAGAAAAAAAAAATAAAAAGATAAAAGGAGAAGAAAAGAGGAAACTAGAGTAAACAAATAGAGGAAGAGAGAGGAAGAAGGAAGAAGGAAGAAGAAAAATCAGCAAACAAGGTATATAATTGATTAAATTATATATTCATGTATAATTTTAATTATGAAATTTTAAATATCTTTAATAGTTATTATTTAAATCATTCAAAAATTAGAATGGTAAAATAATAAAATTATAAAATTGGCCAAAAATATAAAGTGGAGACCGTGGTCGTTCTAACGAGACGGAGAAATAAGTGCGAAAACTCTTTCCCGAGTATAATAAAGCTCTGAACTGAAATAGATAATGTAAAACGCGTTTAATTACTCAAACCATTTTCTAATTTTTTATAAAAATTAGGTGGTGACTCTATAATCTAAAAAGTTAATTCTTGATTTATTTAAAATATTTAAAAATATTTTTTAAAACAAATTCAGGAATAAAAATACTAAAATAAAAAATTTAAAAATAGAAAGCTGAGAGAAAATTATATAATTACATTTTTTTTAATTAAAAATTAAAAATATATTTTAATAAAAAAAACTTATAGAAACTAATATATTCGTATAATAATTTATTAATATTTAATATTAATTAAGTTACTATAAAAATTAAATTATTTTAAATAAAAAAATATTAATTATATAATTAAATAGTGAGTTATATATTATTATTAATTTATAAAATATTAAAAGAATGAAAGTGATTAATATAGATATTAATATATATATATATAATTATATATAATATTAATTAATTAAATATTATTACAAATTTAAAAAAATAAATAAATTTGACATCAAAACTTAATTCCAACTCAATTAAAATAAGTTGAATATTCTAAAACATAAATAAATAAATATAAACAATTATTAAGTACAAACTAAATCAAACTCATGTCAGACCTTGTCTGGATTTGAGTTTTCTAAATAACCCAACAAAATCAATTATCTCATCACTTTTCTTCTCATCTATCAAATTAATTAATTCATTAATTAAAATACTAAAATACTTTTTATTTTAAATTATTATTATTTTATTTATATATATAAATATCCTTTAGGTGTTTTACCAAAAAAAAATAAAAAAAATCGTCATCTCCTCAAATTTTTCCCTGAACTGATAATTGGGTGCAAACCTTTATAGATTATAAATAAATATTTTATACTATTTTATAAAACATTAGTTTGAACCAATGTCTTTTTCACACTATTTGAACTTAAAACGGATAACATTAAAGACAATCATAATGGTTTAAATTATAAACATTTTTATTAAAACTAGGAAAATTTTCGCGCGATGCAAACGGATAAGGATAAAAATAAAATAAATAAAATAAAATAAATAAAATAAATTATAATAATATTTATTAAATGTTTAAAATTATTAAAATAAAAAATATAACGCTCTCTCATTTCACATTTTATTCATTTCGATAAAACAACTTATTTTCTCACATGTTTCATCACATATTTTTTTCCGAATGAATCTCTTATTTTGTGACTTTACACTTTCACTTTGTCAATCAAATATTTGATTCATATTTTTTAATAATTAGCTTCATGACCTCACATTTTGGTCAATTAAATATTTGACTCATATTTCTTTAATCACTTTCAAATGATACCGGTCTATTATCCCTCGACAAACCACATCTCAATCACATTTGGTTAAAGGTTGTACTTGTTTTGTTAGGTTGCAATTTCGAAACCTACAAATAACATTTTTAAATTTATTTTTAACCGTTTTAAGTTTATGAGCGGGTCAACCCACAATCCGACCCAAGTATCCATTTACTCTCACATAAATATCCAAATTAACCACAGCTCTCGACCCGGCAATCCGGACATTTTAAAAATTAAGCATCATTATATATATATAGATTAGTTAGTTAAAAATTTGAAATTTTATTGTTAAAATGTCTCGCGTTCATCAAATTTGGTGTTGAATCTTAAATATAAAGTGTTATTAGCTTAGTTGGTTAAAGGGTTGTACTTGTTTTGTTAAGTTGCAAGTTCGAAATCTACAAATAACATTTTTAAATTTATTTTTAACTGTTTCAAGTTTATGGGCGGGTCAACCCACAATCCGACCCAAGTATCCATTTATTCTCACATAAATATCAAAATTAACCACATCTCTCGACCCGCAATCCGGACACTTTAAAAATTAAACATCATTATATATATATAAATTTTTTTTCATATATATTTATTAAATTTGAAACTATATAGGTTAATTAACTATATAAATAATATGTTGAAAAATATTGATGTTAATTGTAATGTTACAATTGTTGTCCATTTAGTTAACGAAGTGAATGTTATATTATCAAATTTTATAGTTTTTAATTTATGTTATTCAACCAAACAAACTAATTTTATTTTCAATCGATAAAACCGTTTATTATCATTTTTAGCTATATAAAAAAGTATTTTCAAAATGAAATAAAAAAAACCATATAGATGACAAAATTATTATATTATATGACCTTTAAAATTCTTAAAAGAAAGCCAATTAACTCTAACTCCTTTTCTCTTAGTGTGAAAAAATATAATTATCTTAAATAATGGTTTTTTAATTTACAATAAATCTATAAGGATCTAATTGAAAATAATAATAGTTTAAATACTATATTAATTTATAATCTAAAAATATATGGTTAATATGTATAACGGTGTAAAATTATTTATGTTTAATAGAATGTATTATCTTTAAATAATTTATTAAATTTTAAAAATAAATAATTAAAATATATTATTTTCAAAAAACTTTAATAATTTTTATATATTATTTTAATTTTTAATATATATATATATATATATATATATATTATTTAATTACATGACTGAAACACTTAATTAGTAAATGTAGATGTTATAAGATTTTTTTAAATTAATAAATTTTATCTAGTTATATATAATACTTTTTTAAATGATTTATGTAATTTAAATAATATATATATATATATATATATATATATATATATATATATATATATATATAAATAATTGAGTCGAATATCCAAAACAGCACTAATGAGTTATCGAAACAAAATTTTATTTAAAAAAAAAATATTTTATTATTATATATTAATAATATTTAAGTCTTTTTAAACTCAAAAATATCATATTTTTTTAAAAATTTAGTCATAAATTATATAAAAAACCCATTAATCCAACAAAAACTCAACTATTATTAGTATATTTTTAACATAATTATATATATATATATATATATATATATAATATTATGAATTTATATAAAGAAAATAATATTTTATATAATATAAATGAAGAACCGGTTAATATTACTTTAATGCATCAATAAATGTTGAATGATGTCTTACAAGTGGGGATATTTGTTTTTTTTTACACATAAATTATTGATTGGAAAATTAAAAGTTTAATTTGATAATGGAAGGATAAATTAAGATGAATTTACAACGTGTAAATAACTAAATATCATCTAAAAGTTCCACCATATATTATATTGCTATTATTAGTCTCTGATTTCAAAACTACTTCAATTTTAAACTTGTTCCACAATAATGTGGTTTCATATATATATATATATATAAATTAATTTTTTTAATTGATAAATTAAAGAGTTGGATAATAAAATTAAAAAAATATTATACTAAACCAAATTTGGTTGCTTATAGGGTTGTAGTTTGTTAAACTTACTCAAGAGTCCCGTGAATCTTACTGGAATTGAAGTTTTTTTTTTTTAAATTGAGAGAAATGTAATGTTATGGAGATAATTTCAAAGAGGTAAAGAATTTGTTTTTTTAATACTTAAAAGATATTAATATAATAATAATTTAAAATAAAATATATTTTATTATTTTAGTTCATAAATTTAATTATGTAACAAATTAAAATAAAATATATTTTATCATTTTAAAAAATAATGTGGCGGCGCAATCTGATTCGTTGAAAAATGAAACAAATTTTCTCTCTTTTCTCTTTTCTTACATTTTACCCATTTTCCAAGTAATGATGAAATAAATTTCTTCTCTTAAATTCCATCCCTATCACCCCTTATATTATATATATAATAAGTTAAGTTTTACAGTTTTATTGTGAGATTGATAAATAAAATATGATTTTATTGTTGGACATTTGACAAGTCATGGATAATGTTTAAAAAGGAACGGTGCAGAAGAAAAGATTAATTTATGATTACAAATATTATTGTCCTAATAGCTAGGTCCCCGACTAGCCTATGTTACATAATTTCAAAGAACACATAATCAAATTTTATTAGTTTAATTGTGTAATAATTTGTTATAATAATTTTAAGTAATAAGTTAAAGTAAAAATTATAATTAAATATAATATTATGAATTTATATAAAGAGTAATATTTATATTATAAAAATGAAGAACGGTTCAATATTACTTTAATGTGTGATATCAATTGGGGATATTTGTTTTTATGATAAATAAATTTTTGGCTGGAAAACTAAAACTTTAATTTGATAATGGAAGGATAAAAATGAATTTATGACGTGTAAATAACTAAATATCATCTAAAACTTCCACCATTCATATTATATTTGCCATTATTAGTCTTTGATTTCAAAAATAACTTTAATCTTAAAGGTTGGTCTACATGCATGTGGTTAAATAGTATAAAAAATATACCTAAATATTTATAAAAGTTATAGAAAACATTAATTTAGGCAAATATTTTTTCACATTATTAGAAAAAATAAACATTTAATCCAAATAAGAGTCTCAAATTTATTTATAATCTAAAAATATTTTTTAATATTTTTTTTAATAAGTGTCTCAAGTTTATGCAGAATGAATAAAATGATATATATATATATATATAATATATATATATATATATATATATAAATTTATTAAAAACATTGAAAATAACATATTACAATTATTTATTTTATAAATTAAAATATATTTTAATAATTTATTAAATTTAATAAACAACTTTTTTGTTGTGTGGTTCAAATGCTTTAATAATTTATTCGTCCGTATAAATAAATATGATACAAATTTACTCTTATGTAAGGTATTGTATAAATCTAATATTTAACAAAAATAAAACAGAATATCTAAAAAAAAAATTAAAATTAATGAAAGGCAATTAAGGAAGAAAATAAAAATAGTACGTAGCTGAGAATACCCAAAGATTAATGTGTACAAATTTCTTCAATAAAGCTTTAAAAGGGATTTCAAATGAGATAATGATAAATCTCATTATGATTTTGAAAGAATGATCTCCCAGACAAGACAATTCATTCTAAGTTCATGGCATCTTCTACTTCTAGGTCTTCATTCATTCGTTTTTAGAAATTAAGATGTTTTTAATTTCCTACGGTCACACAAGTTTAAAATATTTTACATTATAATTTGAAAATAAGACAAGTAAACTAAAGTTTCTTAAGACATTTGAACATCATAAGTTCTGGAACAGAGAATTAATATTGATATGTGAGGAATCAATTCATATAGCATTAGGCAAAATCATGCGAACTTACAATTTACTGCAGCAAAAATATACTTTTTCCGACGCTTAAATTACAGCAATAAAAGCATGCCACAATATCCCAATTTTCTCCGCTATTAAGAAGAGTCAAGTCACATCGCCTAAATTTAAACAAAAATTATTAGTGTCTCGGATTTCAAATTCTTATACATTGCAATCTAATTTTCTTTGGGTCCATATTATATACTGGCAAGTAAGAGTTGCTGCATTTTGTATCTGATTTATTAATTCAACTTCAATTCTCAGATTTCATTTGAGAGCGAGAAATTAACCACCATGGCTGATCCAGCAACTCTAATCAGTGGTTTGCTTTCAAATTTCGCACCTCTGATTGATGATCTGATTAAGGATGAATTCTCGTTGTTTTGGAATTTTAAGAAGGATCTTGAAAACCTATCCAAAACGCTATCTGCAATTGATGCCGCACTTGAGGATGCTGAGATAAAGAACGTGTGGAAGAAGGACAGACAAACCGAAGGTTGGTTGCGGGAACTCAAAGATGTGGCATACGAGGTTCGAGACATCATGGATGAGTGCACCTTTGAAGATCTTCGTCTTCAAGTCAAAAGGCGTAATGCCTCCTCTTCAATCCGGAAAAAGGTAACCAACTTTATCACCCTTCCTCTTAGCAACACTTGGTCACGTCATGAAATAGGTTCCAAAATTAAGGATGTCCAAGAGAAACTGGAACAGATTTATTCACGGCGCAACAATTTACAATTGCGTGAACCTATTCATGACTCGAAAATAATAGACAAGTTTACTAGTAGTTGGCGTGAAACTGTGTCTTTTTCTAGTAGTCCAGTATATGGGAGAAATAAAGAGAAGAAACAGATTATTGATATTCTACTCAATAATAGTGTTGCTACAGAACAATTATCTGTTCTGCCTATTGTTGGGATTGGGGGTCTTGGTAAAACAACACTTGCCCAAATGGTCTTCAATGACCATGAGGTTTCAAAGCATTTTGATCCCAAATTCTGGGTTTGTGTTTCTAATGAATTTGATATTAAGTTGGTGATCAAATCCATTTTAGAAGAAAAGTCAGAAGCTTCTTTGGAAGAATTGCAGAAAAAAGTTAAAGATAAATTGACAGGGAAAAGATATTTGATTGTATTGGATGATGTTTGGAATGAAAATAAAGATGAATGGAATCGGTTGAGATCTATATTAGACTATGGAGCAAATGGCGCGTTCCTCTTTGTCACGACACGTAAAAGAAGAGTGGCAGAAATAATGAAAACTATTCCACATTTTGATTTACCGTCACTCTCTAACGATAATTGTTGGCTCTTATTTAAAGAACGTGCATTTGACCATGGAAAAGCAAAACATCCCAATTTCATTAATATTGGCAAACAAATAGCTAGAAGATGTAAAGGTATTCCTTTAGTTGCCAAGACATTGGGAAGTCAACTGGGATTTTGTGATGACGAAAAAGAATGGCATAGAATAAAAGATAGTGAGATATGGGAGATATCCGAAAATGAAGAAGATCTCTTGCATATTCTAAAGTTGAGTTATTATGACCTCTCTTATCAATTGAGAAGATGCTTTGCGTTTTGTGCTATATTTCCAAAGGATACTATAATTGAAAAGGAGAAATTAATTCAATTGTGGATGGCTCATGGTTTAATTTCTCATGTTCAAAAGCAAGAAGTTGAAGATGTTGGGAATAGAATTTGGAAGGAGTTGTGTTGGAGATCATTTTTTCAAGATGAGAAAGTGAACAAATATGGGAATGGTAGAGTTGATACAACATGTATGATGCACGATCTTATGCATGATCTTTCGCAATCTGTTATGAACGATGAATGTTATACAATGAATGTTAAGAGATTAATTAATGGTTTAGGACGTGAAGTTCGGCATGTTACAATAATGGTTAAACAGTTAGACCAAACATCACTTTGTTCTCTTAAAGAAATTGGAAGGTTGCAGTCAATAATGCTCTATGGCGATGATGATGATGATGGAAATGTCACAAAGGAGATTTTGAGTGGCTTGAAGAAATATTTCCCGTCTTTACGTATCCTTGAAATAAGACGCCATGTGCAATGTCAAGATTTGATTCATCTGAGACGTCTGAAACATCTTAGATACTTGGACATTTCCAAGAGTAAGATAATAACATTGCCCGAGAGTATTTGCGAACTCTTCAACTTACAGACTCTGAAACTCAATGAATGTTCTAAGCTTAAAAGTTTGCCTAGAAATATTTGGAACCTTATTAGCCTGAGGTATCTTTATTTGGAGCGTTGTGATGAATTAATATATATGCCTAGAGGGATGGGGGAATTGAAACATCTCAAGACGTTAAGCTTGTTTGTAATAGGCAGAAATGAAATAGACAGCCAACTAGACGAATTAAAAGAATTGCATATATGTGGATCTTTGAAAATTGTGAACCTGGGAAGAGTTAGTGATGCATCTATTGCAAGAGGGATAAGTATGGCTAAAAAGTCTAGTATCACTAACTTGGAGTTGGATTGGGGTTATACATATGATGATGACGCTGATGACGCTGATGGACATGATAAAATAAGTAAAGCTCTAGAGGTTTCAACTATGAGGCTGGAGAAATTGAGAATGAAAGGTTACAAAGGTGTGAATCTCCTTAAATGGGTGGGAAAGTCATCTCCTTCTATTGGTAGTAGCAGCAGCAGCAGCAATGATAGTGAAATGATGATAGTTCTATTCCCTTTGTTAGAGGAATTGGAGATTTATGAGATGAAGAATTTGAGGGAATTGGTGTCTCCTACTACTATTCCTAGTATTGAAGCATTCCCTAATCTATGCAAGCTGAAGATAGATAAATGCCCAAAGCTAGGGGCCTTGCCATTATCGCATCTCAAAGCACTCAAAGACGTAACGGTTGAAGGTGAATGTTCGAATGAGTTGTTATATAGCATCTCAAATCTTAGTACTCTCACTCATCTCCGCATTGGAATGAATGAAAGAAGTGTTTTATTTGGAGCTGTTTATATGGCATTAATGTTTGGGGACAATAATAAGAATAATAATAATGAAGCACAATTAGGAAGAGGAGGAGTACGCTCAACTTTTCAATCTCTTCAATATCTGACTATTGAGAACTGCAAGAAGTTAAGGCGTTTGTTTGATGAGGAAATGATAATGAAAGAAGAGACATTAAATATTAGTGCCTGCCAGAACCAACAAAACCATCATCTTCAAGGACAAACAGAGAGAACAAGAACTGCCTGCAGGAACCTTTTGAACTCTCTCATGAAATTGTATATTGTGAGATGCCCTGAGTTGATGATATCAGTTGAGGAATTTGGAAACCTCAAAATTATTAATTCACGACAGAGATTGTGTATCATAGATTGTCCTAAGTTGGTGTCTTCTGAAGAAGCGACCGATAATATACGTTCCCGACTTGATCCTATCAACTTCAGAGCATAGTGACCCCATAAGCAAATTTGGTACGTACGTAGTCAAACATTTACATATATTTTATTTTATTTTTTTTAAAATGATCCATCCAATATAATGTAGTTAATTATATAACATGTATGTAACCTAATCTTTTGCATCAGGAGGAAAATTCTGTCAGGCACATCTTCTGCTTCTAGAAAGAAAGTGGGGAACTTATAAACTTAACCGCCAAATGGCAGCAGACCCTTCAAGGCAAGACAAATGTTCTGTAAAAGTATTTGATCTATTTTTCTTTGCAGCTTTAATTGTATTTCATTTTTATTCTTACATATTTTATTTCATACATCTATAGTTAGTTATATCGATCTATCAGTTGATCCGAAAATGTATAATATTCTTGCTCAGCATGTAAATGAATTGGCTTTTATTGACACTCTTGATTTTTTATGGAAGGGCGTTAAACTTTTATAACTAAACCCTTTTACAGATAAATATAATTTTAGACGACTTTAGATATTCAATTAACGATATAATTTGTCAAAATTTGAATGAAAAAATAAAAGAATCATACCTACTAAGTTATGCCTAGCTTAAAACTTTAGAAATCATTTTGACATATTAGAGTTGGAAATCTCTCATTCTCACTTCTACATTGTATCAGAGTTTTTTTTGGTTATTTTCAAAGAACCACAAAAATTCTTACTTTTGACCTTGCAAAAGAAAATTATTTACCCGCGCATAATAGCGTCACAAGGATTTACAAGTTATGCTTAGCGTCGGAAACAATTTTAGTGTCGCTTTATAAACGACGTTAATGGAATAATGAGCTGCTTCACCATCTACCTTTAATCACATTTTCACCATGCCTTCACGATTTGGATTTTATTTATAAATTTTAATTTAATTATCTTTAATTTTTTTAAATAATAAAATTTTAATTTTAATTTATAAATACATAAAAAAAATTATATTTCAGCTACCAATCACATTGAGGAAAAACAATGCATTTCATGATCAATGACGACTTATGAAGTAATAATTATAAATGTATTTATGTTTTGACAAAATGCATAATCTAAATTGATGTCAACTTCATCTATATAGAAGCTTGATTTTTTGCTTCACAATAATGTTTTTTAAAATGTTTTTTCTTCATTATAAAAATCCTATAACAAAATAAAATAAAATTCTCTATATATAAATTTAATTCTTAGTTAAATATTAAAGTGAATTATGATATTTGTAATAGCTTTTAAAGATGCACAAATGTCACCTAAAATGACCACTTACAATTATATATATATATATATTTAATTTTTTCAGAAAGTGAAAGTTATAAAAAAAAATAGAGAGAGTAGAAGAAGAAAAGAAAGGTGTTTCAAGAGAAAAGTTTAAGTCTTGGTTGAGTTGGTAGATCCAATGTACAAAAGATAAAGAGTAAACTATCTATTTTTATGGATCATTTTCCTTCAAATTATAGGTTACTCCTTCTTAAACTTGTCTCAGTTAATATGGAAAAGTCTAACCCACCAAGAGAAACTTGTTTTTTGGATCAGCATATGAATGCAAGACACTAATCTTTAATTTTCTGTTATATTCTGATCACTTTTGAATACCTTTTCATGATCTGTTTTCTAAGACACTGATAAAGATATTTGCATATAGCTAAATGTAGAATCTAAACCAATAATTAAACCTTCTAATAGATATATATGCTCGTCTTTCTGATTAAATTATTTAGGCATTTCTGGAGCATTGGAGTCCTAGAGAATCCTGATATGGTAGTTGAATTGATGCAGAAAGTTATGTTTTTATTGTTTTTTTTTTCTACCAGGAAGCTAGCTAATGCTGATGTTTGTGGATTCTTACAATTTTCCTATTTTCTCAAGTATATGTACGAATTATTAAGTATTGAAACACATTTCTTGAAAATCTATGAGAATGTATTGCCACATCTCATTAAACTAAGTATGAACATACTTATTTGACCTTGGTCGAAACACTGTCGCTCTTAACAAGCTGTTTATCTTTTATTGGTTTGACGACCCACATCGTCATGTTCACCTTACAAGTCTGTCTTATTGAATAATTTGATGCTAAAATTAGATTATTCTTCAGATTTGTAGCTTTGTGATTTTGCATTTGCAAGGGTCATGTCTGTTAATATTGTAGTTATAAGATCAATAAAAGATATAATTTCATGGAACTCCGAATAATCTATTCTTAATGACTACAAATCGTTTATATTTTCTCTTTTTGTGGTTTTTAATTTAACACTCCTCTATGTCGACAAGGTTTTCATCATCGAGCTGAAGAGTTTGATCATGTTGTTTTAAAGTATGTTATTCTCAATAAGCTCGTTTATGAAGTTTTCAAATCATTTTTAATATAGGCTCGGGAATTTTTTTTATTGAAGTTATAAATTCGATGAATATAAAATATGGGTGTCTATAGTTACCAATGAAGGTAATGCATTTCTATTTTGTTTTATGCAAAGGAAGATTGAGGCTAGACAACTTAAGGACTACTAATATATTCTCATAATCAACAATTAGGAGCTTAATGGCAGCAAAAAGATTTCTTCATCATTTCTACTTTCGTGCAGGTCCTTTCTGACATAAAACATTCCAGCAAGAGAAGCTGTAGATTTTATGTAACAAATCATTGAGAGGGACAACATAAAGAATACTCTTCAATTCATCCAAAACAAAATAAAATAAAATTACTCAAGTAAGTCACTAGTCAATAATGCACTTAGTTGATTGAAGGTTGATATATCTAATTTGTGGATCAAATGGTTCAACTTTTAGTATCAATTTATTTCAAATTTGAGCTTCCATTCTAGATAAGGTAAAACATTAGAACTTTCAACACATGCATGTATATTTTTACTATGATAACACTGATTCCCGGGGATTTTACACAGTATTTCTTTGCCTCAATATCCAAAGGGTTTGATGCCTTAGTTGTTTCTACTATTGGAATCATATATTATAATTATTGTTGAATATAAACTTCCTAGTATGCCCACAACCTAAGTAGGTGATGAAGATGACTAAAATTTTTTTACATTATTTTAGTTAATTGAATTTGCAACATATTTGTAGGATATAGTTTCAGCACCATATTTTTTTAAATAGATGATGCTAGCATGACTCCTCAAAATCATAACACTCATTTCAACTTAAAGCGTTTTAAGTGAGAATCGAACTCGTAATCATATTAGTGATGTTGTTTGAATTATAATGTTCACTAATGTGTTTGGTAACCTTAGAATTGGCATTGGAATTGAAATTTCAATATAATTCAATATAGTGTAATTTTATAGTTCTCAATTCCAATATTTTTAGGTTGGAATTGTAATTCCAATTTTTTTTACTTATTTAACACGTTTTCACGTTTTTGACACGTTTAACATGTTTTCACATTTTAATACGTTTTTGGCACGTTTAACACGTTTTTCATGTTTTTGGCACGTTTTTGACATGTTTAATACGTTTTCACGTTTTGACACGTTTTTCACACATTAAACATGTTTATCACATTTAAGTCACGTTTAACATGTATTTAACACATTTAACACGTTTTTTTTATACGTTTAACATGTTTTTTTACACATTTAACACGTTTTGACACGTTTTAATGCGTTGAACACGTTTTTCATGTTTTTGACACGTTTAACACGTTTTTATACGTTTTTCATGTTTTTGACACGTTTAACACGTTTAACACATTTTTCATGTTTTTGACACGCTTAACACGTTTTGGTACGTTTTTCACATTTTGGTACGTTTTTTTGACATATTTCACATGTTTTTCATGTTTTGACACATTTTTGGCATGTTTAACACGTTTAACATGTTTTGACATGCTTAAAACGTTTTTCACATTTTGGTACGTTTTTCACATTTTGGTACGTTTTTCACATTTTGGTACGTTTTTCACATTTTGTTACGTTTTTCACGTTTTGGCACATTTAACATGTTTTTGACATGTTTCACATGTTTTTCACGTTTGACACATTTTTGGCATATTTAACACGTTTTTCACATATTTGGCACCTTTAACACGTTTTTCACACATTATGTTTATCACGTTTTTGGTACGTTTGTGCTAAAAACGTGAAACGCGTGTTAAATGTGCCAAAACATGTTTAATGTGCTAAAAATATGTTAAACTTGCCAAAAATGTGTTCAATTTGTCAAAACGTGTTAAACGTGCTAAAAACGTGTTAAACGTGCCAAAAATGTGTAAAGCATGTGAAAAACGTGTTAAATATGCCAAAAACGTGTTAAATGTGCCAAAAACATGAAAACATGTTAAACGTGTCAAAACCGTGTTAAACATGCTAAAAACATGAAAAATGTGTTAAACTTATCAAAACGTGTGAAAAACATGTTAAATGTATTAAAAATGTCAAAAACGTGTTAAACGTGCCAAAAACATGAAAAACATGTTAAACATGTGAAAATGTGTTTTAAGTGCGAAAACATGTTATACATGTCAAAAATGTATTTAAACGTGCCAAAAACATGAAAATGTGTTAAACGTGTAAAAATGTGTTAAACAGGTCAATAACGTGTTATACATGTCAAAAACGTGTTTAAACGTGCCTAGAGCATGAAAAACGTGTTAAACGTGTAAAAAACGTATTAAACGTGTAAAACATGTCAAAAACGTGTTATACATGTTAAAAATGTGTTTAAACGTGCCAAAAATGTGCAAAACGTGTTAAACATATAAAATCGTATTGAACGTGTTAAACATGTCAAAAACGTGTTAAACATGTCAAAAACGTATTAAACATGCCCAAAACGTGAAAATATGTTAAATGTGTGAAAATGTGTTTTAAGTGTGAAAACGTGTTATACATGTCAAAAACGTGCCAAAAACATGAAAAATGTGTTAAACGTGAAGAGAAGGTGTTGAACGTGTTAAACATGAAAAACAAGATGTTGAACGTGTTAAAAATGTCAAAAACGTGTTATACATGTCAAAAATGTGTTTAAACGTGCCAAAAACGTGCAAAACGTATTAAACATGTAAAAAACATGTTGAACGTGTTAAACATGTCAAAAATGTGTTAAACGTGTCAAAAATGTGAAAACATATTTAAAAAGTTAACATTTTGAACCGATATTTTATTTTTGAATTTAGGAAGTTAAAATGTCACACCGATATTTTTATTTTTAATATATTAAGTTAAATGTTGAACTGATATATTTTCAATAAAAATCGAAACTTATAAAAAAAGTTGACCTTAAGCTAACTTATTCTTAATAAATAATATATATTAAAATTATTTTTATTATAATATAATATAAGAATTGTGATTAAATTACATTTATATAATTTTCTAAACATAGGAATTGAGATTTAATTACAATTCTATAATTTTTCCAAACAGTTACAATGACAATTCTCATGGTAGTGGATTTACAGATGAATGGTGAGAAGTTGATTACACTTTCAAATGCGAGATACTAATTAGAAAAAATTTCATTCATGTGTCGTAAGTAAATCCTTGTACCAATACAGCTACTTCTATAGTTTATTACATTATATTACTAGAGAATGTAATTTGTGTAAATATGAAATATTCTATAATGTCTTTATCACAAAAGTTTATTATTTGAATGAGAAATAACAAAATCTTATAAGATTTACCGGCTCATAAAAATTTTTCCAGGCACATAATTATTATTTATCGACATAAGTTTATATGTCGGTAAATCTCTTTGTCGGCGCATAATTATCCCTTACCGGCATAAATTTATGTGTCGGTTTAGTCCTTTGTCACTCTAATTATACTTTCGCTAATTTTTGTGTCGGTAAATATTTTAGTGCCACGTAGATACGCCACAAAACCCTGATGTGTCGGTAAAAGTTCAATATATAAAAGATTTTAAATCTGTGATTCAATGCAATCACATGTCGTGTTAAACAAATTGTGAAGAACACTTGTATAGAAAAATTAAATTACGATATCGTATTAAGCATTTGAATCAGCTACTTATAATAATAATCAATAAAAGCTTGAGCATTTGAATCAGCTACTTATAATAATAATAATCAATAAAAGCTTGAATTCACTCAAAAGTAATTTGTGATTTTGAAAGAATGGTCTTTAATACGACACATTTCAAATTGTGCATATTCCCACGAATATGATCTTCTACTTCTTGGTCTTCATCATTTTTAGTAATTAAACCATGAGCAATGCATTACATTTTGGATCAATATTTCATTTTTAATTTCAATATTCGATCTTCTCGACTCCATGTTATTGAAATGGTTTTATCTTTCAAATATAAAATGAGTATCATTGTGAATTATAGCACCTAATCAAACTTCTTATCAAGTGATAAAGTGAGATCATAATAACTCAGCCTTCTAGGTTTTATTTATTTATTTATTTTGGGATATCTCACTTTTAATCGCTTTATCCTTTTATGCTTATTCATTTTGATCGTTTTTTAAACCAACTGTTCCCAATCTCTTGGATACTAAAGGAACAATCTTGTCTTTCATAATTTCCAAACCTCCTCTTATAATGTCTAATTCTTTTAATCCATTTAGCTGTTGACAATGATGATCTATCAAAAACAAGTTTAACATGCGATGATGTCTCAATTGCTTCATCCCTTTAGGTATATATTTTAATTCACCACAACCCTCCAAATAAAGATATCAAAGTTAGTTAGGTATTTCATATTTTTTTGGACAAATGTTTGAGATTTAAATAATAATTGGGTTTTAATGTTTGTAAGTTTAAGATCACAAATAATATGAGGTTATATTAATTGTTACCAATTACCTCACGCACAATGGGAAAGGTTTAAGATGTTTTAAACATTCCACATAACATAAATTAAAAATAAAATAAATTACAATATTGTAATTTGAAACAAAGACACGTAGAGACAAAAGTAAGTTCTTCAAAACACTTTTATATAAAAATTATAAGGATTTGACATTTTCTTGCATTGATTTGATGCCTCATTTGATCAGAATATGTTTACAATTAGAATATTTGTTTGGTTAAGGATGTAAATGAGTTGCTATTTGGAGTTGATTTATGACTAATAGTCATTAAACTCTCAGAACTAAAAATATATGGTTATCTAGTTTGGAATCAGTAAAATCTTTGAATATAAACGGTTAAGACTTTCTAAAGGGTTTTTGGATTCATTCTGTTTTGTTAGATCTTAAATGATTTGAGAGGATTTTTATATTTCCGAGCCTATAATTGGACTGTGATCATTTTTAGATGACTTTAGACATCCAGATAGATATAATATTTATTTGCATATATTAATTGAACTGATATAATGATATTTATTTGGGTGATATTTGGACTATAAGATGTAGGATTTTTTAGCTAAGTAATCGAAATGGTGATGATTGTTGGAGGAGATTGGTGTAAGCGTTATTGGTCATAACCCAATCGTTTCGATCAACTAAAAGTGGGCGATCGCGGTAGAATACTAGTGTCATTCAAGGTTTATAATTCTCAAATATCTTCTAATGTCAAATTCTTTAAATTCATCTAGCTTCCAAGCTTTCTTCTTGTCTATCACAAACAAGTTTACTGTCTTCAAATGTTTCAATTTCTTACATCCCTCTAGATGATGAATTTCACAATAGAACAACTAACAAAATACAAAATAATTGTAATTTTGAATTAGAATGACTTGGCTTGTATGTAAGAATAAATCATACCATTTCCCCTAATGGAAGTGCAGGAGTTGAACTTCAAGATTCAAATTTTGATATTGCTAACTAATGGCCGAAGGAAAAAAAAAATAGATTTGAGATTGCAATTAGAGAAGTGATGAAATGTATTAATGTCTAAATCTAATATAATAAGTTATAGATTTTCTAAATGTTCTTATTCAAATCTAAAAGTGAGTTCTAACCAAGTCATTCTAATTCAATATTTCAACTATTTTTAGTATGCAGTAATAAAACATAAAAATATTCAATTTGAAGCTAAAAAAACAGATTTGAAAACACTTTTGCTTTCCATTCTGGAATCAAAATGTAAATGTAGATAAGAAACCACCGAATTATATATAATTGATTAGCTTTGTAATTGAATTTCAATACTTTCTTATTTACAAAATAAAATCAATATAATATGATATAAATGTTAATCGTTTAATCTTAACAGACACAGATATTAAAAAAACACCGGCAGGCAGTGATATAAATGATATATTTTTGTTATCAGGTTAATTACTTTTTTGAAAATAATACAGCTAAACTAAGTTCAACTAAAAGAGCTTGTTTGATGTGGTTTATTGGGTTTATTTTGAAAGTTTATTGTGTTTTAAAAAAATAATCAGTTTTATCAAATTAATATCATTTTAACTATCAAATTACTAATTTTATCAATTAAATAATTTTATTTTATTTTATTAAATTTTAAATATAAAAGAATACTTTAATAATTAAAAATCCAATTAACTTATTTTTTAAAAAAAATTTTTTTCAAGAAATCTATACTAAAACCAAGATCAAACAAACTCTAAGATAGAATTCAACGGAGTAATAATTTTCATTATATATATAAATAAAAATTGGTTTTCTATTATTTGTCTTTTTATCTAGGCGAGCTCAGTTGAATTGAATCGATGAGTTTTTATTCTGATTAATTTTTTTGGTAGATCATTTGACTAAAAAAAACGTAAGACATTCCGATAACACAGTCAACCGATGTGTTTAGTTTGCAAAACTATTATTATAACAATAAGAGGTCTATTCTGGAAAATCTATATCTTATTGTTTTTGGGCTGGGCTGATAATTAGATGTTGTGTTTGTTTGTTTAATTTTTAAAATGTCTGAACGAAGGCAAGAGAATCTTTCTAGATTTATGCTTACCGCAATAGAATCTTTCTATTTTTTAAATTCATCTAACTTGTAATCTCTTTATTGATAATTTATTGGTCGTTTCCAGAAAAGTCATAACTTTATTGATAATGGAAATATAGAATGATAATGGTTTAAAAAGGAATGGCGTAGAAGAAAAGATTAATATATTATTTAGACAAATATTTTTTTAATATTCGTAACTTTGTAAAATAATTTATATTTATTCAAATAAAATCAAACAAACTTCAATCACTTGGATAAGAATGATTGATTATTAATAAAGTTAATAATTTTTTTAAATATAACCTTTTATAATAACTGAATTATTTATGTTTAATATAATGTATTATCTTTAAATAATTCGATAATTTACTTAAATTTATAAATTAAATATTTGAACGTCATAAATTCTGGAACAAAGAATTATTGATATGTGAGGAATCATTCATATAGCATTAGGCAATATCATGCAAACTTACAATTCACTGCAGCAAAAATATACCCTTTAACAATTGATTTTACCGGCGCATATAAGTGTCGAAAATATTTAGGCGACGCTTAAATTACAGCAATAAAAGCATACAACAATATCCCAATTTTCTCTGCTATTAAAAAGAGTAAAGTCACATCGCCTAAATTTAAACAAAAATTATCATATGTCCCGGATTTCAAATTCTTATACATTGCAATCTAATTTTCTTTGGGTCCACAAGCCACTTGCTTATTAGAATCATAAAGTTGGAGATCACTCTGTCACTAAACAATTGTTAAACGACGAATCCCAATCCCAACACTTAAAAAAATCAAATGTATACGGATTTCAAATTCTTATACATTGCAATCTAATTTTCTCTGGGTCCATATTATATACTGGCAAGTAAGAGTTGCTGCATTTTGTATCTGATCTATTAATTCAACTTCGATTCACAGATTTCATTTGAGAGAGAAATTAACCACAATGGCTGATCCAGCAACTATAATCAGTGGTTTACTTTCAAATTTGGCACCTCTGATTAAGGATGAATTCTCGTTGTTTTGGAATTTTAAGAAGGATGTTGAAAATCTATCGAGCACGCTATCTGCAATTAATGCCGCACTTGAGGATGCTGAGATAAAGGACGTGTGGAAGAAGGACAGCCAAACCGAAGATTGGTTGCGGAAACTCAAAGATGTGGCATATAAGGTTCGAGACATCATGGATGAGTGCACCTTTGAAGATCTTCGTCATCAAGTCAAAAGGCTTAATGCCTCCTCTTCAACCCGGATCCAGGTAACCAACTTTCTCACCCGTCCTTTTAGCAGCACTTGGTCGATTCATAAAATTGGTTTCAAAATTAAGGATGTTCAAGAGAAACTAGATAAGATTCATTCAGAGAACAATAAATATCAATTGCGTGAACCTATTCATGGCTCGAAAATAAAAGAAGACAAGTTTTCTAGTAGTTGGCGTGAAACCATGTCACTTTCTAGTAGTCCAGTACTATATGGGAGAGGTAAGGAGAAGAAACAGATTATTGATATTCTACTCAATAATAATACATCTACAAGTACTGTTAGTGTTGCTACAAAACAATTGTCTGTTCTGCCTATTGTTGGGATTGGGGGTCTTGGTAAAACAACACTCGCCCAAATGGTCTTCAATGACCGTGAGGTTTCTGATCATTTTGATCCCAAATTCTGGGTTTGTGTTTCTGATGAATTTGATATTAAGCTGGTCATCAAATCCATTTTACAAGAAAAGACAGAAGCTTCTTTGGAAGAATTGCAGAAAAATGTTAGAGATAAACTGAGAGAGAAAAGATATTTGATTGTATTGGATGATGTTTGGAATGAAGACATACATGAATGGAATCAGTTGAGATCTATATTAGATTGTGGATCAAATGATGCGTTTGTCCTTACTACGACACGTAAACTAAATGTGGCAGAAATCATGAAAACGGTTAAACCTTTTGAGTTACAGCCACTCACTTACACATATTGTTGGCAACTATTCAAAGAACGTGCATTTGGGTATGGAAAACCAAAAGATCCAAACTTCATTAATATTGGTGAACAAATAACTATAAGATGTAAGGGTGTTCCTTTAGTTGCCAAGACATTGGGAAGTCATCTGGGGTTTTGTGAAGACGAAAAAGAATGGCATAGAATAAGAGATAGTGAGTTATGGGACATATCCGAAAATGGAAAAGATCTCTTACCTATTCTAAGGTTGAGTTACTATGACCTCTCATACCAGTTGAGAAGATGCTTTGCGTTTTGTGCTATATTTCCCAAAGATACTCTAATTAGAAAGGAGAAATTAATTCAATTGTGGATGGCTCATGGTTTAATTCTTCCAGATACAAATCAAGAAGTTGAAGATGCTGGGAATAGAATTTGGAAGGAGTTGTGTTGGAGATCCTTTTTTCAAGATGAAAAAGAGAACAAAGATGAGTATAATAGAGTTTATACAACGTGTATGATCCACGATCTTATGCACGATCTTGCCCAATCGGTTATGAAAGAGGAATGTTATACGATGAAGGCTAATAGCTCAAGTGATGGTTTAGAACGAGAAATCCATCGTCATGTAACAGTTGATAAGTTCAATGAACCAAATTTTTGTTCTCTTAAGGAAATTAGAGGATCGCATTCAATAATGGTCGTCAACTGCGGAGATTATGATGGAATTGTCGCTAGGGAGATTTTAAATGTCTTGAAGGAACTTCTGCCTTTACGTGTCCTTGAAGTAAGATGGTATGTGCAATATCAAGATTTGAGTTATGTGAGTCGTCTAAAACATCTCAGATACTTGGACATTTCCAAGAGTAAGATAACAACATTGCATGACAGTATTTGCGAACTCTTCAACTTACAGACTCTAAAACTCAATTCTTGTTCTATGCTTGAAAGTTTGCCTAGAAATATGAGGAACCTTGTTAACCTGAGGCATCTTTATTTGGAGGATTGTGATGGATTAAAATATATGCCCAGAGGGATGGGGCAATTGAAACATCTCAAGACGCTAAGCTTGTTTGTGATAGGCAAGAAGGATAGATACGGCCAACTAGATGAAATAAAAGAATTGGATATCGGCTGATCATTGACAATTAAGAACCTTGAAAGAGTTAGTGATGCATCTATTGCAAGAGGGATAAATATAGCTAAATGGTCGAGTATCACTACGTTGGAGTTAGATTGGGGTTTTAATGCTGATGCTGATGGACATGAGAAAATAGGTGAAGCTCTAGAGGTTTCAACTACGAGGTTGAAGACATTGAGAATGAATGTTTACAAAGGTGTGAATCCCCCTAAATGGGTGGGAAAGTCATCTCCTTCTGTATTATTCCCTTTGTTAGAGAGATTGACTGTTTCTTTCATGATGAATTTGAGGGAATTGGTGTCTCCTAATACTATTCCTAGTACCGGAGCATTCCCTAATCTATGCTCGCTGAGGATATCTTATTGCCCAAAGCTAGGGGCCTTGCCAGTACCGCATCTCAAATCACTCAAATATGTAAGTGTTTATGATGAATGTTCGGATGAGTTGTTATATAGCATCTCACATCTTAGTGCTCTCACTCATCTCTATCTTTATGGATTGAACAAAAGAAGTGTTTTATTTCCATCATCAATATTTGCGGACAATAATGAAGCACAATTAGGAGGAGTACGCTCAACTTTCCAATCTCTTCAATCTCTGTCTATTGAGAACTGCGAGAATTTAAGGCGTTTGTTTGATGAGGGAATGATAATGGAAGAAGAGACTCATCATGATCATCATTTTCAAGCTGGACAAACAGAAAGAACAAGAGGTCTCATGAACTCTCTCACGGAATTGGATATTAGTGATTGTTGGGAGTTGATGATATCAGTTGAGGAATTTGGAAACCTCAATTCGCTACAGAGATTGAGGATCATGGATTGTCCTAAGTTGGTGTCTTCAGAAGAAGAAGCGGGCGATTTTAAGGCACTCCTACGTTCCCTTCGAACCAGACTTGGTAGTAAGAAATTGAGAGTAGATATTGAATTGGAAAAGGAAGGAAGAGGGAGAGCATATCAGAGCATAGTGGCCCCATCATGAAGCAAATTTGGTACGTACTTATTCAAACAACTACTACATCTTTTTTATTTTATTTTATTTTTAAAACGATCCATCCAATATAATGTAACCTAATTTTTTTGCAGGAGGAAAATTCGGCATTTACAATTCTGATTCAGCGCTGCTGCAGAAGCCAAATCTCAAACCCTTCAAAAACAAGTCTTTTGTAAAAAAAAGTATTTCATCTAATTTTCTAATTTGCACCTTTAATTGTATTTCAATTTTATTTTTACATTTTTTATTTCATGCATATCTATCTGTTTATCCCAAAATGTCTACATGTTCGAATTCGTGTTTTTGTGAAGGATGTAAATTGGCTGTTATTGACGCTCTTGATTTATGATTGAACTTCATTACTCTTTTATAACTAAATTTTTTATAGATAAATATTGTCATTTTGGGTGTTTTATATTTCTGAATAGACCTTCAATTACGATATAATTTATAGAAAATCCGATATATTTTGATATATTAAACGGGCTGATACGTGGGGAAAATGTTGATGTTAGGCAAAATATATGTTATGATATAAAAATGTATAACAGTCGAATTTACAATGTCACTTGAAAAATGATTTCGAATCTTAAAAAGAAAACTTAATTTTGTTATATAAACATGAAAACTCTTTTGCATACTTCTAAATATGACTCACCGTTTTAAATATAATCGTTGTCTAGTTATAAACTCGTAAAATTTAAAATTTAATTGAAATTATAAGAATTTAATTAGAAAAAGATTAGTAATATATTATTATTAATATTATTTATATATATAATTAATTATTTTATACCTAACTAATTTACATTTAAATATAAAATTATTTTATAAAAATTAAAAATAAGTAAATAATACTATAAAATTATATTTATAAAATCAATTAAATTATTATTTTTATTTATGTCCACGAATTGTTGTCAATAAAGTCCAAAAAGCACAAATTTATCGACGAGCGAGAGGACGACAGACGCCATTAATGGCTGCTTCAATCTTCACTCCCCTTCTCGACACAACGAAGACGCCATTGTGTCTCTACATACATCTTTCATCTTCATTTCTTCCATTTCTTCAATCCAACACAATCAAAATCACACCCAAATCCAGAACAGCGGTCAAAATCAAGGTCTCCAATCCTCAGTCTTCGATTCCCACCGAGGATTTATGTCTAGTTTCGACGGGGACTTGTTTTGGTCAATCAATGGAGTGGGTGCCCCTGATTTTGTAGTGGTGTATGTTCCTGAAGGGTGTAGGATTGAGAGTCCTTTGCATTTGAGGCACTATTCCGTTGAAGGAGCTAAAATTGGAAGAGAACCGAATGCCATTATCGAATCTGAGAGTTGTAGTTATTGTAGAGAAGGGAGAAGAGGTTGATTTGATTTGATTAGATTTGATTTGATTGAGGAGTATGTTGGAGGAGATGGGTGTAAGTGTTACTGGAACCCAATCATTTGAATCGCCTAAAGTGGGAGACCGTTGTAAAATATTAGTGTCATTCAAGGTTGATAATTCTTAAATATCTCAAATGTCTAATCTTGTTTCTTCTTGTCTATCACAAACAAACTTAATGGCTTCAAATGTTTAAAAATTTCTAACATCCTTCTAGATGACAATCATAAAGATTGATAAAAAAATGGATCAATTTATATAAACATCCCTCTAGGTATTTTCAATGCAAAAGAAAAGTGTTTACCGGCACATAACAGCGCCACAAGATATGTTTAGCGTCGGAAGATAATTTTAGTGTCGTTTTATAAACGATGTTAATGAGAAAAATAAGCTGCTTCATCTTCCCGACACATATTTAGCGACGATGAATGTGCCACAAATAGAATTATCATTAACCTTTAATTACATTTTCACAATGCCTTTGTTTTGGATTTTTTTATTTATAAATTTTCAATTAAATTATCTTGAAAATTTTAAATAATAATATAATATAATAATTTTAATTTATAAAAATACATTCACTACAACAAAAATGACTTTCGGCGACGCTTAAAAAGACTTCTGCCAACCTTTAAAAGCGTCGCCAAAACATTACCGACACTTATTCTTGCGTCACCAGAAGCAGGGTGGGCGCAAGTTTTTACCACGCTTATTTAAGCGTCGGTACAAGCGTTGCCGAAAGGCGAAAGTTTTAACTTGGCATAATTAAACAACGTCGCTAAAATTCTATTTTATTTTTAAACTATTATTTTAAAATTTGTTTTTTTCTATTTTCATTTTAAATGTTATTTTTTTATCTTTACTACATAACCCTGAACCCTTAGGGTGAACCCATATTCCAGCACATTATAACCTTAAAAACACTTCAGAAACTAATGAACTCTCTCATATTTTATATACTAAAAACTTCTTCTTTTTCTCCGATGTGGGATAAATGTCATATTAACACTTAGAAACTAATGAACTCTCTCATATTTTACTTTTAATTTAATTAAATTTAAATAATAATTAAATAAAAGACATATATTAATAATACTATAGAAAGTTTAAAAATTATGTTATATAAAAAATATTAATTAAATTTTAATGTTAACAAAATTTTAAGTCAAATTTAATTTTAAAAAAATTAAAAAATTAAAAAAAAAATATTTACAAAGTTTAAAAATAAAACATAAAAATTATTAAAATTTAGAATATTTAAATTATAAGGTTTTAACAAAGTTACAAAGTTGGTATATAAAAAAAATGTGGTTGGTATAGATATAAAGGTTGGCAAAAGTTTTTTTCTTTTAATTTTTACCCACGCTTAATATGGGTTGGCATATAAGAGTCGCTGAAAGTATGTTTTGTTGTAGTGATTAAAGTTATATATTTAAGCTACCAATCACATTGATTAGAAAAAGATGCATTTTATAATAATTGACAACTTATAAAGTAATAATTTGAAATGTGTTTATGTTGTGACAACATGCATAATCTAAATTGATGCAAACATCATCTAGATAGAAGCTTGATTTTCTTCTTCATAATAGTGAATATTTAAATGTTCTTTTTTTGGGTGTATGTACATTCCTATACAAACAAAATAAAATAAAATTCTCTATAAATAAATATTTAATTTTTAGTTAAATATTAAAGTGAGATATTCAAGCCGTTTACTCGAATATATATCAAGGTACTCAATTCTAGTTTAGGCAGCCATTTACATGATTCTAGTTTTGATGGTATTTACTCCATTTTTTATATATTGTTTCAGTTCCTAGTGTTGGATGAAGCTGATAATGTAAGATATATAATAATAAAAATAGATTTGCATATTTTGTTCTGGTACCGATTATAAAAAGATTCGACCAAATATACTTAGAGGTCATGTTACAATAAGAAGTTAGAAAAAGATTAATGGAAATTAATCCATCATTTTCATTGCTACTTGTAACCTTTAAAATTCTTGAAAGAAATTCAATTAACTCTAGCTCTCCTTCTTTTGGTGTAGAAAAACATTAATTGTCTTAAAACATGATTTTCTAACTCACAATAAACTTTTAAGGGCCTAGCTGAAAATAAAAAAAAATAATAATTTACACTACACCAATTCATAATTTTGCCGACTCTTAAATGCTGCCATATATCTTGCGCCGGTAAAACAATAAAATCATGTTATGTTTGATTACACATCTAGTTTAGTGATATTATATCACACTGTGTTTATAGTAAGGGTTCAACTCGCACATTACTCCATTTGTTTTAATATATTTTTTTTTGCAAATTCTAAATTGGCAGCAATAAGCAGGACTTCTCCCATAAAGAAACCTCTTGGAGCATCAAAATGTAAAATTATATAGGGTCAATGTTTAGAAGCTACTACCAAACTTTAAAAATAAATCGGATGGAAACTTATCTAACAACAATGATAGCCCAAACAAGATCTCGAAGAACATTGTGAAGTGCCTATCAAGTATTTTTTTAAGAATGAGCTCACTAATGAATAGGGCGACAATCGATTTTTTACTTTCAATATTGAATTTAACTAATTCACCTATCATGTGTGAGGCATCAACTGGATGTAAGGATTTGTTCCACATCGGCTTGGAATTAAGAAAGAAACATTTATTTAATGGAATTTGGATAAACACATTCAACTCTTGCATTTGAATGCAAGACACTATCATTTCTATTATCTTCTAATTAATCACTTTTGAAAACTTTTCATGACCTGCTTTATAAGACACTAATAAAATATTTGCATATAACTAACTGTAGAATCGGTTGGAATTAAGTTAATTCCATTAATGAATGGAAATAAGATTGTAAATAAATAAAATCAAATAAAATTCACACAAATTCAAACGTGAATTAACGTTGAATTTAATCCAAATTATAATTGTTTAATTAATACTTAATGCCTAATTAGAAAATTAAAGCATAATGTTAGGATAAATGAATTAAGTTAATTCCATTAATGAATGGAAATAAGATTGTAAATAAATAAAATCAAATAAAATTCACACAAATTCAAACGTGAATTAACGTTGAATTTAATCCAAATTATAATTGTTTAATTAATACTTAATGCCTAATTAGAAAATTAAAGCATAATGTTAGGATAAATGAATTAAGTTAATTCCATTAATGAATGGAAATAAGATTGTAAATAAATAAAATCAAATAAAATTCACACAAATTCAAACGTGAATTAACGTTGAATTTAATCCAAATTATAATTGTTTAATTAATACTTAATGACTAATTAGAAAATTAAAGCATAATGTTAGGATAAACATTTAGCTTTAATTGACCTATTGGTTAATGTCTATTGGTTAATGTATGGACTCTTCAATTAGCTAGCATTGAATGTCTAACATTGCATTTCTGCAAATCAACGTATATGCATTATGGATCAATTAACAAATGAATGAGCAATATTTATTGCTAATAAATGTTTGGATGGTTTTATTTGAAGGTTTAATTCAACCATTCATTATTCATTTTACATCACTTCATCATTTCATTTTTTCTCACTCTAAAATTCCAAAAGTCTTCTTCTTGTTTTGTGAGTGTTCTTCGAGTCCTTTGCTCGATATTTCCGTTGAAACCCGGTGATAGTTCAGGTACGCTGATCAAGTTCGACGAGTAGTGATTTCAGTGCAGAATCACTATTGGTTCGTTGTACCCTAGGAGACAGCCATCTACGATAAGCTCTAGCACAAACGGGAGACGATGTAACTGTTTTAAGGGAAATGTGTTTACCACATGCCTCAAATCAACATTTTATCTGGTAATTTCATTCTTTGTAATATTGTATTTATTTAATTTGTTTGTAACATCATTTATATATATATTTCTTTTATTTTTCAAGACAAGATTTCTAACAATTGGAACTATTTTAAGATTGATGAAGTGAGTTTTAGATTAGAGATGAGAGATTTTATATTGTTGAAAATTTAAACCATTAATAAAATCATCAATTGATCCAACGGTTGACATTACTTGCCTCTTCATTTATCTTAACGTTTTTCTCTTCATTATAGAGTAATTCAATACTAACGTTACATGGTTTTCCAATTTGTTAATAATAATATTAATTATCCTAACAAATAATAATAATAACAAACTCATGTGAGTTATACTACAAATTAACAACATTTTTTTAATTGGTCATGAAGGCATTTTAGATCAATTAATTTAAATTAATTGATTTAAATTATACATTTGGATCAAATTTCACAATTTAATTCACGTTTGAATTTCATGTGAATTTGATTTGATTTTATTACCCACATTCTAATTTTCATTCATTAATGGAATTTATAGAACTAGTTTAAAAATTCCAACAATGACAAGATAAAGTTGTTCATCTAAAGGATTAAAAGAATCTACAAATAAAGTTAAGTCTTTATTGTATTCATATAATGTTAATTATTATTTATATTATTTGTATGAAAACTTATTTTTATAAACTAATATATGCTGATGTAGATTTATATTCTAAAAAAAATGATGTATATTTATTATACAAACGTTTTCTTGAAAATAATTTAGAAAATAATAATTTATTTTCTTTTTCATTAAAAGTTTGATAGTTACTAGAATTATTGTTTTTAATAAATGAAAAGGTAACTAAAAGGTTAACTTATAATTTTTAAAATAAAATAAAATTAGTAGTTATATTTAATAGTAATTAAAATTAATTATAATTGAAACATATGGTTTCGGTTTTAAAATAATTAATTATAATATATGCATTCTTAAATTAATTAAGAGTTGATAATTAATAAGAATGTGGTAGGATGATTACTAAATAAGGAGAGATGATCTATTTATTTATACATTATTTTACATACTATATTTTATTGTGGTATTAATATATCATTTTAAAATGTGTGTATATATTTGTTTGTTGACAGAGTTGAGTCAAAGAAAATAAATAGATTCTTCTAATTAAAGGATATAAAAAGTCATAAAAGCGGTACAATGATGAAAGGACGGATTGACGCAGTGGTTCAAAGTTTAGATGCAATGGTGCATGACGGAAGGGAGGTCCCCTGTTCGAACCCTGGAAATCGGACGTGATAAAATGACATTAGTCATTTACGTTGAAACCTAGAAATTATAAGATGAATGAAATGATCAATGATTTCTTTGTAGAAATCTGGGATAGTCAATAATTGTTAAAATGACTATAGACGATGATTTCTTTATAGTAATCAGACTCGTTAAAATGACTATAGTCATTGAAATTGAAACATTCCAATTTCTTAAGCAGAAATTATGAGATGAATCAGTGCCCATAATAATGTCTTATATAGAAATTTGATCTGTCAAAAAGATTTTAACCATGGATGTTAGAATCATTCTAATTTCTTATATAGAAATTATGAAATAAAATGGGGCACTTAACGATTTCTTATGTAGAACTTTAATTTGCTAAAATGAATTTATCACTTATATTTTGAAACATTTTAATTTCTTATATATAAATTATGTGATTAATAATGACATAAAATGATGGTCATATGTATAATGAGATTAAATAAGTTGTTTGTGTTAGAACTTATTCTAATTTTGCATTTAAAGAGACACGACTATGTTAGTCAAAGCAATTAAAGAGACACGACTATGTTAGTCAAAATTGTCTTTACAAAAATTGTCTCGGCGAGAACAATTTACCCAAATTTATTTTGAGAGTGCATACTCGCTTCACGTCAATTATTGTTCAAAAGATGGCAATGTAAGTGCTTCAATTAAGATATGAAATATATTTGTAGTTATATTTAATTTGATTATGTGTTAATTGATTATTAATATAAATCATGCATATTAGCTAATAATATGATGATTCATGTTATTCATAATAAGTATGATTATCTAGAAATTTATATATATATATATATATATATATATATATAAATTAAGATTTATTTTAATAGATAATTTTGAAATTTATCACAAATCATGTGTTCTTTGATGGACAAAGATTTGTTATAGAATGTTGAAGGTCATCTAATTAATTAAGAAACGAATAATTGATGACATGAATATAATTAATTAGTTTTATTTTTAATTAAAGATAAATGATCAACATTCTAATTAAGTGTAATAATTAATATTCTAATTAATTATCATGTATTTTTTAAACAGTATTTTTAATGATAAATGACGTTGTATATATATTTGTTTAATAATATATATGACATATTATTTATCTGATTACATTTATATGTTATTGACTATACATATTAATTAGTTGTTTTGTCATTGTGGTGACTAAAATGAAAGAAGCAATAATATATAATATCATATATATGGATATATTAATTTTGGTTTAATATTATATATTTGATATACATTGTTCAATTGCATCATTAAGACTTACTTAATTTGATAATTTTGAAATCAAATAATTACAAGAAAAATCTTGTTTGATTTGAGAATAATGTGGCAAACGTGCCGATATTACGGGATGCAAACGTGCAACCAAAAATAAATGTTTAAGCGACTTCGGTCAAAGATGCTTGAAACATTATGATTTTTTTTTGTAAAAATTATGTGATATGGTGAATATTTATTTGATTAAATATTCTACAATGTGTATGATGCACGATCTTGCCCAATCGGTTATGAAAGAGGAATGTTATACGATGAAGGCTAATAGCTCAAGTGATGGTTTAGAACGAGAAATCCATCGTCATGTAACAATTGATAAGTTCAACGAACCATATTTTTGTTCTCTTAAGGAAATTAGAGGATCGCATTCAATAATGGTCGTCAACTGCGGAGATTATGATGGAATTGTCGCTAGGGAGATTTTGAATGTCTTGAAGGAACTTCTGCCTTTACGTGTCCTTGAAGTAAGATGGTATGTGCACAATCAAGATTTGAGTTATGTGAGTCGTCTAAAACATCTCAGATACTTGGACATTTCCAAGAGTAAGATAACAACATTGCATGACAATATTTGCGAACTCTTCAACTTACAGACTCTGAAACTCAATTCTTGTTCTATGCTTGAGAGTTTGCCTAGAAATATGAGGAACCTTGTTAACCTGAGGCATCTTTATTTGGAGGATTGTGATGGAATAAAATATATGCATAGAGGAATGGGGCAAATGAAACATCTCAAGACGCTAAGCTTGTTTGTGATAGGCAAGAAGGATAGATACGGTCAACTAGATGAAATAAAAGAATTGGATATCGGCGGATCATTGACAATTAAGAACCTTGGAAGAGTTAGTGATGCATTTATTGCAAGAACCTTGGAAGAGTTAGTGATGCATCTATTGCAAGAGGGATAAATATAGCTAAATGGTCGAGTATCACTACGTTGGAGTTAGATTGGGGTTTTAATGCTGATGCTGATGGACATGAGAAAATAGGTGATGCTCTAGAGGTTTCAACTGCGAGGTTGAAGACATTGAAAATGAACGTTTACAAAGGTGTGAATCCCCTAAATGGGTGGGAAAGTCATCTCCTTCTGTACTATTCCCTTTGTTAGAGAGATTAACTGTTTCTTTCATGATGAATTTGAGGGAATTGGTGTCTCCTACTACTATTCCTAGTACCGGAGCATTCCTAGATCTATGCTCGCTGAGGATATCTTATTGCCCAAAGTTAGGGGCCTTGCTAGTACCGCATCTCAAATCACTCAAATATGTAAGTGTTTACGATGAATGTTCAGATGAGTTGTTATATAGCATCTCAAATCTTAGTACTCTCACTCATCTCTATCTTTATGGATTGAATGAAAGAAGTGTTTTATTTCCATTGTCAATATTTGCGGACAATAATGAAGCACAATTAGGAGGAGTACGCTCAACTTTCCAATCTCTGTCTCTTGAGAACTGCGAGAATTTAAGGCGTTTGTTTGACGAGGGAATGATAATGGAAGAAGAGACTCATCATGATCATCATTTTCAAGCTGGACAAACAGAAAGAACAAGAGGTCTCATCAACTCTCTCACGAAATTGGAAATAGTTGACTGTCCGGAGTTGATGATATCAGTTGAGGAATTTGGAAACCTCAATTCACTACAGAGATTGACTATCCAAGATTGTCCTAAGTTGGTGTCTTCAGAAGAAGAAGCGGACGATTTTAAGGCACTCCTACGTTCCCTTCGAACCAGACTTGGTCGTAAGAAATTCAGAGTAGATATTGAATTGGAAAAGGCGCTACTGCAGAATGTATTTCATCTAAACAAGTGTTTTGTACAAAATGTATTTCATCCCATTTTCTAATTTGCACCTTTATTTGTATTTCAATTTTATTTTTACTTTTTTTTTATTTTTTTTATTTCATACATATCTATCTATCTGTTTATCCCTAAATGTCTATTCTTGCTGCTTTGTAAAGGATATAAATATGGGCTGTTAGCCTGTTATTGGCAGACTTGATTTATGATTGAAGGCCGTTCAACTTTTATAACTAATTTTTTTTACATATAAATATATTATTTAAAATGTTAAGATCTTAAATGATTTTGGATGTTTTATACTTTTGAACTTAAAAGATTATTTTTAGACGACTTTTTAGACGTTGCGTTATAATTTATAGAGAATCCGATATATTTTCAGATGTTAATCGGACTATTTTGAGCAAATGGTAATGTTCTGGCATTACAATGTCAATTGATGAATGATTTTGAAACTTAAAAGAAAACTTGATTTTTTTTTAAACATGATTTTTACAAATTCAAATATACAAATTGTTTAGCATATCTGATCAATAAAATCTGATTGTCTACTAAAATAGTTTAAAAAAACAGTTAAACTATTTATTTTTATTTTTTTATACTTTTAAATACCCACTATTCTAAAAATGAAATATTATGTAAAAAAACAAACTTTTAATAAACTCTTAAATAAGTAAACTCTTACGATTTTGAATTTACAATTATAAGATTTTACGAGTTTATAAATAATTTCAATTTTACAATTTCATATTATTTTAAACTAAAAAAATAAATTTATATTTAAAAATTAAAAAATTATTATTTATTCAAATAAATTAATATAATTAATTTTATAAATATAAGTTTGTATAGTATTATTTAGATCATCTCCAACCCACAAACTCATTCTCAAACTCAAAATAAACGTCACATCAAATAGTAGTTCATCTTCAACCCAAAAACTCATATCCAAACTCAAAAGAATATTCATTTTTTCCCACATATGATCAATTAAGAAAAAATGATGATCATCGTTCATAAACAATATGTGAAAAAAATAAAGATCTTCTAGAAGAAATTAAAAAGACAAACGAATAGATGAAATATCATTTGGATATGATCAAAACAAGAATTATTTTCAAAGAGATTAAGGAAGAAAACACAATTTTATTGAGAGATTGAAGTTCTATAAAAGATCTTAACGATTCAGGTTGAAGCTAAACAGGCACACACATCTTTATAAAGAAAATAAATAATAAAAAATCAAGATCAACCAAATAAATTCACATCCTATTCATTTTCACAATATTTTAATAATGTTGGAAGTCGAAGTAGTGTTAATTTACCAGACTATTAATTGTGTTTTATTGAAGGAAATTGTAATTTTTATTTTTTAGTATTAGTTTAGTAATAAAATATCTTTTATTTTTAATTTGCAGTTTGTAATGTTATTTCCTACTTTGTATTTTATTTTAATGTATTTTTTAATTTTTTTCTAAAATTTTTGTTGATTATTATAAATTTAGGATACATACAAACAAATATATAAGAAAAAAATAATTGAATATATATAAATAAATTATATAAATATATATATAAAAAAATTATATAAACAAGATTATTATAAAAAAAAATTGTATAAAAAAATAAAATTAAACCTAGTTTGTAAATATTAAAATACAACAAAGACATCAAAGACATAAATATATATAAAATGTGTTTTGTTGAATGAATAGTAAATATATTGTAGTTTGAAACAAAAACACGTAAAGACACAAATGTTTCTTAAAAACACTTATAAAAGGATTTGATAATTTCTTTCAATTTCGTGCGCATTGATTTGATGCCTACCTAGATCTATCTGTTGATCAGAATATGTTTACAGCTTATTGAGTTAGAATATTTGTTTTGTTAAGGATGTAAATGAGTTGTTATTTGGACATGATTATGACTGATAGTCATTAAACTCTTAGAACTAAAAATATTTGGTTATCTAGTTTGGAATCAGTAAAAATTTTGAACATGAACGGTTAAGACTTTCTAAAGGGTTTTTGGGTTCATTTATATTTCCAAGCCTATAATCGGATTGTGATCATTTTTAGACGACTTTAGACATTCAGGTAGATATAATTTGATTGCATATGTTAATTGAACTGATATAATGCTCTTTATTTGGGTGATATTTGGACTATAAGACGTAGGATGTTTTAGCTAAGCAATCGAAATGGTGATGATTGTTGGAGGAGATTGGTGTAAGTGTTATCGGTCATAACCCAATCGGTTCGATCAACTAAAAGTGGGCGACCGCGGTAGAATACTAGTGTCATTCAAGGTTTATAATTCTCAAATATCTTCTAATGTCAAATTCTTTAAATTCATCTAGCTTCCAAGCTTTCTTCTTGACTATTACAAACATAAAAATGGATTTGAGATTGCAAATAGAGGAGTGATGAGATGCAGTAATAAAAAATAAAAATGTTCAATTTGAAGCTAAAAAAACAGATTTGAAAACACTTTTGTTTTTTATTTTGGAATCAAAATGTAAATGTAGATAAGAAACCACCAAATTATATATCATCGATTAACTTTATAATTGAATTTCAGAGACATTCTTATTTAAAAATAAAATCAATATAATACGATATAAATGTTAATTGTTTAAGTTAACGAACACAAATATTAAAAACACACTAGCAGTGATATAAATGATATATTTTTGTTATCAGGTTAATTTTTTTTTGAAAATAATACAGCTAAACTAAGTTCAACTAAAAGAGCTTGTTTGATGTGGTTTATTGGGTTTATTTTGAAAATTTATTCAGTTTTCAAAAAAATAAAATTTGTTTTATCACATTAATATCATCTTAATTATCAAATCACTAATTTTATCAATTAAATACTTTTATTTTATTTTTATTAAATTTTAAATATAAAAAAATATTTTAATAATTAAAATAATTATAAATCCAATAAACTTATTTTGTTATTAAATATTTCTTTTTCACAAAATCCTTATTAAAATCAAGATCAAACAAAGATGGAGTAATAATTTTCATTATATATATAAAAAAAATTTAAGTTTCTATTAATTGTCTTTTTTTTCTAGGCGAGCTCAGTTGAATTGAATCGATGGGTTTTTATCCCGATTATGTTTTGGTATTACATTTGACTAAAAAAAACATAGGACATTCTGTGATCGCAGTCAACCGATATATTTACTTTGCAGAACTATTATTATAACAATACGAAGTCTATTCTGGAAAATTTATATCTTATCATCTTTGGGCTGGACTGATAATTAGATTATTTTTTACTTAAAATCCTTACACAACTTTGATTAAAATATGAACCTGCAATAATCATGTAATCATTATACTATTAATGAATTTAAACATATAAATATTATTAAATTGGTTAATATATATTTAATTAAAATATATTTCAAAATATTATTTTATTTAAATCAATATTTCAATAAGATATTGAAACAAATTATTTTTAAATAAATTTAATTTTGTTTTTAAAGACACAAATCAAACTTCGGATCTGAACGTTTTCAAATTTGGTCATTATTTATTTATTTTATGATGTTAAAATGAGTATAAAAACGCTTGAATTCAATGGATAGAGTATGTATATCTTAAGGAATTTTTTATTAAATATATAATTTTCCGCAAAAACAAATTCTATAACGAGTCAATCCAGTCTAAGATACTAATTCTATTAAAAGAGAGAATAAGTTAGAAGCATCCATGACATTCAATTTTATGTAAATAAATGAAAATATTTTAATTTAAAAAATAAAGAAGGGAAAGTATTATTGAAAAAAGATAATTAATTATTTTGTATAGTGTGAAATAATGTGAATATAAGTTGGCTCTTAGTTAACCCAATCATTATTCCTCTGGTTTAATTACTTAATTAATTAGATCTCTTGTGACATGTAAATAAATAAATAAATAAATAAATAATTTTCATTTCATTATGAAGAAATATTAATATAACTAAATATACTATTAGAATTTTTCAGTTTGTTTATTTCTTAAAGCAATAATTTTTTATATTGATTATATCTTATAAAGTTTTATATTTATTAATGTAGTAATATAACATGATACTTGTCTAGAATACGAACATTTATCTATTTTATAGTATTATTATTTTATATATAAATTCTAAAAATATAAATAGTTATTATATAATTTTTTTTTTGTATAATCTTTATTTAAGAAAAATAAAATTAACACAAAACGAAATTATTTTTTAATATTTTATTAGAGTAATATAACTAGGAAATTATTGTGATAATATTTTGAAGATTTTTTTTGTCAATATATTAGTATCGACCTAGTTGAAGCTTATTACTAACTTTGATAAAATGTTACATACAGTTAGGGCTGGTCCCGAGTTTTGGACTACCCAGCCCCCGGTAGAAAAAAAATCGATATTTTTAGTTGCCCTAGCTATAGTTTAAAATTTTGATAAAAAAATATTGGTTTTCGGTGAGGTTTGAACCCATACTCAAATAAAAACTCTATTTTTTTTTATCTTAAACCACAAAATTATAATCCTTTTCAATTTAAAAATACAATAGATTTGACTAACTACTTGAAATAAATGGCTACCCTAGCCGAGGACGTGTCGGGCCGGTTTACCCAGGACCGGTCCTGCATACAGTTGATGAAGAAAGTGGTGAAATTCCTAAAATTTTGTAATAGAACAACAACAATAGAGAGTCTAGATTTATGCTCATCTTACCATACTAAGAGAGTCGCTACTCCTCACCGTGGGTTGATAAGAAGCAATAACAATGACAACTTGAAATTGATTCTGCAATCTATTCCTTATTTTCTTCTCTTACTCTCAAGCATTAATATAAGGCACCATCTTTCTTCTTTATAATATATAAGCTTCTTTTATGAATTTGAGAATGTTATGGTGTATCATAAAGAGTTTTTGAGCCTCTAATCAATTAATAAATTTCTGTGTTAAAATTTTTTTCTGTTAAAAAAATTCATTTTTGATTTAGTTCAATAATTTCGTGCAATAGTGAAATCGAATGACAATACATAAAAGGCGGTGAAGTTGAAGGATAAGATTTTACAATAAAATGAGACGCCGTGATCAAGAATAATGAGTTCGTCGAAGAAATGTTTGAATGAAGGCCTCTGAATTCGAGTATAAAATTATGCTCATTTTTCTCATTATATAGATATTGTGTTTGTTTATTTTTTTAAATGTCTGAATGATGGCCTCTGTATTCAGCCTAAATTTATTCTTACCGCACTAGAATCTTTCTAGTATTCTTTATTGTCCATTTATTTTTTTAAATTCATCTAACTAATTGTAATCTCTTTATTGATAATTATTGGCCGTTTCCGGAAAAGTCATACCTTTATTGATAATGGAAATATGAAAGGATAATGGTTTAAAAAAGAACGGTGTAGAAGAAGAAAAGATTGCAAATATTATTGCAAATATTATTGCAAATATTATTGCCCTAATATAGGTGGGGACAGTGGGAATATTTGTTTTTTGACACATAAATTATTGGCTGGAAAATTAAAACTTTAATTTCATAATGGAATGATAAAGGTGAATTTATGACGTGTAAATAATTAAATATCATCTCATTGTCTCTGATTTCAAAATATATATTATATTATTATTATTACTTTGATTTCAAAACTACTTTAATTTTAAGTTTGTTCCACATGCATGTGGTTGCATAGTAGGAAAACTATACATAAATATTTATAAAAGTTATAGAAAACATTGATTTAGACAAATATGTTTTCACATTATTAGGAAAAATAAACATTTAATCCAAATAAGAGTCTCAAATTTATTTATAATCTAAAAATATCTTTTTAATATTTGTAAATTTGTAAAAAAAAATCATATTTATTCAAATAAAATCAAACAAACTTCAATCACTTGGATAAGAATGATTATTAATAAAGTTAATAAATTATTGAAATATAACCTTTTATAATAACTGGATTATTTATGTTTAATATAATGTATTATCTTTAAATAATTTGATAATTTACATAAATTTATAAATTAAATATTTGAACATCATAAATTATGGAACAAAGAACTATTGATATGTGAGAATCAATTCATATAGCATTAGGCAAAATCATGCGAACTTACAGTTCACTGCAGCAAAAATATACGTTTTCCAACGCTAACAATTGATTTTACCGGCGCATATAAGCGTCGGAAATATATAGGCGACGCTTAAATTACAGCAATAAAAGCATGTCATAATATCCCAATTTTCTCTGCTGTTAAAAAGAGTGAAGTCACATCGCCTAAATTTTAAAAAAATTATCATGTGTCCCGGATTTCAAATTCTTATACATTGCAATCTAATTTTCTTTGGGTCCACAAGCCACTTGCTTATTATAATCATAAAGTTTGAGATCACACAGTCAATAAAAAAATACATTATTCTACAATTGTTAAATGACGAATCCCAATCTCAAAGGAGATTAATGAATAAAAAGTCTCAAATTTTTAATTAAAATAATAATTTATAACTACTTACATATTTATTTATTTGGGGAAACAAATACTAGAAATATTTATATTGTGTTTAAAGTAAATCAACTAAATTTAATTACACATATAGAAAAAACGTTAAGGAACTTTTGTAATAATGGAAAAAAAAACTTATTTATTTATGAGTTTTCTTCAAAATTCAAAGCAGCCACAATGTGAACAACAGCACTATCATAGAAAAATAAATGACAATGTATAAAACATTTGAAATCCGAGACTTATCATAACAATAATATGAATAAAATCTTAGTGCTATCATGTTGCAAGGGCCATCCCGAATAATACTTTTTTAAAGCGGGTCTCTTTTGTCGAACTAAATAATAATAAGGTGTGTTTGATGAGGGGAATTAGAATTAGAATTAGAATTCTAATTCCAATTTCATGAGAATTGACATTAAATTACAATTCAATTCATATGTTTGAATAAATTATAAAATTATAATTCAATTCTAATTCCTATGTTTGGGAAATAATAGAATTGTAATTCAATTCTAATTCTTATGTTTGTAAAATAAAATATCGGTTCAAAATATTGACTTTTTAAATATGTTTTCACGTTTTTGGCACGTTTAATACGTTTTTGACATGTTTAACACGTTTTGGACATGTTTAACACATTTTTACACGTTTTTGGCACGTTTAAACACGTTTTTGACATGTTTAACACATTTTCACACTTAAAACACATTTTCACACGTTTAACATGTTTTTTCATGTTTTTGGTATGCATAACACGTTTTTGACATTTTTAATACGTTTAACATGTTTTTCACATGTTTTAACAAGTTTAACACGGTTTTCACGTTTTTGGCACGTTTTAACATGTTTAAAACTTTTTTCACACGTTTAACATATTTTTCACGTTTTCACACATTTAACACGTTTTTGACATGTCTAACACATTTTACACATTTTTGACACGTTTAACACGTTTTAGCACATTTAACACGTTTTTCACACGTTTTTCACGTTTAACACGTTTTTCACACGTTAAACATGTTTTTCATGTTTTTGGCACGTTAAACACATTTTTGGCATGTCTAACACGTTTTTCACACATTTTCACACGTTTTAACATGTTTTTCATATTTTTTACTCGTTTTCACAGTTTTTCCACGTTTTAACAAGTTTTTCACATTTTCCACACGTTTTCAAGTTTTTCACACATTCTAACATGTTTTTCACATTTTACACGTTTTCACGGTTTTTACACGTTTTTCATGTTTTTCACACGTTTTAACAAGTTTAACACGTTTTCCACACGTTTTTCAAGTTTTTCACACATATGTCACGTTTTAACAAGTTTAACATGTTTTTCACACATTATAACAAGTTTAACATGTTTTTCACACATTATAACAAGTTTAACATGTTTTTAACGTTTTTGGCACGTTTTTAACATGTTTAATACGTTTTTAACACATTTAACATGTTTTTCACGTTTTTGGCATGTCTAACATGTTTTACACATTTTGACACGTTTAACACGTTTTGGCACATTTAACATGTTTTTCACGTTTAACACATTTTTCACATTTAACACATTTTTCACACGTTAAAATGTTTTTCATGTTTTTGGCACGTTAAACACATGTTTGGCATGTCTAACACGTTTTTCACACGTTTTACACATTTTTAACACGTTTAACACGTTTTCACGTTTTCACACGTTTTCACACGTTTTAACATGTTTTTCATGTTTTTGGCACGTTTTGGCATGTTTTTCACATTTTCACACGTTTTTGGCACATTTAACACGTTTTTGACATCCTTAATACGTTTAACATATTTTCACATGTTTTGATAAGTTTAAAATATGTTAAACGTATCAAAAACGTAGAAACATGTTAACCATATCAAAAATGTGTTAAACGTGCCAAATAAGTGAAAAACTTGTTAAACGTGCCAAAACGTGAAAAATGTGTTAAACGTGTTTAAAATGTGTTAAAAATGTGTCAAACTTTTCAAAAACATAAAAAAACATGTGAAATGTGTCAACAACGTGTTAAACGTGTTAAAAACAAGAAAACTTGTCAAAAACGTGTTAAACGTTCCAAACATGTGAAAAACTTGTTAAACGTGTCAAAGCGTGAAAAACGTGTTAAACGTGTCAAAAATGAGGTAAACGTGTCAAAATTGTAAAAAAAATGTGTTAAAGGTTTCAAAAACATGAAAACGTGTCAAAAACGTAAAAAAAACGTGTTTAATTGTCAAAAACGTGAAAATGTGTCAAAATGAGGTAAATGTGTCAAAAACGTAAAAAAATGTGTTAAATGTGTCAAAAACATAAACAAATATATTAAATGTGTCAAAAACGTAAAAAAAACGTGTTATATTTGTCAAAAACGTGAAACGTGATAAACGTATCAAAAACATGTTAATTATATGAAAAACTTGTTAAACGTGCCAAAAAATGCCAAAATATGTCAAAATGTAACAAACATGAAAATGTGTCAAAAACGTGCCAAAATGTGTCAAAATGTAAAAAACATGAAAACGTGTTAAACGTTCCAAACATGTGAAAAACTTGTTAAAAGTGCCAAAATGTGAAAAACGTGTTAAACGTTAAAATCATGTTAAGCGTGTCAAAACGTGTTTAACGTGTCAAGGATGTGTTAAACGTGTCAAGGACGTGAAAAACGTGTTAAATATTTCAAAAACGTTTTGAACGTATTAAGGACGTGAAAAACATGTTAAATGTGTAAAAAAACGTGTTAAACGTGCTAAAAACGTGTTAAATGTGTCAAAAACATGTAAAAACGTGAAAATCATGTTAAACGTGTCAAAAACGTGTTAAACGTGTCAAGAACGTGAAAAACGTGTTAAATGTGTCAAAAATGTGTTAAACGTGCCAAAAACGTGTTAAACGTGCCAAAATATGAAAATATGTTAAACGTGTGAAAAACGTATTAAACGTGTTTAAAACTTGTTAATCGTGTTTAATGTGTGAAAAACGTGTTAAAAATGTCAAAAACAAGAAAAATGTGTTAATTTGGAATTATAATTCCGACCTAAAAAGATTGGAATTGAGAACTATCAAATTACACTATATTGAATTCCATTGGAATTCTAATTCCAATTCCAATTCTTAATATTAAAGTGTCTAACAAACATAAGAATTGGAATTGGACCCTCCAATTCCAATTTCAATTCCAATTCCAGAGTTATCAAACACACCCTAAGTCTCATTGTCATCCTCAAGAATGACACATCATTTCAAGTTGTGTTTTCGACATCTTCTACTTATTGGTCTTCACTTAGGATTTAATACATGGCATAAACATTAATTGGGATAACTATTACTTTTTTAATTTTAGTATTTATTCTTTCACAATGTCTTATCTTTTAAAAAAAATAGTATCCATGGAAAGCATGATACCCTTAGAAAAGAAATATGCCGCTTAGAAGCGTCGGCAAAGAAGTCACCGAGGAATAAAAGTAATTATATTTACCAAATTCTTTTGAGTTATGGAGCCTACACTTATAATAAACTCTACATTGTTAATTAGAGTTTATTGGGTTTTCTTTTTTTGGTTTTGGGCTTGGGCCTGACCAAAGTTATTTAGGTTTATTACCTGAATGTTTACCCTATAAATATGTGATTATTAAGGGTTTACATTGTGGAGACAGAATTCTAGAGAGATAAAGTGTGAGGCAAAAACTTTGTATTCCTTTTTCTTCTTCTTCATAGTAAATATGGTGGTGGCTGAAGTGGATGTAGCTCAATTTGAATGAACCACTATAAATCTGTGTATTCTTGTGTTCTTCTTTCTTGTGTTTTTACAGATTGTTTTCAAGCAGGTCGGATTTGGGAGATACAAATCCTAACAACGGGTATCAGAGCAGCTAGGCTAGATCTGAGCATTGGAAACAATGGCAAGTGAGAATAGTATAGGACATGGGATTAGAAGATTTGATGGGACAGATTATGCCTTATAGAGAATACTGATTGAAGATTATCTCTATGGAAAGAAGCTTCATGTTCCTTTGAGTGAGAAACCAGAGAAGATGGATGAAGCTGAATGGAAACTCCTTGATAGACAGGTTTTGGGAGTTGTCCGATTGACGCTAGTCAAGACAGTTGCTCACAATGTAGCAAAGGAAAAGACCACCATGGGTCTGATGAAAGCTCTTTCTGATATGTATGAGAAACCATCTGCTAACAACAAGGTACACTTAATGAAAAGACTCTTTTACTTAAGAATGGTTGATGGTACTTCTGTCACTACTCATTTGAATGATTCAATACAATTGTGAATCAATTGCTATCTGTTGAGATTGATTTGGGGGATGAAGTTAGTGCCCTAATTTTGTTAGCATCTTTACCAAATAGTTGGGAACCTATGAGGGCAGCAATTAATAATTCAGTTGGAAATGCTAAACTGAAATTTGTTGAAGTTAGAGATCATATTCTTGCTGAAGAGGTTCGTAAAATTGATTCTGGTGAAACATTCAAAGGTTCTGCTCTGAATGTGGAAAACAGGGGAATAGGTAATGATAGAAATTTCAACCGAGGTAAAAGCAGATCTATGTCAAGGAGCAGGAGGAGTCAGTCCAACTCTGGGCGGACATTTGAGTGCTGGATTTGTGGTAAACAAGGTCATTTAAAGAGGAACTGCAAAGCACCGAAGAAAAATGGTGATGATAAAAATGATGCAGCCAACGTTGTTACAAAATCTGTCACTGATGCGTTACTTTTGTCTGTTGATAACCCGATAGATTCATGGGTTTTGGACTCAGGAGCGTCTTTCCACACCACTGCCCACAAAGAATTAATGGAGAATTATGTCGCTGGAAACTGTGGGAAAGTTTATCTCGCAGATGGTGAGCCACTAGATATTGTTGGCATGGGGGACATCAAATTAAAGATGGAAAATGGTTCTGTTTGGAAGATTAATAAGGTGAGACGCATTCTAGGTTTAATGCGCAATTTGATCTCTATTACACAGCTTGATGAAGAAGGTCACAATTTCAGTTGTGGAAATGGTGTGTGGAAGGTGACTAAAGGAGCAATAGTTGTTGCTCGTGGTCACAAAACTGGAACGTTATACACGACTTCAACTTGCAGAGAATCAGTTGCTGCTGTAGTTGATGAGTCCAAGAACAGTGAGCTGTGGCATTGCAGGTTGTGCCATATGAGCGAAAAAGGGATGAAAATTCTTTTGAAGAATGGGCAGATTCCAGAACTGAAGTCTGTTGAACATCAGTTATGTGAAACCTGCATTCTTGGAAAACAGAAATGGGTGAGTTTCTTAAAAATTGGGAAGGAGCTCAAGAAAGAAAGGCTAGAGTTGGTAAACACTGATGTGTGGGACCTGCACTTGTTTCTTCTATTGGCGGATCACAATACTACGTGACATTTATAGATGATTCGACAAGAAAGGTATGGGTATATTTTATGAAGCACAAGTCTGAAGTATTTGTTATTTTCAAGAAATGGAAGGCTTTGGTTGAAAATGAAACAAATCAGAAAGTTAAGTGTTTGAGATCCGACAACGGAGGTGAATATATCAATTCAGATTTCAAAGAGTATTGTGTTGTTAATGTGATCAGTATGGTGAAGACTGTTCCCCGAACGCCTCAAAAGAATGAAGTAGTTGAACGAATGAATCGAACACTGAACGAGCGTGCTAGAAGCATGAGATTGCATGCAGGGCTGCCTAAAACTTTCTGGGCAGAAGCTATTAATACTGTTGCCTATTTGATAAATAGGGGACCCTCTGTTCCTCTTGAATTCAGAATTCCTGAAGAACCAAGCAATAAAAAGGTAAACCTTTCTTATTTGAAAGTGTTTGGTTGTTTATCATATGTTCATATTAATGAATGTGATAGGAGGAAGCTTGATCCAAAGTCTAATAAATGTTTTTTCATTGGTTATGGTGATATCGAGTTTGGTTATCGTTTCTTGGATAATCAAAATCGGAAGATCATTCGTAGTAGAAATGTTATCTTCAATGAACAGGTTCTCTACAAAGATTGTGTTGGGAAGACATCAGATGGTGATTCCAAGTTGGAAGAGACTGGTACAGTCGATTTGAGAGAATTTTCAGCTAAATATATATACTGGTTGTCGAAGAAGAACAATGTGTTGTTGAAGATGAAATCGTTGAGAACGTGGCCCCAGAGGTAAATCAGCAAACACCGGTTATACAGTTGAGAAGATCATTAAGGAATCGAAAACCAGTTGAGAGGTGGTCTCCATCTCTGAACTATATCTTGTTGACAGATAGAGGTGAACCTGAATGTTATGAGGAAGCAATACAATCTGATGAATCGATTAAGTGGGAGTCTGCTATGAAAGATGAGATGGATTCTTTGATGTTGAATAGACTTGGGAGCTCACTGGGCTACCAAAGGGAAAGAAAGCACTTCACAATAAATGGATCTTCAGGATTAAAGAAGAACATGATAAAACCATGAGGTACAAGGCAAAGTTGGTTGTGAAAGGATTTCAACATAAAGGAGGTATTGACTACAATGAAATCTTCTCTCCAGTAGTTAAATTGATGACAATCAGAACTATTTTGAGTTTGGTTGTGAAAGAAGACCTTCATCTTCAACAAATGGATGTAAAAACTTCTTTTCTTCATGGTGATTTAGATGAAGAGATTTATATGCGGCAACCAGAAGGATTTGAAATCAAAAGAAAAGATGAGCTTGTGTGTAAGCTTCAGAAGAGTCTGTATGGTTTGAAACAGGCTCCAAGGCAATGGTACAAGAAGTTTGATAGCTTTATGAAAAGTAACAATTTTTTGAGGTGTAAAGCTGATCATTGCTGCTATATCAAGAGGTTTGATAAATCGTATATTATTCTTCTTCTTAACGTTGATGACATGTTGATTGCTGGAGCAAGCTTGTATGAGATTAACAAGCTCAAGAAAGAGTTGTCTGAAAAGTTTGCAATGAAGGATTTGGGTGCTGCTAAACAAATCCTTGGGATGAGAATTTTCAGGGATGAAGAAGTTCTCAAGCTTTCACAAGAAGAATATATGAAGAAAGTTCTTAGCAGGTTCAACTTGTATGATGCAAAAACAGTTACTACCCGCTTAGCTAGTCACTTCAGACTATCTAAAGATCAGTCGCCTTCAACAGAGGAGGAGAAAAATTACATGGCAACTGTTCTGTATGCCTCTGTCATTGGTTGTATTATGTATGCGATGGTTTGCACAAGACCAGACATAGCACATGCAGTGGGAGTTGTTAGCAGATTCATGAGCAATCCGGGTAGACAACATTGGGAAGTAGTAAAGTGGATACTATGATACTTAAGAGGAAGTATGGGTCTCGCTTTGTGTTTTCGAAAGTCTAATATGGGTTTGGAAGGATATGTTGATGCTGACAATGGTGGTGATGTTGATAGTAGGAAGAGTACAACAGGGTACATTTATACTCTGGGAGGTACTGCAATCAGTTGGGTTTCAAAATTACAGAAGATTGTTGCTCTTTCTAGTTGTGAGGCAGAGTATGTTGCTGTGACAGAAGCTGCTAAGGAAATGATGTGGTTACAACCCTTTTTGCGAGAATTGGGTCAAGACTACGAGGGAAGTGTGTTGCGATGCGACAGTCAGATTTCCATTCATTTGGAAAAGAATCCTGTTTATCATGGCAGGACGAAGCATATACAGGTTCGTTATCATTTCATCCGGTCAGCTTTAGAAGATGGAGTATTAGCTCTTGAGAAGATTCCCGGGAGTGAGAATCCAGCTGATATGTTGACGAAAGTTGTGACAAATGAGAAACTGAAGTTGTGTGCAACTTCAGTTGGTCTTCTTCGTTAAGACACCGAATGGAAAGCCACTACCGATCGAGAGATGATGAAGTTAGTCTCCAAGTGGGAGATTGTTGAGTTATGGAGCCTACACTTATAATAAACTCTACATTGTTAATTAGAGTTTATTGAGTTTTCTTTTTTTGGTTTTGGGCTTGGGCCTGACCAAAGTTATTTAGGTTTATTACCTGAATGTTTACCCTATAAATATGTGATTATTAAGGGTTTACATTGTGGAGACAGAATTTTAGAGAGAATTTCTTCTTCTTCTTCATAGTAAATCTGGTGGTGACTAAAGTGGATGTAGCTCAATTTGAGTGAACCACTATAAATCTGTGTGTTCTTGTGTTCTTCTTTCTTGTGTTTTTACAGATTGTTTTCAAGCAGATCGGATTTGGGAGATACAAATCCTAACAAATTCATTAACATAATAATCACATCATTATGATATAAAAATTACTCACATCGAAGCTTATCAGTTCTCCAATGGAGAAGGTGAGATTGAAATGAGTTCTCCAATGGAGAAGGTGAGATTGAAATGTTTAAATTTCTCCCCCAACTATCACACCATTCATTCATCTCCATATATAATAAGCAGCTTTTCATTTACAATTAGGAGAATGTTTAAATTTCAATTACCGTGTATTTTTCCAACCTTGTCATTTTCTCTTTCACTATCGAGTACCGGTTACCATCGTCTCATCGGAGCCTCCCCTGCGAAGGTCTTTAATCATATTTAGCCCCGACATCTAGCATATGGTCTAAGTTTCTTCTTTAACTTGGTACAAGTTCAATTTTAGGAAAATGATAGAACTTGGATCTTGCACTTGAAAGCTTATGTGTATGCATGTGTTTGGTGAGGAATATTATCATATTTGTTATTCATTGATTTCATTTTTTTTGTACATAGGAGGGAGGTGATCGAATTCAAATATGAGAGGGTAAAGTGAAGTAGAATTCATGCACATGTATATATATAATGGACTGTAAAATGGAAATTAATTTAGGAAATGATTGCCTTTTGGGTACATAGTAGAAAATAGATGTAGTTTTGAATTAGAATGAATTGGCAAGCAAAATCACTATAGAGTTTTAAGACCATTTCAAAATCTATCCCTAATCTTAAAACTCAAACTTTGAATTGTGTATGAGACTCGAACTATTAAAATTTTAGAAATTTGAGGTTTTTCATATATACACAAAATGCCTGTAATCTTATATTAATACATTATTTTTTTAATTACTTTGTCATGTTTTTAAATGAAATGATATTTAAAGACGTTTTGAATGTATTTTTTTGTTAATTAAGAAAAGGACAATACAGTATGTTAAAATAATAAGATTTTTATTCGTTTGTGAAAAAACCTTAAATTACTTAAATTGTGATAGTTAGACTCCTATATGTGAAAATTCAAATATCGAACCCCATAGCATAAAAAGATCAAAGTTTGAGTCTCAAATAGCAATTGATCCTTAAAGAATAAGGAATAAAATTGTAAACAACAAACAATCATTTCCAAATAAATAAATAAATTATAATCAAACTATTATGAAATCTTCCCTTAGAGTTTGTTTTATGTTGGCTGTGTGAGGGTTTTTAATTGATTTTACTAAAAGTGTTAATAGATGAAAATGTAAGTTATTTGAGTTTTTAATTGGTTAAATTATTATAATATTTTTGTATTTAAATTTTATAAAAATATATTAATATTTTGGCTGATTAATTGGGTATTTAATGATTAAGAAAAAAATGTTTAAATTGTTGAATTTAGAAAGACAAAATTTTCGAAAATTAAAGGTCTACCTGTGCATAAATAAGCGTCACCATAACCTAAATCGATTTTGCTGCAATGCTTTCAGAAAAGCATTTATGTGGTCCACATATATATACATATATGCAAACATACTAGAAAAACTAACAATAAATATTTATAAAAGCAAATATAAAAAAATAAAATTACGGGTTAAGCATTTAGCTGCAAACACATTTAACTATTTAACTATACACAAAATATACCGTCTGACGGGTTCGAACTCAGGATCTCAAGGAGTCTGGGAATATTCATTTCTTGTTACCACTAAAATATAAACAACACGCATATCAAGATATTAAAATATGCTGAATTGATATTTAAAACTCAAACTTTGAATTGTGTACGACACTTAGAACTATTAAAATTTTAGAAATTTGAGACTTTTCACAAATATAAAAAGTCTGTAGTCTTATTTTAATGCATCATTTTTTCTAACTAATTTTTAATGTTTTTAATTAAAATGATATTTAGAAATATTTTGAACGTATTTTTTTTAATTAAAAAAACAATAATATGTTAAAGTAATAAGACATATGTTTATTCGTTTGTGAAAAAACATTAAATTACTAAAATTGTGATAGTTAAATTACTATATATATATATATGAAAATTCAAATATTTTGAGTCCCAAATAGCAATTGAGCCTTAAAGAATAAGGAATAAAAGTGCAAACAACCAACAATCATTTCCAAATAAATAAATAAATAAATTGTAATCAAACTATTATGAAATATGCCCTTAGAGTTTGTTTGATGTTGGTTGTGTGAGGGTTTTTATTAAAAGTGTTAATAGATGAAAGTGTAAGTTATTTGAGTTTCTAATTAATTAAATTATTATGATATTTTTGTATTTAAATTTTATAAAAATAAATAAAGAAATATATTAATATTTTAGCTGATTAATTGAGTATTTAATGATTAAAAAAATGATTGAATGGTTGAATTTAGAAAGAAAAAAATCTCAAAAGTTAAAGTATTTGGCGACACTTAAATAAATTTTACCGACGCATAAATAAGCGTCGCCATAATCTAAATCGATTTTGCTACAACACTTTTTTTTTGGGAAAATGTCCTTTATGCATAGCCGATTTCAGTATAATTTGGTTGTAGTGGTATAATCATGAAAAGGTAGAGGAGATATAACTCCATATAATATGCTTTAATTAAAGTTCACCACGAGACACCAACTCAAAATTAGTACTCAATGACATAGGTAATTAATTGTCAAAAGTATAGATCGGTGGAGTTCAACTTTATAATTTAAAAATATACATTTTTTAATATTCTTGTTGATTCAAAATCATATGATAAGTGTAAGTATAGGTGAGTGGAGTTAACTTTATAATTCTTAATGATGCAAATGTCTTATGATTGAAAATTAACATTTTTTTATTATTGTTGATGATCCAAAATCATATGATAAGTTTAAATATAGATAAGTGGAGTTCACTTTATAATTCTTAATGAACCAAATGTCTTATAGGTAAGTAGACTTCACTTTATAATTTGAAAATATACAATTTTTTTATTATTCTTGATGATCTAAAAATCTTATGACTTGACATGAGGAATTAAATATCAAAATATAGGTAAGTGGAGTTCACATTATAATTCTTAATGATCCAAAAATCTTATAATTTTATATGAGGAATAAATATCAAAAGTATGAGTACTTCACTTTATAATTTAAAAATATATATTTTTTTATTTTGAAAACAATCCATTTAATAAAAAAATGTTTATGTATAACATAAAAATAAAAATAAAAAGTTAAGTACAAATTAAAATAGAATAAAATAATTAATTGACTTGAAATTTTTTAAAAAAATGAATAAGATCTCTATATGAATTCACAGGTTTTACAAATCAATCTCTAACCTCATCATGAGATTATGAATAATCTTTAACAGTCTATTTTTGGTGGTTAAATGTAATCTCATTTCTTTGCAATTAAATAGTCCACTATAAAATTAGTCGTCTCAATTCATGCATCCCAAAGCAATTAAATAGTCCACTATAAAATTAGTCGTCTCAATTCATGCATCCCAAATCACTGACGATCTTCGATATAACCCATTGTATTCCGGTAAAATTCCACAAAAGATTTCATATACTTACAAAAACGTGACAATGTAAAAGTAGATGAAAAGTTGTTTCAGCATGTTTGTAATACGATAACGACTCGCAATAATCATGTATTTTCTTAAATATCTATCGTTAGTGAGAATTTTACCGTGAATAACACTTCAACCAAAAAAAAATTAATTACGCATCTTAGACTTCCACAAATTTCCCAACAAAGATCAATCGGGCTAACTTTATTGAAGCAAGTATAACAATGTCCTGAATAAAAGTTATTCAGATCATGAATAAAATACTGTAAATGATACTCCAATAAAAAAAAAAGATCTTATTAGGAATTTTAGACACCTATAAATTTTTCCAACAAAGATCAAAATGTAATTATGTCTTACATGAAAGTTATTCAAATCATGAATGAAATTTACATTTTTCTATTATGATCCAAAATCTTATCATTTGATATGAACAATTAAATATCAAAAGTATAGGTAGATAGAGCTCACTTTATAATTTGAAAATATATTGATGATTGTGATGGTCTCTTTTATCTTTATTTCCACCCGCCAATTGCGCTCCATTATGCATCGTCTTAAAAATTTAAAATAATTCACGAGTCACATGATTCTTAGATTTAATTTTATGAGAGAATCAAAACATTTTGGCTAATCAATTTATTTTACAAATAATTTATCCTAATTATTTTTTAATAAATTATATAGTTGGAGAGAAGTCTCGAACTTTTAATGAATTATCTAGTTTGAGAGAAGTCGTTGAATTTTCAATGACTGTGGTCGTCTGAATCATATCATTTATAAAGTTATTATTATATTTTCTGTGATACGTTTTGGAAAGCCGGTGGAATCGGTCGGGGAGTTAATTGTTATTCTCGGAAAATAACTATCTCCATAATTTATTATGTGACGAGGTTGTATAATAATTAATATAATAATAAAAATAAAGAACGAAGAAGTCAATTAAAGAAGGAATGAAAGAATAGATGGAAGAAAAAAGAGAATAAAAGGAGGAGAGGAGAAGAGGAAACCGAAGAAAGAAAAACAGGAGAAAGGAAAGAAAATAAAGAAACAAGAAATTTTCCACCAACAAGGTACACAATCGGTTATATCTTCATGATTTTAACGATGAAATTTCAATATTTTTAATAATTATTGTTTAAATCATCTAAAATTTAAAATTGCTAAACAATAAAATTATAAAATTGGTCAAAAATATAAAGTGGAGTCCATCGACATTCTAACTGACGGAAAATTTTCTGAGGGTAATAAAGTCCCGAACTGAAATAAATCATATAAAATGCGTTTAATTACGTAAATTATTTTTCTAATTTTTCTAAAAAATTTAAGTGGTGACTCTATGGTCCAAACCTTTATCGATTATAAATAAATATTTTATATTATAAGTTATAAAACATTGGTTTGGACAAATATCCTTTTACACTGTTAGAACTTAAAACTAATAACATTAAAGACGATCATAATGGCTTCAATTATGAACTATTTTATTGAAATTGTTTTCTATATATATATTAAATTTGAAACTATATAGGTTAATTAACTGTATAAATAATATGTTGAAAAATATTTATATTAATTGTACCTTCACGACTGGAGTTCATTTCGTTAACGAATTGAATAATATATTGTCAAATTTTCAATTTATGTTAGTCAACCAAGCAAACTAGTTTTATTTTCAATCGATAAAACCATTTATGAAATTACCCGCGTTTCGAGCTATAAAAAAAAGTATTTTCAAAATGACATAAAAAGAACCATAGATGAAAAAATTATTATATTATATGAACTAACTTTAACTCTTTTTTAGTGTGAAAAATATAATTGTCATACATAATGGTTTTTTAACTCACAATAAATCTGTAAGAATCTAATTGAAAATAGTAATAGTTTAAATACTATATTTATTTATAATCTAAAAATATATTGTTAATATGTATATGGGTGTAAAATTATTTATGTTTAATATAATTTATTATCTTTAAATAATACATTCTAATTTATTTAAATTTAAAAATAAATAATTAAAATATATTATTTTCAAAAACTTTAATAAATTTTTATATATTATTTTAATTTTTAATATATATATATATATATTATTTTACTTAATAAATTTAAATGTTTTAAGATTTTTTTTAAATTTTATAAATTTTATCTAGTTATATATAATACTTTTTAAAATGATTTATGTAATTTAAATATATATATATATATATAATTGAATTGAATATCCAAAACAGCAATAATGTTCTCCAAACAAATTATTATTATTTTTAAAAATATTTTATTATTATATATTAATAATATTTAAGTCTTTTTACTTAAAATATTGTATATTTTAAAATTTAATCATAAATTATTTAAAAAATCATTAATCCAACAAAAACTCAACTATTATTGGTATATTTTTAACATAATTATATATATATATATATATATATATATATATATATAATATTATGAATTTATATATAGAAAGTATTTATATAATAAAAATAAAGAACCGGTTAATATTACAGGTGGGAATATTTGTTTTTTTTTTACACATAATCCTTTGATTCGGCGTGTATGAGCGTTTGTTTAATAAATTGCTACAGTAACTTTGCTTAATAAACTCACTCAACCAATTATAATCAAACATATTTTTGTGTTTAAACTCATTATTGTTTAAGATTATAATCTCAGTTTTTTTTTCTTTCATTATTTATAAATATTTTTTATTCATTCTCTTTTATCTATTTCATTCATTTTTAATTATTTTATTTATTCTCTCTCATTTATTTAATCTTTTTTTAATCATTTTATTCATTCTCTCTCATTTTTTTCATATATTTATAATAATTTTATATATTTATATAAAATTATTATAATAAAAAAAAATTACATTTAAATATATTTTTATTTATTATTTATAATATATGTTTCTTAATATATAAAATAATTAAACAATATATAAAATATAAATATGCTATGATTTTTTTATTTATAATTATAGTCTTAGAAATTAAACTAACCCTAATTAATTATTTAAAAGTACATATTACAATTGAGATAATCAAACATGACGGAAATGAATGATTATACGAAAAGGTGAAAGAGCCTGAAAATGAAAGATTGGGTTAGAGAGGGAGTGTTGAAAGGTGAAAAATATATATAATAGTAATAAATTATTTTTTTTATTCATATTATTTATTTTAATATAAATTATTCTTTAATTTAAGTCATTTATTAATATTTAAAATTATATGTTAACAAAAATTTATAAAAACTAATATATCAATATAATTTATTTTCAAATATATATTATTTTTTAATTTAAATAATGTATTAATATTTAAAATTAAATTAATAAATATATAACATTATATATATAATATTAATTATTAAATAATATAATAAATATAAAAAATAAATAAATTGAGCGGTATAAGCTGAATAAAAATACCAAAACTTAATGATTAAATAAACTGAATCAAAATCGCACATGAATTATTGATTGGAAAATTAAAACTTTAATTTGGTAATGGTACGAATTTATGAAGTGTAAATAACTAAATATCATCGGGAAATTTGATAATATAACCCTAAAAAGAAGTTAATTTTGATATTTAACCTCCATAATAAATTTTTTGATTTTTAACCTTTTTTTTAAATTTTTTCCAATTTTACCCTTAATAACCTTTTTACATATTTTTTTTTTCTTTTTCTTTTCCTTCCTTTCCCCCATTTCCTTTCTTTCTTCCCGTTTTCCTCTTCCCCTGAAGCCGCGGCGACCGTTGGCTTTCTCGAGCATCCCGACCATTCTTCCGGTCCCTTTCTTCCTGCCGAGCATCCCGACGATCGCCAAGCCACAGCCGGACGATCTCCAAGCACCAGCCGGACGTTCTTCGTTTCTCGTTCTCGTTCGAATCATTCAGAGACCTGAGGTTAGTTCTCCTTTCTCGTTCTAATCATTTAGTTTAGTTTAGAGATTAATGATTACTGCAATATGCCTAGATTACTGAAGTTTAGTTTAGGGATTGCTTCATTTCGGAAATGCTTAGTTAGTTTAGGGTTGGGGTTTGGGCGTGGGGTTTGGCTGCGAAAACAGTTTTCGAATCTGATCTTAACATCACACTTATCCCATTGAGTGTCCAGCGTAAGCTCAGTGAATTCCCCGTGATTCTAGGAAGGCTTCGTATCAACAAGAAGACGCCCGAAGCTTTTCTAGCTAAACGATTACTGTCTCGTCTATACAAGCTGCAACAAAAGAAACACAGATATCAACATGTGGTAAGTTGACATCCATTCATTGGTTGGTTACACTAGTTTGTATACAATAAATAATTGGCATTTGTTTATGTTATTCTGCAGGGCATGTTTTTAGGTGAAATATTAGGTGCAGTAGTAATGGCTGGCGACCGGTCTCAAATTTATAGAGAAGTCTGTTGTAGGAATGGCAATGGGATTAGAATCTGAAGATGGGCAGACAATTATTACTGATGCTAATATGGGAAAAATGGTTAGAATTTTGGAAAATGTGGATTCAATTGCATGCTATGATCATTTTGTGGCTCGGCTAGCCGACAGACAACAATCGGCAGTTGTTGGAAGTCTTGAGGAACAGAAACAAACTTGGAGCAAACCACCCAAGTGAACCTACAATCGGTTAGACAAAGTTGTGAACCTACAATCGGTTAGACAAAGTTTCAACTTAGCAAATTTGTTGGAATTTTGTATGCTTATTTTAGTTTGTTATTCAGTGGATTATTATATTCTGTCTCATGAAATTAGTTTGTATTAATTATGATACTAAATCTAAGTTTCATTTTTAGCTAATTATTAACAAGTAACTTGAATCTTAAACTTAGTTAACATATATAATTAATAGATGGATCTGGAAATGAATACAAACAGCAGAGCAGTTAGTGTTATCCAGTTCATACTTGTTTCATTACGCGTCCTCTTCCTTAATACACTTTCATTTTCTTTTCTCAAAAGATCAATAATAATATAAATAAGGAAATCATATTGAAATCTGAAATAAACATACAAATATAATTAATTAATATAAGATTAAGACATCATTCATTGGTCGGCAATAAGACTTTGTTTTGTTCTAAAACAGGGGAGGCCAAACATTAGGGCATTGATTTATAATACATAAGTAGTAAGTAATCTAATAACATATTATTATTATTATTATTATTACATGTCAATCAAGTCTTCTTAACAAATACTCAACTTGAACTTCCTTTGTCAATGGCATGATCCAATCTCCATACAAATCCCCAACCAAGTTTGGTTTTATTCTGTAATTCGGATCTGAACCTGAAACCAGTTCATCCCCTGATTAATCACCACTTCTTGACCATGAGTTTTCGATTTTATCTCCACCATTCTCTTCACTGCTTCTTCAACCATTGGATATGTAAGTAAATCCATCAGCCATTTTCGGTCCTACAACAAAGACAATATCAAAAGTTCATTAATTGACCTCTATTGTAACAACTAACAGGAACTTTATGTAAGTGCTCCCACACACTTAGTTGTGCTTTTATTGCACTTGTATAGTCCTCGGGCGAAGCTCGAAACTTAGCCTCTGCTACAAATTTCCCATAGTGAATTCTCTTCGAAAGGGCCTGGAAGAAGAATTGACACGAATTCGTCAAATTGATCAATGGGGATACCATATCTATATCTATATCTTTATAGACTATACCTGAAGACAAATTGTGTCACATACTGCTGTTGATCCACAATTACCATCATCTCCTTCCTTAACCAATCTGGGAAGAAGGTTTTTAAAGTACATATATATCCCATACTTTCCTGTTAATATTGATCAGGCGACCAATTAGATGAAGAACCTGACAAAGAACCAGCATAAGATCAACTAGATGAATGATGAACACTAAATATTGAACTAGTTTACCTGTGGATACTTTAAAGGTGGATACACGAGCATGAAGCTTCTCAGTTTCTTTGACCATAAACTCAACCAAAGACCCGCTAAACCCATCAACTGGAAAAGCATTAGGATCATTCAATAATCCTAATGGATGAGTCACATTAGAGTTAAGGACAACCATTTGTGAAACATGCGCACTGTAAAGCTTTGAGTTCCCTTAAAGAAAACAAAAATTACAATAAAATTAGCTATAATCTCCACAGTGGCTTCACCAAAAACTGAAGAAGAATCATGTTCAATCCAAATATAGGCTGTTCTCTACCATCGGTTGCATGCAAATGACATATAGAGTAATAAATGACTGAAAAAACAGCTTTGTGCATGATCCTCCGGCCAGGTGAAACCATTTTAGTTTTTAATATTCCTATACTCTTCTAGCTAGATTAGCAAACACAAGAGGATTGTGAGAAATGATAATACACAAGAAGCTATCTTAACTTGTAAGAACTTCACAACAGAAATTCAATTCTTCTATTGGAAAATTCCACGCCCCCTACCACGCCCACGCCCCACGTCACGCCCACGCCCCAACCCACGCCCAAGCCCCACGCCCCAGCCCACGCCCAAGCCCCACGCCCCACGCCCCACGCCCCACGCCCCACGCCCCACGCCCACGCCCCACGCCCCACGCCCCACGCCCCACGCCCCACGCCCCACGCCCCACGCCCCACGCCCCACGCCCCACGCCCACCCAAAACTAACTAAGCATTTCCGAAATGAAGCAATCCCTAAACTAAACTTCAGTAATCTAGGCATATTGCAGTAATCATTAATCCCTAAACTAAACTAAATGATTAGAACGAGAAAGGAGAACTAACCTCAGGTCTCTGAATGATTCGAACGAGAACGAGAAACGAAGAACGTCCGGCTGGTGCTTGGAGATCGTCCGGCTGTGGCTTGGCGATCGTCGGGATGCTCGGCAGGAAGAAAGGGACCGGAAGAATGGTCGGATGCTCGGGGAAAGCCAACGGTCGCCGCGGCTTCAGGGGAAGAGGAAAACGGGAAGAAAGAAAGGAAATGGGGGGAAAGGAAGGAAAAGAAAAGAAAAAGAAAAAAAAAAATATGTAAAAAAGTTATTAAGGGTAAAATTGGAAAAAATTTAAAAAAAAGGTTAAAAATCAAAAAGTTTATTATGAAGGTTAAATATCAAAATTAACTTCTTTTTAGGGTTATATTATCAAATTTCCCATATCATCTAAAAGTTCCACCATACATTATATTGCAATTATTAGTCTCTGACTTCAAAACTATTTTAAAATTGTTCCACATGCATGTGGTTGCATAGTAGGAAAACTATACATAAATATTTATAAAAATTATAGAAAACAATGATTTAGACAAATGTTTTTTCACACATTATTAGGAAAAATAAATATTTTATCCAAAGTAAGACTCTCAAATTTATTTATAATCTAAAAATATGTTTTTAATATTTATAACTTTATAAAAGTGTACATATTTATTCAAATAAAATCAAACAAACTTCAATCACTCTGATAAGAATGATTTTTAATAAAATTAATAAATTATTGAAATATAACCTTTTAATAATAACAGAATTATTTATGTTTAATATAATGTATTATCTTTAAATAATTAGATAATTTACTTAAATTTATAAATTAAATATTTAGAATACATTATTTTCAAAAACTTTAATATATTATATATTATTTTATATGAATGAAAAAAAATAATTAATAAATTTAGATGTTATAAGATTTGTTTATCTAGTTATATATAAAAAAAATTAAATAATCTATGTAATTTAAATAAAAAATTATTTTAAAATAAAAAATATACAATTAATTGAGTCCAATATTTCAAAAGGTTTGGGCCTAATATATATATATATATATATATATATATATATATATATATATATATATATATATATTCTAATTTAATGAGTATTTAACATTAGTAAAGTTTCTTCATTTTCATATGCTTTATAAAATTTGGGATAATAAACCAAATTTGATTGCTAATATGGATTGGACTGCTCTAACTCAATAATAATTTGTTAGACTTATTTAAGAGTAAGTGAATGATTGGGATTGAATTTATTTTTTTTAAACTATAAGAGAGAAAAATGTAATGATACCGTGATAATTTTAAAGAGATAAGTATATTTTTTATACTTAAAAAATATTAATATATAATAATAAAATAAAAAATATTTTATTATTTTAGTTAATAAATTTAATTATGTAATGGATGAGTACATGAGTAAAATAGTGTTATAATCCATTTATTTTTATACATAAATTATTGTATGTACAATTCAAAATTTTAGTTTGACAACAAAGGATAATAAGTTAAAAGATAAAAAGTGAATAAGAAAATATAATTTATAAATGTAAATATCATCTAAAATCTTACCATTCATTTTTATATTATTAGTCAAGAACTTCAAAAGTTTCTTCATACTAATTTAATTTTTCTACAACCACTTTCTTTATAACTTGGATCATATATGAAAGTGCATAAGAAAAGATTAATTTATTATTTGTTTTACATAATTTCAAAGAAAAGCATAATCAAATCAGGAGAATTTGTTTTATTACTTTAATCAAAGTGGTGTAAAACAATAATTTAATTAGGTAAAAATTATAATTGAATATAATATGATGAATTTATTAAAGAAAGTAATATTTTATATAATAAAAATGAAGAACGACAAGTGGGGATACTTGTTTTTTGACACATAAAACTTTAATTTGATAATGGAAGGATAAAGATGAATTTATAATATCATCTAAATAACTTTAATTTTAAACTGGTCCACATGCACGTGGTTGCATAGTAAGAAAACTATACATAAATATTTATAAAAACATTGATTTTGACAAATATTTTTTCACATTATTAGGAAAAATAAACATTTAATTCAAATAAGAGTCTCAAATTTATTTATAATCTAATTTTTTTTTTAATATTTATACCTTAATAAAATTGTACATATTTATTCAAATTTAATCAAACAAACTTCAATCACAGGGATAAATTTATATATATTATTTTAATTTTTAATTCAGTGATTGAAGTAAATAATATATATATATTATATGACTGAAACACTTTAATTATTTCATTAGATTTTTTAAATTTAGTTATACATAATAATTTTTTTAATTATTTCATAAGCAATCTAATTTTCTTTGGCAAGTAAGAGTTGCTGCATTTTGTATCTGATTTATTTGAACTTCGATTCTCAGATTTCATTTGAGAGAGAGAAATTAACCACCATGGCTGATCTAGCAACTCTGATCAGTGGTTTGATTTCAAATTTGGTACCTCTGATTAAGGATGAATTCAAGTTGATTTATGGTTTTGATGATGAGGTTGAAAAGCTATTGGGCACGCTATCTGCAATTAATGCCACACTTGAGGATGCTGAGATAAAGAACGAGTGGAAGAAGGACAAACAAACCGAAGATTGGTTGCGGAAGCTCAAAGGCATGGCATACGAGGTTCGAGACATCATGGATGAGTGCACCTTTGAAGATCTTCGTCTACAAGTCAAAAGGCTTAATCCCTCCTCCTCTTCAACCAAGAAAAAGGTAACCAACTGTATCTCCCATCCTTTTAGCAACACTCGGTCTCGTCGTAAAATTGGTAAAAAAATTAAGGATGTTCAAGAGAAATTAGAAAAGATTCATTTAGAGCGCAAAAATTTACAATTGCATGAACGGGCTATTCATGACTCGAAAATAAAAGAAGACAAGTTTACTAGTAGTTGGCGTGAAACCATGTCTCTTTCTAGTAGTAAAGTATATGGGAGAGATGAGGAGAAGAAACAGATTATTGATATTCTACTCAATAAATCTAATGTTGGTGTTGCTACAGAACAATTATCTGTTCTGCCCATTGTTGGGATTGGGGGTCTTGGTAAAACAACCTTTGCCCAAATGGTCTTCAACGACGAGGAGGTTTCTAAGCATTTTGATACCAAAATATGGGTTTGTGTTTCTGATGAATTTGATATTAAGTTGGTCATCAAAGCCATCATAGGAGCAAATAATGAAAGTTCCTTGGAGATATTGAAGGACTCGATTCAAAATAAATTGAGAGGGAAAATATATTTGATTGTATTGGATGATGTTTGGAATGAAAACGTTTGTGCATGGGATCAGTTGAGATCTGTATTAGACTGTGGAGCAAATGGTTCGTTTGTCCTTACCACGACACGTAAAAGAAGAGTGGCGGAAATCATGAAAACTATTCCAGATTTTGAGTTACCGGCACTCTCTTACGATGATTGTTGGCTACTATTCAAAGAACGTGCATTTGAGTCTGGAAAATCAAAAGATCCAAACTTCGTTAATATTGGTAAACAAATAACTAGAAGATGCAATGGTGTTCCTTTAGTTGCCAAAACATTGGGAAGTCATCTGGGGTTTTGTGACGACGAAAAAGAATGGCATAGAATAAGAGACAGTGAGATATGGGAGATATCCGAAAATGAAGAAGATCTCATGCCTATACTAAGGTTGAGTTACTATGACCTATCTTATCAATTGAGAAGATGCTTTGCGTTTTGTGCTATATTTCCCAAGGATACTAAAATTGAAAAGGAGAGATTAATCAAATTGTGGATAGCTCATGGTTTAATTGCTCCAGTTACAAATCAAGAAGTTGAAGATGTTGGGAATAGAATTTGGAAGGAGTTATGTTGGAGATCCTTTTTTCAAGATGAAAAAGAGAACACATATTGGGATGGTACAGTTTATACAACATGTATAACATGTATGATGCACGATCTTATGCACGATCTTTCGCAATCTGTTATGAAAGATGAATGTTATACGATGAATGCTAAGAAATCAAGTGATGGTTTAGAACGTGAAATTCGTCATGTAACATTAATGGTTGATCAGTTAGACCAAACATCAGTCAATACATCAATTTGTTCTCTTAAGAAAATTGGAGGGTTGCAATCAATGTTTCTCTATGACGAGTGTGGAAATGTCACGAAGGAGATTTTGAGTGACTTGAAGGAATATTTCTTGTCTTTACGTGTCCTTGAAGTAAGACACTGT